>NC_080043.1:15040434-15640434 GCF_012489685.1 Lotus japonicus | reverse complement strand
GAAATATACTATGAGTTATTCTACCGTTCATGCATATTGATATCCAATGTTTGCTGAACCAGTATGGTCTTTAAAACAATAGAGGTACCGGTTTGAGGTTTAATCTACTGGTGGTAGTTAAACAATATTTTTAATTTTTTTGCATAGTATTAAAAATTATTTATAACAAATTTCATATTTATAAATTTGAAAAATATAAAAATGCATTATGATGATAAAACTTTGATTCATTATTTCATTTGACGTTATTTTTTTTTAAATTCATATAAAAAATTAAAGAAATGAAATAGAAGTTTTATAGCAATATTATGCAAAATGAAAAATTCATATAACCATCACGTAACTCTCAAAACGATGGTTATCTTACAATTATGAACTAACAAAATTGACTCATACGTAACTCTCACTAGATTCTGTGAAGGAGTAACTTAGCGCTTAACATCTTTTGTTCTAGACAAAAAACTTCAACTTTTTCTTCATAAAAATAGTGTAAATTATGAGTGCTTTTGTAATTTTATTTTTAAATTTTGATTTTTTCCCTCTCCTCATTTATCATATTTGGGTCATAGCTTTCTGATTTTATAGGTATATGGAATAACTTAGGGCTTGTTTGTTTCCTGTTTTCAAAACAGTTTTCAGTTTTTTAAAACTGAACACTTGTTTGGTATGACCTGTTTACAAAAACTGTTTTTGAAAACAATTCCCATTTTCAGTTTTTAAAATATCAGTTTTCTAAATATTCGAAAACATGTCATTCAACCTGTTTTCTTCTTCTGAAAACTGTTTATAAAAATTGTTTCTGAAAATTGTTTTAGAAACTGAAAAACAAAATTGCAACCAAACAGGCCCTTACTATCTTTGATATGCAAATTGCGATCTCAATCTTCATTCAAAACCTTATGAATAAGCACATATGCAATAGTCTATTTTTAATTTATTTTAATAAATTTCTCACAGCAGCTTATGAATAAGCGCTTATGCATTAAGCCATTAACGGTTTAATTAAGTTGTTTACTCAAACACACCCTTAGTTTATAATTTTATCTACATTAAGTTTGTTAGAGATTTGCTTGAGCATGGTGATCTGGCATAAAGAACAAGGTAAGAAAAGAGATTAAATAATTGCCCAACCAATATCTTCAACCATAAAATCAGCTTATAACGAATTTACAAGATCACGATCTAGTATCTGTGGATCATCAGCGCGGAGTTGAACTCTCACTCATTGCAAGAATGGGGGACCATGTTCTCGCGAGGCCTCTTGTATAGGGGGTGTTAATCTCCATCTTCAAACAACAAAGTCATGTCAGGCTCTCAGAAAGGTTTTCAAATTGCAGTCTGAAATCACAAGTGCTGTCACAACTTTCTGATTTTAGAGGTATATGGAATTAACTAATAGCTTTTATATGCAAATTGAGCTCCCAGTCTCCATTCAAAACCTTGGAGCTAAAATCAGAGGATTCATATCCATAAAAGCACCTTGACAACAAGTGTTGGAGCCTATTCATACCCTGCCTATGTCAACTTCATCCTTCCTGTTTCCAAGAACATTATTTTTGGTATGCTAACATGAGGTGAATGGTATCGTTAGCTCCACAATGAAATGCCAAAGAATGATTTCTACAGAATCACTTCTAAGTGAAAGCTTATCTCCTAGCTTTTGAGTCACAGCTTCTAAGAAAATGCACCTTAGACCCTATAATCAGTAATCCAAACACCCATTACATGTCATGACTCTGAATACACAACCCAGCTACTACCAGTTGTTGCCTTCACTCCCCGCTCTCTCATTTCCCTCCTCAATCTCTCTGCCTCCTCCTGTCTCCCAACACTAGCATACATCTTTGCCAACAGAACATAATTTGCAGCATTCTCAGGCTCAACCTCAGCCAGAGCCCTCCCTGCAATCTCAGCCAACCCCAACTCCCCAAAATTCCTACAAGCCCCAAGAAGCGCGCCCCACGCCTTGGCGGTCACTTTCACCGGCATCCCTTTTATTACTTCATACGCCTCGTGCAACCTCCCAGCCCTACTCAACACATCCACCAAGCACGAGTAATGATCGCTACTCGCCTCCACCCCGTAATCCCTCTGCATTCTCGTGAAATAACACAATGCATCATCCGCAAACCCGGCATGGCTGCAAGCCTTCAACACCCCAAGGAAAGTGATCCCATCAGGCTTCACTCCCGCCATTTCCATTTCCTTGAACGTCTCCAACGCGGCTTTAGCCTCCCCGTGAAGCGCGTACGCAGATATCAGACTACTCCACACAACCACATCCTTATCCATATCCCTCATTTTCCAAAACACGTTACGCGAATTCACAAGGCAGCCACATCTTCCATAAGCCTCAATTAGTCCACTACCCAATTGGGGATGCGGGACAATGTCATTCCTTATTCCATACCCATGAATCTCCTTGATCAAATTCAGCGCCGCGACATTAACACAAGCAGGGAGCAAAGCAAGCAGCGTTATCAAACGCGGCTTGAGTTCAAGCTCAAGCATCCTCCGGTACAAAGCAATGGCTTTGAACGCCCCGTCGTTCTGGGCCGCCAACGCGGCAATGATTGGGTTGAAGGTGGACTCATTGGGGGGAACGTCCATGAGGTGGAAAAGCTCTAACGCGGCGGGTAGGCTATCAGGGGAGTGGGCGTAAAGCGAGATCATGGCATTCCAGACAACTTCATTTCGGTGGGGAATTTCATCGAACAGGTGGCGTGCGGAGGTGAGGGAGAGACAATGGCCGTAGAGGTTGATGAGGGCGGAGGCGATGAAGGGGTTGGAGAGGAAGGAGGATTTGGCGGCGTGGGCGTGGATGGAGGCGCCAAGGAAGGGGCGGCGGAGGGCGGTGCAGGATTTGAGGACGAGGGAGAAGACGTGAGGGTCGAGGGGGAGAGTGAGGGTGGAATGTATGTGGTGGAAGACGGTGAGTGCTTGGTCGTGACGGGATTGGTTGACGTGGGAGGTTATGAGCTTTGTGAAATAAAGCAACCGTGAATGGGTTGCTGAATAGTATGAGGATGAAGCCATGCAAATTATTACAATACAAATTTGCTTCTGTTTTCTTTCCTTCACTCACTTCACTTCTTGTGTTAGAAATTGTAGTGAGTGGCTCAATGGTGAGGAAGCTGAAAATTAGGTTTTTGAGCTGATTTTTTAACCGGTGGTTAATGTCTTTCACAATAACACATGTTTGGTTTAGCAAAGAAGATAGAAGATGATTAGAGAGAAAGATTAAAAGTTGTTTGGTAGAAAAGAGAGTGAAAATGAGGTGGTAAAGAAAGTGAATTGTGCATGAATTAAAACTATAACAAAATTTATCGGATCTACCACCCTATCATAAAAATTTCATCAACACTGCCGCTTCGGCATACCATGATCAAATACCCTTCCATCAAAAAATAAAAGAAGAAAGAGGAGAGAAATCAGAGATATAATATGTGATGTGATAAGAAAATAAGAGAAATATAGGAAGAGAAAGTTGGTGAAAATGAAATGAAAATAAGAGTGTGAATGAATCAAAACCTACTGAAAATAAACTTGAACATTAGTGTCAAGCGAAATAGTGAAATGCCCCTTCAGCTTGAGAATCACTTTTATGATAGATAATACAAAATACATTTTCACGTCAAGATTGCTATGAAAACTAAGTGTAAGGATTATGCTTGATACTTTATAGTATATTATGGCTTTGGTCATGTAAACGTCCATCATAACACATTAATTTGAATATGTGGTGCGAGCCAAAGCAGCATCACTAGACGTACTTGGTAAATCAAAACCTCCTAAGAATGCCAACTCCAATAAATAAAAACAAAAACAAAAACTTTTCTGACTAAAGGGTTCAGCTAGATGAATCAAAAGAGACCATAATATCTTATTATGAATCAACTCAAAAAAGATAAACAAAACAAAACAAAACTAAAAAACAAAAACAAAAACGAAAAAGGTCTTCTGCTAAGTTTGAATGCCTTAAAATTTCAATGAACGGTCTTTCCACTATCATCTTTTGCTATTAACAATATAACCAATCTCTTATTTAATGGAAATACAAAGAAACACTTTCTAGATGTATGTCAGTTTATCATAAAAACATATATAAAACCCTATAAACATATCCTTTATTTAATGACTGGAAAACAGGTAACTATTTAGAGGGTTCCCCATCTGTTTCGGTGGTGGTGTCTCCAGTAGAAGCTGCAAATTTACGTCTTTCCTCAGAGGTAGCAGTGATGACCGGCATCCACAAATCAGCAGTACCACTCAAGAGTGACTGCACCTGTGGATCTGAAGCCATGGTTGTCGATATCATCTCATCCACATCATCCAATTTTGCTGATAATCTATCCAGTTCCTTGGCTATTTCCAACTATTTAGACAACAAATTTAAGGGGGGGAAAAGGAGAGAGTGTTAATTTGATTTCATTTCAACATGGAAATGCAGAGAAATGGTCATCAATTAATGGCTAAAATGTGAAAAATACCTCATTAAGCTGCTTGGTTGACTGTTGAGGAACTTTTGTAACCTCTAATCCAAGGGTTTCAATTTTAGAACGCAGTTCAACTTCTTCTTGATTTGTCAGTGCTTCAACCTACACAGTTTACCAACAGACATGCACATAAGCAGTGGCCAGTAAGAGATAATGCAGTGGAAGTTAAACTACCGGTAGAATCCAGTGCAAGCATATGTAACATTCTTGGATACTTTATAAATTAGAATGCCTAAAATCACACTGATCAAGGGAAGAAAAGTAGTCTAATCTTTTTTTCAGTTTAAAATGGAGGACAGTGGACACAAGTTAATTAAATGAAAGCAGGCAATTTAGGATCATAGTGAAATGAAACGAAGATCATAGAATGCTAGGTAGGTATTCTCCACCAGAAAACACTGATCTCGCTCTAGCTTTGGCCTATAACGCAGAACTCATTTCATTATACTGTAAATGATTATGTACAATTCAGAGTACAGATTATAAATGGAGAAGTCCACAACTACGTAGTTTCAACAAAGAGCTTTAGATTTTTTCCCCCTTTTGGTACAGGAGACACGTGGGAACAAGGCTGATATCGATTTCAGTTGGAAGAGATTTTGTTTTTGACAGAAGACAATGTTATTGTTGGATCCACTGTCACTAACCCCACCAGAAAGGAAAGAAAAGGTTTTGGTTGTTGTTGCACCATATCCTCATTTATGCTCATTCATCTCCAAACTTTTCAAACCAGAGGTGACGATATTAATCAATACCTCAATCCAAACACTTACTGTCTTTGTAAGATTAGTAAGAATGCAAGATGAATATTTGAACAATCAATGGCGAATTGCTTTTGGTGACATTTTGAAAGGTGGCAAAACCTTTCACGTGTATTGATTGAGTTTAGAGCTAAGTTGCATGAAGATGCGATCAAAGAAGAATACAAATTCATGATTAGATAGCTTAAACTCACATGACACATGTTGAAGGTTTGAACGTCTTTCAACATGTCACCAAGAGACAATTAGCCACAATCTTTCTAAATATTCATCTCACATTCTCACTACATGAATCCAACAAATTCAAATCACAGCATCCTGAACAACATGATATATTGGTCTTACCTCCTAACTAAATTTAAAAAAAAAATTAAGCACAAGGAAAGGCTAAAGAAGCATATAAGTTCTTGATTAGTTTTAACTCTATAACCATTATGTCCCATGATCTTTAACCAACAGATAAAGAAGAGTTGCCTACCCTCAGTACATGTATTTTCCATTCCCAGCAGAAATAACAAATCCCCTTCCGTCACTCTAGAAGTAGCAGAAAGCAATTACAGAAAAACATCCACGTGATACAATACCGCAACACGTATGTTTTTCTATATTTGCTTAGTGCTATTTCAAGTGACAGATGTGAATTTGTTGTTTCTCCTTTGCAACGAAAAGTATAGGTACTGAGGAGTAAGTATATGTGTTATCGATCGCCACATAAGAGTTATAGAGCCCAAAACAATCATCAACTTATATGCTCCTTTGACCATTGTGCTTAAAAAAGATTTAGGAGATAAGATCAATATATCCTGTTGTCCAGGCTGTGATCTGAACTAGTAGAATAAATTCATACAGTAAGAATGTGCCAAATGCAATTCACTAGGCAATTCATGCAATTCACAAATCTAGGTCTAATAATTATACAGATGGCAATAAGAAATTAGATGCCCAAATCATCAAATTCCACAAAGAAAAGTGGAAACACTAAATTCAGAACAGAATAAGCAAATAAATGATGAATCAGAACACGAAGCGTAAAATTGATGAACGGAGTGAAACGAACCTCGTGGAGGAGACTTGAGAGAAGGTGGAAAAGCTGTGCATCTGGTTTCCCTTCCTCTGTCATGGGATTTCTTTGTCTGTGTCTCTCTGTCTGTCTGTGCAACCGGTTTGATCACTCCAAACTTCCTGTAAGGCTTCCTTCTGGGACGACTCACGAGTTCTGAGTGCTATAAGTTTTAGGTGTGTTTGGAAGTTTAGTAGGCAAGTTTTAGGGATCCGGTCAAATTTTAACTATTATTAGTGTGTCCGGATAAATGTTAGAAGTCACCCAAAAGTCCTTCAATTTTTAATATCATGAAAGTAGAAATAAAAATGGTTATGTTGGGTCAAAAGAATAATTATATAAATGAGGTGTGGAGAGGGGAGGAAGAGATAAATAGGAAGAAAAGAGAAAGAAAGTAAAGATGTAATATGTGATTTGATTGATAGAGAAAAGAGAAATAATATAAAATTGAGGTTGAAAATGAGTGAAGATATGTGTATATATCATAACTTTAGGCAAAACTCAAAAGCTATTTTAAATTAGTTTTTTAATTTTTTTAATTAAACAAGCAATATATGATAGGCTTAAATATACACTTTTGTCATATGACCCTCCCTTAGCTCACATTCTCTTTGTTTTTCTTTTTTGAAAAGCCAAGTGCTCTCAGATTCACATGGTATCTACGCTTTTGGTGTTCTCTAAGCCTAACTCAAGTGGTAAGAGTTAGGGACATACGAGTTGGGTGGGATGAAGGGTGAATGATGAATGTCTAGGGTTCGAACTCTAAGGAGAACTAATTTACTAACATTACTAACAACTAACATATGCCTATAAAAAAAGGATGAAATCCGTTGAGAGTAGAGATTTAAGCGCTTAAATTTGGTCTTCAAATGCTTTTGAGTCTAAATTTAAGGCAGATTATTTGTGAAGCAAATTGTTTAGAGATTGTTGAATTCTTAAAGGATGATCATTTTCAATTTCATGAATTGGCTAGAGAGTTCGTTGATCTTCAACGCCTCTTATCTTGTGATTGGGAGGTGCATCTTCATAATATTCATAGAGATGCTAAAGAACTTGTTGACTACTTAGCTGGTATGGGAGCCCGCCTTCAGTTAATGTTTATACAAAGCTCAAAGATCCTCTAGATAGGCTAGAGTTAATGTACTATAGAGATGTTTAAGGCCTTTCGTTTGGTTGTTTTAGCTTTCCTGCTCACAAAAAAAAAACACTTTTGACAAAACCCCTCCTTCGAGCAGGTAGGGAGACCTTGATTGAATTTGTGGCTCAAGCAATTTCGACTTAAACTATATGTTGCTTTTCTTTGTCGGCTGACTTAAGTAATCACATTGAGAGTATGATCAATAAGTTTTGGTAGGGAAGGAAGCAAGGGAAGTGAAGATCCACTAGGTTAATTGGAATGCAATAGCTGCCCTAAGAAGCAGTGGTGGAGCCAACAATTTAATCTCATAAGGGTTAAGACCGAAAATAGAAGTGTTGCAGCATGAAAATTTTCAAACATAATTCAAAATGATTAAAAAGTTTGACGGCTAGTTTGGAATAATTTGGTATGATTTCTCAAAATATTAAATATAATAATACACAAGTCAAATATATTTCAATTCTAAATATGATATATATTGTTTAAAATTATACTTTTTTGCTTGGGCTTGTTATTTTGTTGACCCGTGGAAGAGAAACCTTTTGGTTTGGTTAGGATAACACATAAAAAGGAGAGATTAGACAGAAAAATGTGGTTGAAATGAAGTTGCTGAATCAGATCGTAGAATCCTTGCCATTGCTCACAAATTCCTCACTAGTGTCTCTCTTTCTCTTTGTATCCTGTCATTCATCCTCAAGAAAGATCAATCTTTAATATAATATCACCATGAAGCTAACCAGTTCTAATGTTTCCAAGCAGAACAAACCCACAAAGTTGAAATCGTTTTTTTTTTCGACGTGCAAAGTCTAGTTAGGATACACCGTCACAACTCCTGCTTGCTTCAATCACGACTACACTAGTGAATACAGTGTCTCCAACTGCAAATTTAGCGCCAAAGATAAGAAGAAATGGTTATGGTTTTTAAATAATACAACAAATAATTTTTCCCAAAGATTTACAAAATCTTGGGGGTAACTAAGGCCCATGAAGGTAAGACCATCATTCAATTTGATTGTAAGGTTGTCGTTTGGAAGACATGTTCTAATCATCACACATTCAGCATGTCACATATGCACAAGGTTGATCAAAATATGTTGTTTTTCTCTAAATAATATTTCATACGATAAGCTTGATGTTGGAAGATGTTCTTCTTCTAGATAAACAACAGGTTGAACTGGATGGTTGATCTTCATTGCGATTCCTTCTTCAACATTCATTCTGATACTTTTTATGATTACTTATAAAGATTTTCCTTATCTTATAATTCAACCTTGATCATCAGGGCAATTCTTCTTCAACTTCTTTGGATTATTATTGAAAGCTTTGAATTCCGAAGAGTTCTTTTTGTTGGGAAACAATACAGCTGAAGAAGTAAAATAAACCAGAAGCGCAATCAACAACACAAGAATATGACGTGGAAACTCCAAAACCGGAGAAAAAACCACGGCCGTTATCAAAACCGACAACCATAGAATAAACACTATGTGAAAATTGTTACAACACATAGACTTCACTCTCAACCACCCCATGACCCCAGTACACCCACACTCTACAAAGTAAATATTTGAACTACATCTCACAATACTCTAAAACAAAAGCATAAGAGAAAAAGAAAACACAAATATAAACTTAAAGTGTTTTCAGGTGCTACATCTTTCGTGTTTTGGTGTGTTGAAACAAGGAGCCTGAGATCCCTATATATAGTCTTGGACCCTCCCACCCCTCACTAATCTAAGCAATGTGGGACTTCTCCAGGATGCATAACTTGATCTTTTTCTCCTTCATTAGCAATGTGGGACTTACATTGCAATCAACCCCAATAATTTTCTCGCAAGCTCTTGGTGGGAATATCTCTTTAGTAGATGAATACTCAATGTCCTACTCGGTTGATCTATGACTTCAACATTATATGTATTTGACATTCTTTGGAGACATACCAGCTTGGTCATGATCTTTATGCTTGAATCATCTTCCTTTTGATTGTCGTGGTTGCTCATAAAGATGTTCAACATAAGATTGCTTGATATAGGTTGAGGCAATCTAAAACAAGACATCTTCTTCTAAACTTGATTCTTTAACATAAGAGTTCTTGTGATCTTCAGGAATACGCAACTCTTTATCATGAGGATCTCAGGTCAACTTATCAAGGTGAAATTATATTTGATCAGTTTAGAATACACTTGCTTGACTTAACCATCTTCAACACGAGACATATGATCTTCACGTTGAGGTGCAGTGTGCGTCCTTAGTTAGTTTCTTCTTACATTGGTTGCTTGCATTAGAAACATCTCTTATGTGCAACAACAACTCCTTCTTCTTAATGACTATTTTATCTTTAGGTTGGCGTAGTCGTTACATAACTTCTCTCAACAGATTGATTGATAATAGGAAGCTTGGATCCATGATCTTGATTGCTTCGTTATGTTATTTTTCAGCTCTGATCCACCTAAAGTCTTCTTCAACTTGTTTCCCTTTAAACTAAGCTTCTTCTGAAAGTTCTCTCAATGAATCTTCATATTAGCATGGGCAACTTTCTTTGGTGGGAGCGAGTTCTAGACTTCAGGATGAATCTTTGTAGTTGAAGTCTACGACTAGGTTTGTCCAACAACTTGAAAGCTAAGTGGAGATTGTTCATCATTAAGCATATGCACATAATTGGATTTTAGCATTTACTTCTTTAGAGCCTTTTTGTTGAATTATATCTTCCATTTGATTTCTAACTCTGAAGGTCTTCATTAAGATTCTTTCAACATGACCTTGTAGATTTCCTTCATTAAGCGGCCTGTCTGGATCCAAGAATAGTCTAGAACCTCAGATGTGGCATGGAAAAAAACACTTTATCAGCAAGGGCAATTGATCCCCACTGTCCAGCAAGGCGATGCAAAAGATGTGTACTTCTATAGTCCAACGACCCCCACATCATGTGCTAAGTCCATCAAGGAATGTTACCGCTATACGACGGTTGTAGACATGCGGCATGCTACTATAAATAAGGCTTGACACTATTCTCGAGGTACACTTAATTTACCCTAAGGTCACCCTGCCCAAATTAATCATCACTGGGATGTCAGATTGCCTCGGAAATTATTCCCCATGTACCACAAACTCTACGACGGAGGACAAGATATGACCATTAACTCAATGTGAGAGAGGACAATGAGTGGACCACCCAACTCTACGACGGTGTTAAGCTGAGACGACATCAACACTAGCCTTTCATTGTATGGGCCAGTATCTTTGATATCAATCCAAACTCCAAACCGTATATGGCAGAGCCAACATGATTTAAGAAAAAGATATAAAAGTAAAAAAGATTTAATGAAGTTAAAAAGGTATAAATATATGATTAAATAAGAAAACAATAATTTTGGGGTTGCAAAAAATATATCTCAAAACTGAACTGAAAATAATTAATTTGATTCAAATTTAATGCTATTATGTTACTTGCTGCAATTTGGGGACTCTGGCGATAGAGGAATGAGATGGTCTTGGAGGAGAAGACATGGATTGTCGAGTACATTGGGGAGTGGATCAGACAAGAGGCGCGTGACTATACTGCTTGGCTTGGAAAGCAAAGACTGTGTGAGAGGACAATGCTTGATCCTGTGCGGTGGAAGCTTCCCCTAGATGGTTATATTTTGCTGATGGTGGATGGGGCGTTTAAAAGTGTGTAGAGCTACCTGTATGAGGATGGGAAGGGTGTTGCGTGACTCTTCTAGTTTGTGGTTAGGTGGGTTCTTTGCTGTTGCTAGTGGCGGGGACCCCTTTTTTTGCGGAGCTACAGGCTCTAAGGATTGGGCTTCCACTGCTCTGGGATATGGGGTACAAGAGGGTGCGCAGTGTGGTTCTGATTGTTTGGAGTTAGTTAAACCCCTTTAGAAGGATGTGTTCAGGTTTCATGTGTATGCTCCTGCCCTTATGGATCTACATCTTCTTCTCTCGCGAGACTGGGATGTGCGTATCACCATATGGGTCTGGCACCATATGGGACTGGAGGCCAATGGTCCTGCGGATTGCTTGCAGACATGGGTGACAGTTTGCAATTAGGTGTTACCTTTCTGGACTCTCCTCCGGATAATGTGCTGCTCTTATTGGCTTGAGTTGTCTTAGCGTTGTAGTGTCGTTGTTATTTTTCCAATGCAAAAAAAATGTATATATATAGTAACTAAATAAATACAAATCAATTAAAATTGATCTAGTTTTACTTGTTGGATTGATCCTAAGTCCTAACCCATGATCTCCTACCCGACACCATATGTGGTGAAACATAAAACAATAGCCATTGAATATGTCTTGTGCTGGGGATCCATGCCTGAATTAATTTGCTAGAACTTTTGTTAGTTTCGACAATATATAGTGCAAAAATAATGGCGAAGTCAAAGTCTTATTTGTCAGCTTGGCGTTATTAATATTATAAGCATTATTATTATTATTTTTTTGGTCAAAGATGTATAGAATAAAAGCTCATAGGGTTACCAAACGGCACTTACAACATGTGAGAATAAATCTCTATGAGTGCTATTCACAATGCACATACACATGAGAAACTGAAAGAACAAGCATGCACACTCTAACTGACTAAATCAGCCTAAAAACATGATGCAAAACCCTATAAGCCCAACAGTTGCCCCCAGAAACCAAAACCAAAGATACTAAGTGACTTCAAAGCGAACAAGATCATAACATTTTGAACAACACTCCCAAAAACAACTCGATCGGCTCTGCCGGAGTTGTAACCTGTGCAATAAACAAGGAAGACCATCACGGCTTCAATAACACAAATGGGGACAAAAAGCATCTCTGGGAACTTGGATGACAGAGACTCCTGCAGATTCCATACAGGCCTCAGATGCAGTCAAGTCGCAAACAGAGGCATCCACAATGGAAGGTGGCGGCAGAGGTGGAGGCGGAAGAGGCGGCGGAGGAGACGGCGGAGGAGAGCAGATCGTTGCACGAGTCACCACTGTAACAAACCTGAGATGGACCAAGGAGAGGTGGTGGTTCCTGTGATGGTTGGTGGCGGAGGTCGGTGGGTTACTGCCGACAACAAGATCCGGGAAAGGCCATAGATCTGTTCATGAGGAAGCACAGAACACAAAGCTGGAGTAGGCAGCAAGATGAGGACAAGGAGGTGGTAGTGAAACTCAGGACAGCTGCTGGCGGTGCGTTCTCAGATCTACCTCTGAACGGTGGGAAGGTGGTTTGAGGTGAAACACAATGGCGGTGGGAGGATGGTGGTGGTGGAAGAAGCAAAGGAGAAACAAAAAACCCACTTATTTGGGTAAATAAACCACCTAAAGTGGTAGAAACTCACCTATTGTGAGAAGAAACCCACCTCTTGTGGGAAACAAACTAAGAACTGAAGAAAACAAGGCCTCCCTAATGGAGGAAAAGGACCCCCCAAGGGGGAGAAGAATACCCAAAAACGGTTGTAACCCTAGCACAGCAACGTTGGGAGCAAACCCTATATTATAAGCATTATAGAACGACTACAAATGACCTTGCATGTGGCCAACACAAATTTATACACAGCCCATAATATTATCAATCTTGGCCTTTGGGTTAATTTTGGGCTCGACTTGGATATAAACTGATTTTTGTTGGTGGCGGTGTCGGGTTCAGAGTGGGTGGTGGAAGTGAAGTCTTCAACACCGGAAGATGGTGGTGGAGGAGGTAAAGCTGCTAGGGATTATGTTTAGGTAACGGAGATGAAGGGGAAGAGAAGATATCAAGTGTGATTCAGGTGAGTTTTTTTTAAAAAAAAAAATAAAAAAATTAAAAAAAATTAATTTGAGTAACATATATTTTATTAAAAAATATTAACATGACACTTATGTGTAATGTAGCCAACAATTTCTGTTAACAATCACATAAAACTCTGACGAATGGACTAAATTTTTACAAATTAAAATTCAAAAATAAATCTTTTAAATATTAGAGAGTCAAATTACATAATTACAATACATAAAAGATCGAATGCAATTAAACCTTTTTTTTTGAAATGAATTAAACCTATTAATTTACTACACCAACATTCTTCGGTCACCAGACAAACATTACATCAAAGTTTATAATAATATCTTTGTCTTCTTTCTTTACCATTTAACATATCCGATATGCAGATTGTCATGATTTAACTTCTGATGCAAGTATGTTATTCCATGACCACTTATATTTAAAAGGAGCAAGTATGTTGGGAAAAAGTTTCATTCACCCTCCATTTTGTATCATTTTTTTTCTTAAATGAAGTCTTTACCTTTAAATAAAAATTTTGATCTAAATTTTATGGAAAGTTTATTTTTCCAAATAATTTAATATTAAGTCACTTACTTTTTTTTATAAGCATTTGAGTTCATTATTAATTAGAATCAATTAATATAAATTTCTTATAACTGAAAAATAATTTTGTAAATACTAACCTAAAAAGCTAAAATACAATAAAGTTTAGAAGGGAGGACAAATATACTAAGAAAAGCTGCTGCTGCTGAAAAAAAAAATGAAAAACAAAGAAAACAAAAAAATAGAATCCTTGTTGCATATTTGTAGAAGATAAGAGAGCCAACCAAAAAGGACATAAATCCGACGCAATCTTGACGGCTATGCTATGATCAGTGATCACCGTCCTAAATAAGATTAAATTCAGAAAATTTGACAATGATTCTGATAAATAATCTATGCTTTCAATAGGAAAGTGATCAAGTGGGTAAATATTTCTCAATGAACAACTACAACCACCATCAATCTTGTCGTCTTCATAAAATCGTAACATGATAAACTTGAAAAAGACCTTCCTTAATATGCAATTCAATACCTCGCAAGTTGCAACTATTTTTATTATTATTATAACTATCATTCACATGAAGTAATTTTGTTTGAGCCACAAACATCTACATCATAAAACTAATTCTTTCGATAAAAAGTTTTTTCTATCCACAAAACTCGACTAGAGATATTGTTTAAAGGAAATCAGGATACTACTTGAACCAACCACTTCTTAACAACTCAATTTTATTTTTTTTTGATTCAAAATAATGAGAAAAGAACCAAATAACCCATTCTCCTTCTTTCGCTTCCTTTTTATCACAATTATCTTGAAAATGAGCTTCCTTAATATGCAATTCAGTACGTCGAAGTTCCAACCGATTAGTTTTGCTTACATGTATTATTCTGAGTCAAACGTGTTTGAGTAAAAAACATCCACATTATCATGGTGATAATTGTTTAGCAGAAGTTTTTTCCCATCAACGAGACTCGACCCGATACATTATTTAAAGAGAATCAAGAATGTATCACTTAAACTAAACACCCGGCGATCGCAACTGAATTTTTTTTTTTCCTTTTTAAATCCAAAAAAATTGAGATAAGAATCAAAGTATCCTTTCTCCTACTTTCTCTACCCTTTATATCCACAGTTCTCTTTCTTTTTCTAAAATGTTTCTTTACTGACTAGAAACCACACAGAACCTCATGTTCATGACGTGGCCTTCTCTAATTGGTGCAACTTTACCCGCTAAAAGGGCATTGACTTGAAACAACGCATCTCAGTTTACTTACACTGCTCTCTCTCTTCACTGCTTTGCAACACAACACTCACCATCCATCAGCTATTGCTCTTCCATTTCACTCTCTCTCTGTCTCTCACACTTTCTAACACCCATGTGAGTTTCTTTCTTCGATTTGTACTTCGTTTCTCTTTCTATCTTGTTTCAATTTTTTATCCTTCACTGAGCTTTATCTTTTCCCCTTTTTTTTTAACCTATTATTAATAATTGAGTGGTAAACTTGATCTTTCATATGCTTAGATGCCCATCACTTGATTCATGTAAAAATTGAATCTTTTTACTTTTTTGCATGATGGGTTGGTCTCAGGTTGAGGGAAACTGAAGAAATTTTATTGCTTGATTGGTTTTTCTTTCAGATTTGGAACAGAGTTTCATCCATTGGCCATAGCTTTCTGATTGAGCTGCATAACCAAGTTTGATTTCTGTTTCTTTTGGTTCATGGTAATGGAAATAGATTGATATAACAAAAGTTGTGGAAGGTCAGTTTTCAGATTTGCTTTAATTTTTCCTATGGTTGTTATCTTTTTTCTTTTTTTCTGAATTTATTTGCTTTTTGATGCTTCAATTTGATATAGATTGATAAATAGAGGTGGCAAGATGTCTTATAGAAGGGGGTCTGATCAGCCGCCGCGGAGGCAGATACTGCGGACACAGACTGCTGGGCATTTAGGATCAGACCCGGTCTTGGACAGTGAAGTGGTGCCTTCCTCACTAGTTGAGATAGCTCCCATTCTCCGTGTTGCTAATGAAGTTGAAGCTAGCAATAAAAGAGTTGCTTATCTATGTAAGTAACTATTGTGTGTGTATAAAAGGTGTATGTTTTTTGACAAGTTTTTATCATTTTTGGTCAAATCACAGTTGGATATATTCTTGTTCATTATCAATAATATCCCTTCTAATCTGGTTTTTGATTGAGCTCAATGGCGTAGTGTGATCCATATAGCCGACCTCACTGAGTGGGATAAGACTTTGTTGTTGTTGTTGTTGTTGTTGTTGTTGTTGTACTGTTGGATATATTTTTGTTCCTTTAGGATGCACAGAAGCTAAAAAATTCCGATATTGTTTAGAAGCTTATGCTTTTAGAAGAGATGACAAGGCGTTGCTATTAATCATTGAGAAAGCAAAACATGTGGTTTTAAGCTCTCATTGATCAAATGACTTTCTAGATTTCTGGTCTTTTTGGAAATATTGCTGAGGAGTTGTATTGAAAAATGGTCTTGCACATTTATGTCATTGAAAAATGGTCTTACTAGGTGGGAAGTTTTTGGAATGTTGTCGTAAACCAATCTTTGCATGAATGCTTAATTTTTTTCCTATAGGTGCTCAATAGTTATGAGTGCATTATGCTTTTCTTAATTCGCTAATAAATTTATTCCTTTTATAAATGTTAATGATTGGTAGTTTCTGGTTCTTTAAAACTCACACATGAATTTATTCCTATTTGCTATGTGAGCATCATTGTTCCTTTAATTGGCTAAATCTTCAGTTAACTGCTCTTTATAGACCCCATAAATTTTCGATTCTACGAAATCTTTGTATGTTAACTTCATTTCTATCCGAAACCACCTTGTTGCAATTCATTCTTTTTGATATGTTACTTAGTTACTCCTTTTCTTTTTATCCTATTTAAAAATTAAATTAGTCTCACAGTATGAATTATGAAACGGCAATGAAATGCTTTCTGACCTTTGATGTGTATATTATGTCTAATGCACCTTTCTTTTCTATCACTAGGTCGGTTTTATGCCTTTGAAAAAGCTCACAGACTAGATCCAACATCTAGTGGGCGTGGTGTACGTCAATTCAAAACTGCTCTTCTTCAACGTCTAGAAAGGGTAAACATTGTTGTTTGTTAGGAATTTCTGCAGTTATTTCTTTCACTTGGATCATTCCCATCCTTGACTGAAAGTTAGTCAATTAAGAGCATTGAAAAGGCTTCCTCACTGGTCTCTAATTTGAATATATTAATGAACCAGCAAAGACCAAAGAACAAATGCTTTCCATGTTATTGTAGCAAGCACTGGAAAGTCTCTCTTTGGAAAGTTTTAAGACATTGATGTCCTTTTCCATTATTTTCAGGAAAATGACACAACATTGGAGGGAAGAGCAAAGAGTGATGCTCGTGAAATGCAGAGTTTTTATCGGCACTACTACCAAAAGTATATTGAAGCGCTAAGCAGTGCTGCTGATAAGGATCGGTGAGTTTACACTCGAAGCCAATCTGTACTTTGGTTGACTTGATTATAGCGCTCTTATATTTCACATTTATCTTTGAATTCTCTTAATTTTTGTTAATATAACTTCTTCCTTTTATAAAAAAAATGAAAAAATTCTGACAATTAACTTCATATGTTCCCCAGTGCCCAGCTCACAAAAGCATATCAAACTGCTGCTGTTTTATTTGAGGTTTTGAAGGCAGTCAATCAAACAGAGGCTGTTGACTTAACTGCAGAGGTAAAATTACTGTCATGCTTCTTCAGACACTGAATGAAGATTATAATTATATATACTCTTCCTTCTTTACTGTTATTTTGATTATTATGTTCTGTTTTGATATTCTATTGTAGATTGAAGCTCATACCAAGGTTGAGGAAAAAAAGCAATTATATGCCCCTTATAATATTTTGCCCCTCGATCCTGAGAGTGGGAAAGAGGCTATTATGAGATATCCTGAGGTTGGTTCTCTTTTACTATGTCTTGATCCCTTTCATTTAAGTTAATGTTTAATTTTTCAGGTTCCAAGTAGCACCATGAAGTAGAACTAGGAAACTCCTTTTTAAGCAAAGGAAAGCAGAAAAAGACTAATTAAAAATGCTCTAGAATTACTGAAGCCGAAACTGAGTTTCTAAAAACATCAAGTGTTTTAGGAGGTTATGTATTTCTTGTATTGCTCACTGTTATGGTTCTGATCACTCAGAGTTGGTTGCTAAAGTAATTATTTTTTGTTGTAATATCGTGATAATATTATGAGATATTTTTTTTCTTTCCTTTTTCATGTGATTTGTTGAATTGTAATTAGGAGATTCGTATTGTTTTTATTCTTTGCAATAATTTCCTTAATTAGGAGCGCCTTAGTCCGTATAATGTAACCACCTATAGTAGTTTGTGATATAAAATTACATTTAGTCTCCTTTCAACTTAGTATCAGAGCCTATAATAAATCTACTTATTGAGTCACCCATAAATGGGTCACGCGCAGATATTCAGTTCTGCAAACACGCTCCAGATGTCCAGCAGTAGGCGTGAGGGGTGTGTGTGTTAATTCTGCCAGCATCCTGCATTTATTTACAGCTGTAATTCTGTAATTCTATCATTATTGTAGAGCTGTAATTATGTAATTCTGTAACCAGAGATATGACTAAATAAGTCCTTTTAAATGGGAGGGTAATCCCTACCTCTGAGCTAGCTTTTGGGGTAGTTAGGTGTAGTCCGATCTCTTATATTTTTCTTAAGGTGTATATATGTAAAGAAAAGAATTGAAGATAATAGTTATACATTTTATTTTAGTTGAATAATTCTGCAACTGCTATTTCTTAGGATGGAAAGTTTAGGGCAGTTATTTGTGTATGTATATTAACGTTTTTGATGAAGAAACTTTTATGCTGAATTTATCACAAAAGTTCTTGAGTACTGTCGCGAACCACTGATCCTAAAAGTTTAAGTTGTTGGATGAAGACACATGAATGTTTTATATTATAAGTATAACTCTGACACGCCCCTCATGCAAGAGCCCATTGGGTGAAGCATGGTCAGTGCACCGGACCGCCATCCTTGTGCTGAAATTTAACTTTTTATAAAATGTCAGGGGAAACAAGGATCGAACTTTAGAACACTTGGTCATAGAGGCTTTGATACCGTGTCATGAACCAGCTATCCCAAAAGATTAAGCTGTTGAGTGGACAGTTGAATGGTTTAAAATTATATTTTCAACAAGCACTTTTACTCCTGGAGATCATTGGCTTCTCCCTAACGAGTCCAAATTTCATTGCGAAAATAAGACAGAAAGAAGTTAGAAATATTGTGAACTACAACTACATTTTTTTGTTCAACACCCTATAACTATATCTAATATAAAGTAATGCATGGTTAAAAGTTCACTCATTTTACAAATCCAGCACCAACTTATCTGTACCACTTGGCTGATGAATAACTTTTGTTAGAATGGCTTTCAGAGTGTTGACTAAATTTCTTGTATTCATTTATTCTTTTACAGATTCAATCTGCTGCCTCTGCACTCCGTACAACCAGGGGTTTGCCTTGGCCAAAGGATCATGGTAACAAAGTAAATGAAGACATTCTAGATTGGCTTCAGCTGATGTTTGGTTTCCAGGTAACAACTGAATTGATATGTGACCATAAGTTGGTTTTTGTACGTCACTCTAAGATTGTCTTCCTCGTACTCATCTGCAGAAGGGCAACGTGGAAAATCAAAGGGAGCACTTGATTCTTTTGCTTGCAAATGTACATATACGACAAGTTCCGAAACTTGATCAGCAACCCAAGGTTTGTGTTTATCCAATGCATAGCTTGGACCTTTATTTTCTGATTTAGACAGACTGAATTTCTTGTTTCTTACATCCTGCATTTTCGCTATTTAGTTGGATGATCGTGCTTTAAATGAAGTGATGAAGAAACTCTTTAGAAACTACAAAAAGTGGTGCAAGTATTTGGGTCGCAAAAGTAGCCTTTGGTGAGACTTTTATCTCTTTATATTCTTAATTTCTTATTACTTCAAATCAAATGATGGTTTATTAAGTATCAAGTTGAAAATTATGGTCTTATATGTACCTTGGTGAGATGTGGCTAGAAGTCAACCCGCATTTGAGCCAAACTAATCTTGGCTCAGCTAAATGCCTAAATGAGCTGAGTGGCCGATATGAGTGCAAGCTTAATTCTGTATCTTGTAGTCAGGTTGTATACATGTGTATATGCAAAATTTGCATTAAGTTCTGGATGCATGCTAGTATTTTAAATTTGCATTTGTTATAATTGTAAAATTTTACCTATATAAGCCAGTGAAACTGAGATTAGCTTGACTCTAGCTTTATGTACAGTCTCACATTTATTCTGTTTTTTGTCACTTAAATTAGCTTACTTTTGAGGTCAAGCAGATTGTATTTTTTTTTCTTCATGATTTCAATTCCTTGATGTACTCATCCATAACAGAAAGTTTGTTTGTATTTCATGATCCTGGAATATTATTCGTACAATGATGCATATAGCTGTGGTTTCAGTTACAAGAGTAATTGCCACTCGAACTGACTCTATCAGATCTAAGAGGTCTGAACTAACTCTAACTGCATTGGCTCTATAGCTAGGACTGGGATACTATGCTTACATGAGTATACTCTTACGACATGCAAGATCCATATACTTTTTTTTTTTATAAGCGCAAGATCTACATACTAATAATAAGTGCTACATTAGGATTTTGTAATATACTATTTAAAGTAATTTTTTTTAAATTGTTAGGTTGCCTACTATTCAGCAGGAAATGCAACAACGCAAACTATTGTACATGGGCTTATATCTTCTTATATGGGGAGAAGCTGCAAATTTGAGATTTATGCCAGAATGCCTCTGTTATATCTACCATCATGTAAGTTTTTTTTAAAATGGAATATGTTGTAGTATTACTCAATATCCTTTATTTGTACAGTTCTTTTTTTCTTTTATTTGTACAGCTATATTTCCCTCTTTTCTCTTATTGGGACATGGTGAGACTTAAGAGTTATTATTATTCATCACTCTTATTTGTACAACTTCTTTTTATTAGGACTGAGTTGTTGTTCTACTATAGAAAAGTCGCAGTAAGGATTAATATATATACATTTTGTTGATCCCAATTGCCCGGTGAACCTCTCTTTCATTTGGTGTTATTATTACTGTTCCCATGTTGCTGTTTTCCTCTCCATCTCTGGGCACTATGAAGCCCTAGTGGACCTCTTTTTTTGGCACCATTATTGTTCCTGTGTTGCTATTTTATCTTACTTTCTGTGGTTGGGACCAACCCTTGAATTTATTAACACGTTAGTAGCCAACATGAAGACCCATACAGACTCTCTCAGTAAGCCTTTTGACATTAGTTCTCTGTCCATGACTAGTATGAAGTGAACTTTAATTTGCAATTCTTAACTGCTTCTAGAACTGCTCTGAGGGACTCTTGGGTGATCTGTTCCTATTAATGACATGACATGACTTTTAGTCTTAACATCTTTTTTCTTATAAACCCAAGAATACTGTAGTTGTAGCCCATGACGCTTATACATCTATTACTGGATGTGGAAATCTTCAGATTCAACCTTTCCTTCACTTAAAGAATATGATGTATATTCCTAAACTTTCAAATAACCTCATTTCCTTTCCTATACTTACAAAAGAGTTAAATTGTGCAGTAACTTTCTTTCCTTCCCATATTGTCCTTTGGATCCTTCCATGGGGAGAATAATTGGAAATGGTAAGGAACACGGAAAGTTGTTTATCGCTTGGCAAAGGGTTGCGAAGGTTATCTTTGTCAGAAGATGCAAAGTTCCTACCACCATTCGAACTCAAAATCTCCTGCTCAAATTTGGCTTGAACGCAAACTTCTTGGTTCTCCTCCAATTTTTATGTTAAAGTCCATCTTTCCATCTATTTGCATTTGTCCCGTGGAGTCTTTGTAATGTAGTGTTTTTGAGTTTCAAAACATCGTCTTGCATCCTTTTCTCCTAGTTTTAATAAAACGTTGAACATGTTGAGAAAGGGGAAGAACGTATGAGTGAATTTGCCTGTTTGAAATACAAGTTGGATAATGTTATATATAATAGGTGTCATAAATACATGGATCATTAGTTCCAACTTTTAATGTAGTGTTTATTGTCCGGTGTAAAATCCTACTTTTCTGATGTTATTTGATTTGAATGTGAAAGTAGTTGCTTCCAGAACCTAAGAATTGTTTTATCGTTGATCTACCTAGATGGCATTTGAGTTGTATGGGATGTTAGCTGGGAATGTCAGTCCATTGACGGGTGAACCTGTAAAGCCTGCCTATGGTGGTGAAACTGAGGCTTTTCTGATGAAAGTAGTAAAACCAATATATGATACAATAGCAAAGGTGCGTTTCTGGTTTTTATGAGCTGATAATTGCTTGAGTTTACTTTATACATTTGAAAGGTTTTATGTGTTCTATTGTATTTTTTGGTATGTAGGAAGCTAAGAGGAGTAAATCAGGAAAAGCAAAGCACTCTCAGTGGAGAAACTATGATGATTTGAATGAATATTTTTGGTATTTTGTTTCTTCTTGATCTGATCTTTTTTCCTTTATAACAATTCTATCGTTGAAGTTATTGTCAATCTTAAATTGTAGGTCAGTTGATTGTTTCCGGCTAGGTTGGCCTATGCGTATGGACTCCGGGTTCTTTTCTGTACCTCTGCCTCATGAGCAACGTTCAGGTGACAAAGATGAGGTATAATATATTTCATGGCTTACTTGCTGTCTTCTTAAGTAACAAATTGTGGAACAAAAAAATAAACGAAAACAGATAGAAATAAAGATAATATCTTATAGAGATAGTGATAAGATTTGTTTACCTATTTCAGATTAGTATCTATTAAGATCGAGATAGATTTAGTTCTTTTTTATCTCTTTGTTATATCTATAAATTGTACTAGTCTATTCATGAAATATACAGAGAAATATTTTCATCAGATTCAAGTGTCTTCATGCTCCAGATGTCTAGTCTTAGGCATGAGGGTGCGGGTGTTGAGATCCCATACTGACAAGAGATACCATAGATGAGCTTGTAAAGACTTGGACAATCCAAACCACTTGAGCTAGCTTGGGAATTGAATTATGGCCCAAATTCCTATGTTTGGTTTTCATGTGCACATTTTAGTTTCATTAATAGTTTCAGTTTGGTACTTGTGTTTAGGACTTGAACTGAATATATATGAAATTGTATTTATTGGAAATGTTTTACATATTTTACTTTTCATTAAAAGGTCTGATCACAGCTCATTTACTCAGTGTCACATTTATTACATGTCTTATTGAACAATCCAAATGATGCCTTATATGAATGAAGCAATCTCTCTCAATGTTCTTATCCTAGCAATTGTTCTTGACTTTGGTAAATAGGAAAACAGAGCTAATGATGAAGATCGGTGGCCTGGAAAAGTTAATTTTGTTGAGATACGCACATTTTGGCACATATTTAGAAGTTTTGATAGAATGTGGAACTTTTATATACTAAGTTTACAGGTAAGTTATAGATTTGATTTTTCATTCCAACCTATATTCACTTCATTCTGCAACCATTTAATCTTATGAGAAGTGCTGATCATGCTCTTCAATCAAGGCAATGATAATAATAGCTTGGAATGGCTCTGGCAATTTAAGCTCAATATTTGATGGCGAGGTTTTTAAGAAAGTTCTCAGCATCTTCATAACTGCTGCAATATTGAAGCTTGCCCAAGGTAGATCATAAAACCACCACTTGTCTATCTGGCTGTGTGATCGTATTTCCTTGTTTGCTAATGGGAAAAATATTGATATTGATATTTTCCCTCTTCCCCAATATATATTTAGTTTTCTTCAGTTTTCATGATTTTGGAGACTCTTAACTCCATTTCCTTGTTCTTTCTAAACCACTATAAAAACAGGGAGTAAGTACTATATAACTCAGTTTTGTAGTACCAAACTGGCCGAATGCTGTTGATTATTTAATTTGAATCCTCTGATCCCTGGAAATCATTTCATAACAGGAAAACTCAAAAGTTTCTAATATCAATGCTTGGCTGCTATTCATGTTAGAAAGGATGTTAATTAGGTAAGTGTACGTTGTATAGTGTCATGTAATTATAGTAAATAAGGTAACTACAAATCTTTGTATTTATCATTTTCAGTCTATATTATACATTTCCATTGTATAATTTGGACACACGGGCTCCGTCATATGTATCTTGCTTTCCTCTTCATTTAACATTCTAAGAACCTAACAGAGGCAGTTTTAATCCTTGCTTACCACTTGTGAATATTATTCTTTGAAATTATGTTTCATATCCTGTTTCCCGTCTCCCCTGTCAATCATCACTCTATCATGATCTGAATCAGTTTTTAAGCCACCACTCTCACCAGAAAACTTTTCCTGCAACTTTTTCATCTATTCCCCTGCCTTCCTGTTGATCTTTGTCCGGCCCACAACCTCCCAAATTCTCAAGTCCTTTGACTATGGAGGTGCTTCGTGTGTTCTTCCTCTTCCGCATGGGTGCTTCAACCGCTAGTAACAGTAGCCACACATGGTAGTGTGTGTGCCACTATTTGCTGAGACTAAGTGTCCATCCAGCCTTCTTCACGAATCCACTCTTCTTTGACACTCCTGAATGAATGGTGCACCTTCTTTATCTTCCATCCATTTTTTGAAGTCTTTTCTCTTATCTCTCTACTTTTAGAACCTCTTGTTAACCTTGAAAGGTGGAGCCTCTGGTTTTTACCTACTAAATCAGTGTGCACTCTTTACTCGCCAGTTGGATGTGAAGAACTGCAACACTTACGTGTTCAATATGAAACTTTGCTTACTGCACAAAACTATGCAGACCACCTCACCACGAAGGCTTACTCTATGGTTGCCACCAAGTCGCTCTAGGTGGAGTACGGTCAATGGCCAACTCTGTAGTTTCATTAAATCCACTGTTCATCCTTTTTGGAAGCAGATCTTTTGTGCCTAATATCTCTTGTGAGTCCGTTTGGGAGTAGAACAAGGCTTCCGACCAATTACACCCAGCACCTTTGTGGGATCTGTCAAAACCTCATAAGCGTCATTGCAACCTGTTAATTCGATGGCTTTAAGTGTGCCCATTTGGGAAAGCTTCACAGGTTCTTACATGACTTCAATGAAATTTTACCCTTTACTGAGACCGCTACCCAGGCCTTGCATGGCTTACCTGTAGAAAAAACCAATTACCTATATGAGATTTTGGGTTCATCCATTCTTCGTTGTTTGAGCACTGCGCAGTCAACTTTGCTCCAGGTACCTACCATCCATTTGGCATTGACGTTCCTCCTACTAGTGGATTCCATTACTTGGCAACTCACAGTGGCAATCGCGTTCAATCTCGCAAGCCCGGCAAACCTCGCATGGCTATCCTCCTTGGACTACCAACATTGCATAAACTAGTATCCACCTACTTTGTCTAAGTTGGCTGAACCATATCAAACTCTACAACACCTTCAGCTACTTACGCAATCCAGACTTGCTCTAGTGGTTTGAGAAGCATCAATCCCTAACTTTCATTGCCCCTATTGTGCTCCCAAGTAATTCGTTTTCTTGTTTCTTTCAGGTTAACATCCCTTGGTCCTTAGATTCTTTGTATTTCTCATCTTCATCTTATTTCTTGTCTCTTTCAACTTCTAAATTAGGGATTGGGCCCAAAAAATCAGTTAGGGGGCGAAAATTTAATACATATTAAGTAAAATCAATAAGAACTAATTAAAGGAGGTGGTGTGAGAATTTGTACGGGGGAAATACAGGATTTCAATACTTCTATTAAGGAATTTTTTTTCCTATTATGTGGAAACTGCCACATTTTACCTGAAATGGGTTCCATTCCTAGGACTGGTCGATTTGTTCAATAAAATCCCTGTTGTTTCTATCAATTCTGATCCAATTCAATTGTACGCTTGATAATATAAATGTCAATTGTAAGTATATTTGCGAATACACCGGATAATAAAGAAGTAATTGATTGGGGGAGTGAGGAACAATATCCTTTGGTGCAATTAAAATTTTTACCAACTAGACAGAGATTTGCATTTAAACAGAATTGAGAAAATCACTAGAGGTTTAGAAGCAAGATCCCATAAGATCTATTAAGAATCTAAGAGAATAGAGTGTTGGGAAGGGCTTGAATCTGAACTGACATTTGTATTCTTCAATCAGTGATAACTGATAAGTCAACTATATATATAGCCTGTGAAGGCTTGCTGCACTAGCAGCTTTAGATCTGACAACTCTAACAGAACTTCAACTTCTTTTACTAGTTTCAGTTGCTAAGCATACAATTGATACTAAGCATACAATTGACTGATATATACTCTAACACGATCAAATGAACACTTATTGACAAGATTTTGGAGCTTCTTATTTTCCTTAGTTGATGTTTACTTTACCAAAACTATAGCATCTTATTCAAAAAGTTACCAATTATTTATTTTTGTGAGTCTAGAATACTTGTACCTTATAAAAAAATCCCATCTTTTTTACCCAGGATGTTCAATGGTCAATACAATTGTGTTTTACTTTGTTTTACTTTATGAAGTTGTAACTTGATTATTTATTATGTCTTTTATACTTTTCCAGCCATTCTTGACATAGTCCTGAATTGGAAAGCAAGAAAAGTCATGTCATTTCATGTGAAGCTGCGATATATATTTAAAGCCATTTCAGCTGCAGCATGGGTCATAGTTTTACCAGTCACTTATGCTTTTAGTTTGAAAAATCCATCTGGTTTTGGACAAACCATAAAGAATTGGTTTGGCAACGGCACTCGTTCTCCTTCTATGTTCATTTTGGCTGTCATCATCTATTTATCTCCAAATATTCTCTCTGGATTGTTATTTGTGTTCCCATTCATGCGACGGTATCTTGAGAGGTCCAACAGTGGCATTGTGAAATTCATGATGTGGTGGTCCCAGGTATACATGTTAGATTTGTGTATTTATGTTTGTGTATATTATAATTGTTGATTGTATTTGATCCCTTTTGTTTTTTATTTCCTGTTAGCCATTGATATTGTTAGAAAAATAATACAAAATAATTCATGTATCAATTACCCAACAACTTTAGCTTTTGGTTCATGACATGGTATTAGAACCTCTATGACTGAGTGGTCTAGAGTTTGATCATCGTTTCCCCCAATTGTTCTAATAAAAAGTTGAATTTCAGCACATGGTAGGTAGGCCTGAGCATTATCCACGGTGCATGCCCAAGTGGGATCTTGCCTGAGGGGCCGTGTTAGAAATATAATATAAAGTCATTCATTTCTCATTTACCCAACAGCATAAGCTTTTGGGATAATCGGTTCATGACAGATATGTTTTATTTTTCACATATAAACATACCTGTTGAGGTATTGGAGGAATTAAGAGAGAAAACATACAATGACTCACAAAGTTGATCAACAAGATTACGAGGTCAAAGTATATGCGAAAGGAATGCTTATCAAAAAATAAAAAAGCGAAAGGAATAGCGAAGAAATACCTTAATCCCCTTCTTTAAGATTAAAAGGATATAGAAAACTATGTAAATATAGAAGGATTAAACTCTTGAGTCATATTATAAAGCTTTGGAATGGAGTGGTTAAGCAAAATTTAAGAAAAGAGACCCACATTATATAAATTTAATTTTGTTTTATTCCAGGGAGGTCAACTATGTTAGTTATATACTTTCTACTAAAATTGCTGAAGAGATATTTAAGAAATCAAAAGGTACTGCAGATGGTTGTCACATACGATAGAGTACCTAGAGAGGTTCACTGAAAGCCTCTAAAGAAGAAATGAGTTCGGAATACTTAGATTCAGCAATCAAGAATATGTATGAAGGGGACACAACTAATGTGAGAAAACAAGGGGGAGGGGGCATATACTTGAAGAACACATAATATCACAAGTTTCATATTTTAGGCACTTTGGATCTATCATACAAAATAATGGGGAGATAAAGGGAGACGTCAACCATAGGATTCAAGCAATATTTTGAAATGGAGGAGTGCTTTAAAGTGATTTGCAATAGAAAAAGTGCCTCTCAAGCTAAAGTAAAATTTTAGCATACAGCCCTAAAACATAGGATGTTGTATGAGACTAAATTTGGGCGGTAAAGGGGCAGCAAGAAAGAATAGAGATGAGAATGTTAAGATAGATGAGGGGTTACACAAGGAAAGATAGGATTATAAATACAATCATTAGATAGAGAGTTGGGTTAGCTCCTATGCTTAGAAAGATGGTCGAGTCCTATTGTAGGTCGTTTTGGCATGTGTGGAGAAAACTAGACGAAGTACTGGTAAGGAAGGTTGGCCAGATTAAATAGATGGATAATAGTAAGATAGTTTAAGGTAGAGAGAGACCAAGGAAAACTATGAGGCAAACATTTCAAAGATGTTTGGAGATAATTGGTTTGTCTTTGTTCTTAACACATTATACTATTATAGGCCATTATGGTGTCATGTGATCCATGTAGCTGACACCAATTAATGGTAAAAGTCTTAGTAGTAGTTGTTGAGTATATTCACAACTTTGATCACTCTCAATTCCTACGTTTTGGAGATTCCTTTTTCTAGACAGCATGCATATATTTGTATCATTGAATAGTATGAGATGAGAAATTTTTTACTTTTAAGTATAATGATATGATTTCTTTCTTATTAACCAATAGCATCATCGTTAGGAAGTACTTCTAAGAAGTATTATTTATCCTTTTCAGTTTTCCTTCAAGTTGATAAGAATGTATTGGTTTATGAGAAAGAGCTTAGATTTAGTACTTTTGTTCCTTTAATTTTTTTATCATCTCATTTATTTCTTTTTATTATTTCTTGCTTAAAAAATTTGTAGCCTCGGCTCTTTGTTGGTAGAGGAATGCAAGAGGGCCCAATTTCACTGTTGATGTAAGACAATGAAGTTAATTTCCTCAATCATTTATGATCATATGCACTGGTCAGCTCTGACTGATTAAACTGTAACTGTCTTAATTTTCTAGGTACACTTCTTACTGGGTTTTACTAATTCTATCTAAATTAGCATTCAGTTACTTCTTGGAGGTAAGGATTTGATCAGCAAATTTATCATTTTTTGGCACTTAGATGATTATAATGTATGTGTCTGTCGAATGCTAAGTGCTAACTAATGGGTAGCGGAACTTGAACATTGATGTACGAGGTAGCAGATGGTTTTCAATAGTCCTGCTTGGAGGAGGCTTATTGACTGAATTTTGGAAAATACATTTCTTATCCTTTCATATTTCCTTTCCAGTCATATTTTCTTGTTCTTCCTCTTCACACCCTTCTTTTTTCCAATTATGTTCCATGAACTTATTGGTATATGCATATGAATCAGGAACAAATTTTAATCCTTGTTCTGTGAGCCTCTAAATGGTATATGGAGTAATAAGTTTAAAACTGTACTTCTACATTGACAAAGATGCAGAGCTTCTATATGTAATCTTGTACTCATGTATTTGTTAAAGACATATGATTCATTTACACTGCAGATTAAGCCTCTTGTGGGTCCAACAAAAGCCATCATGCAAACTCATATATCAGTTTACCGGTGGCATGAATTCTTCCCGCGTGGTAACAATTATGAAAATTAATGAAAATGAATTTAATTCATATAATGAGAGTTTTTTAATATCATCTTCTACAATGTGCAGCCAAAAAAAATATCGGGGTAGTGATTTCTATATGGGCTCCTATCATACTTGTAAGTCTATCTGTCTGTGACATGTCTTGCCAATTGTTTTGAAGCTATGTTCTACTTGTTTTAATAATCAAAGTTTCCCTTTACAGGTGTACTTTATGGATACACAGATTTGGTATGCTATTTTCTCTACAATTGTAGGAGGCATATATGGTGCATTCCGTCGTCTGGGAGAGGTTTGTCCACTGTGTGTTTGCCAGAGGAAAGGCATATAGGTTTATTTTTGTATTGGCTGCTGATCTATTGATCTTTTAAATTGTAATACATGGTCATATTTTTTGTTCTAATTTCAGATTCGAACATTGGATTTATTAAGGTCTCGCTTTGATTCGATTCCTGGTGCTTTTAATGCTTGCTTAATTCCCATGGATCAGAGCAAGGAGAAAAAGAGAAAGGGACTAAAGGCCACTTTCTCTCGTAAATTTGATCAGGTTTTGAAACTTCTCTCTATAATCAGAATCAAGTATTATTATAACTGTCATCCCATCAGCCATCATCAACCTGCATGCTTGGATGATTAAAATATCAATCTGAGCACTGCTGCCAAACAAGCAAGCTGTTTAGGATGTTTGGAGAACATTTTGTAGGACTGCCTTATTAAATATCTCCATTATAGAAGTTCGGAGTGAAACAATGGTAGGATAGTCGTGAATTGATTGGATTCCTCGAGAGAAACCCTTTTAGGACTCAAGTTTGTAATAATATGCAAGTCAGAATTTAAATAGAACTCAAATGCCCTAATCCTTAAGTTTAGGGATATATAATCTTTTAATGAAAGAATAATACTATTTCTATTTTCATGGGATATTAGATAAATCATATCAACCCTCCCCCCACCTTTCAAGTTGATGCATACATGTCATATGCATCAAACTTGTTAAATATATGTCACCATATGACCCCAAAGAGACTTAATGAAATACTCTAATAATTATATACTTGATTTTTTGAGAACCGTTGTTTCAGGTCTCTTCTAATAAAGAGAAGGAAGCTGCAAGGTTTGCGCAGTTATGGAACAAAATAATTACTAGTTTGAGGGAGGAGGACCTAATTGATAACAGGTAGTACTATGACTTGACATTTCTTAACATCTCCTAATTCTTTGTTGTTGTAAATAAGGAATTAATATAAGAATTATTATTAGAAGATTATATTCAGTATTAGGAGATTTATTCTCTTATTAGGAGATTGTGTACATAATTAGTTATTTCCTTATTTAGGATTAGTCTTCTTCTATATAATGTAATTACCCTTTGTATTCTGATTAAGAAGTAATAATACAATTTCTCCTACTTTCAAGTTGGTATCAGAGCTCCCGATCTTGGGAGTTCTGCTTCTGCGAAAAAAACCCTAGGCGTCTTATTACGGCCCTTTTATCTGGTAACGTTTCCTGTTTTGCCACTGTTGGCTTATACCGTTTGGAGGCCTGTGTTCTTCATCACCGGCCTGCCATCCTCTGTTCGTTACTCCGATTGCACAGAGAGGGTTCCCCGTGCCTTTTGGTCTTGTTCTGAGGGTCGTTTCCTCACTTTGTTGGTGTTTTTTCTTGAGAAGCCTTTGGTTCTTCCATTCAAGGAGAGTGCAATCTTCTCTGTTTCTGTTATTTTTCCTCTTGTTTCCCTTCTACAGTAACATCTCTCAGTATGTCTGGAGACGAGATTCCCATACCTAAGGAGAAACTCACTTCTGGAGTGAAAGTCTCTCTTCCACCTTTGACCCACAAAGATCTCCCGGTATTACAAGGTTCCTTTCGCTTGGATGGGCGCAACTACCTCCAATGGTCTGAGCTCATCCGTCACACTCTCATAAGTCGCAAGAAAATCAGTTATATTGAAGAAAAAGCCCCTGCTGAAACTGATCCACAATATGACACATGGCGTGAAGAGAATTCTCTTATTATGACCTGGTTTTGGTACTCCATGATTCCGGAAATTAGCCGGAATTATATGTTTTTCCCTACTGCTAAGGAGATTTGGAATAATCTGGCACAGGCATATTCTAAGAAACAAGATCTCTCAGCTTGTTATGAATTGGAAAATAAAGTTTTCAATTCTAAGCAAGGAACTCTCTCCGTGACAGATTACTATGGGACCTTGAATGGTCTATGGATTGAATTAGATCAGTATCAAAATCTGAAGATGAAGTGTGATGCTGACTCCACAACATTGAATAAATTTATTGAAAAAGCACGAATCTTTAAGTTTCTCTCTGGGCTTAACTCTGAATTTGATCCGATTCGGGTCCAAGTTTTGGGTAAAGAGCAACTCCCTTCTCTCTCAGAGGTGTTCTTTATAGTTCGTGGTGAAGAAACTAGGAGGACAGTGATGGTGGAAGACAAATCAGTTGATGGTTCAGCCTTAGACAAATCAATTGAGCTAGCTTTTGTGGTTGAGTATAGGCCTCCTAATTTCTAATATGGTATCAGAGCCTATTCTAGATCCATTTGTTGTGTGGAGACCTCCCATATTTGGGCCACCCGTTGTTGTTCCCACGTTCCAGTCTGTTCAATCCTGGACGTGAGGGGGTGTGTTAGAAGTCCCACATTGGCTAGAGATAAGGCCAATCAAGTGTTTATAAGGGTTGTGCAAACCTCAACTCTTGAGCTAGCTTTTGTGGTTGAGTATAGGCATCCCAATTTCTAATATTTGTCCATGGTGAACCTTGAATACTTACAATACTGAGATCTGTATGTTTCCAGTAAGATCTTTTTAAGTCTGACTATAAAAAATATTTAGGGAAATGGACCTCATGCTTGTACCATATTGGGCTGACCGTTCCTTGAACCTCATCCAGTGGCCTCCTTTCTTACTTGCCAGCAAGGTTCATCTTTTTGTGTTTAACTGTTCTGTATTTTTGACTTTGAATAATCAAATATTCTGCTTAAATTCAGTTTTAATGCATCTGTTGCACAGATCCCAATAGCAGTGTCTATGGCCAAAGACAGCCTTGGAAAAGGACAGGAACTGGAAAAAAGGTTGTCAAGGGACAAGTACATGAAATCTGCTATTCTTGAATGCTATGCTTCTTTCAGAAATATTATTAACTTCTTGGTTCTAGGAGAACGTGAGAACACGTAAGTTCGTGTTGACTGAAATATACATCAAAAGAGGAGGTCCACATAGGTTCATATACTGACATTGTTACGTTATGGTTTTATTAATGCAGGGTTATACAGAACATTTTTCAACGAGTTGATGAGCATATAGAAAAAGAAGATCTGCTTACTGAATTGAATCTGAGTGCTCTCCCTAATCTATATGACCGTTTTGTTAAACTGATTGAATGTTTGGTAATTTTTTGTAGACTTAAGTGTTACATTTTTCTTCTCGGTGAAATGTGAACTTTAAACAAAATTGGCTTTATCTTCTCAGATGGATAACAAAAAGGAGGTCAAGGATCAAATTGTCATTCTCTTGCTTGACATGCTAGAGATTGTGACCAGAGATATAATGGAAGGAGATGTTGAGGGGTAAGTCCTTTGGGATTTCTTCATCCCTAAGCATCTGATTAGCTGTGATCATTTTGGACTCATCATCATTCAATTTTAGTTTGCTAGATTCAAGCCATGGTGGATCTTATGGAAAAGATGAAAGGATGACACCACTTGATCAACATGATCAGATTTTTGGTAGACTTCAGTTTCCTGTCACAACAGATACTGAGGCTTGGTCAGAGAAAGTAAGTTTTACACTAATACGTGTTGTGATGTCTCTGTAATTATATTACTTGTTTCTTACATATGTTATAATTTATTCACTTCATTGCTCTTTTGTTCTTCACAGATAAAAAGGCTTCATTTACTGTTAACTGTCAAGGAGTCTGCTATGGATGTACCATCCAACTTGGATGCTAGGAGGCGTATATCTTTCTTCTCCAATTCTTTATTTATGGATATGCCACCTCCTCCAAAAGTTCGCAATATGCTGTCCTTCTCGTAAGCTCGATTCATCTTTAACTGGCTTCACATATTCAAGCGTCACTTTGTGATGAGAAATGCTAGGAAGCCACACTCTTCTCAATATATCCTCTAACATGTGGCCCTACCCAATAATCATTAGTAACAATATTTTATGATAAATTAGACCTTGTATAGACAAAAAGTTGAAATATTTGGTAATATTATTGATATGAAAAACTGTACAGTGATTCCTCTTCTTATAGAGGGAATTACATAATGTGATTGATCAAAGTCAAAGAAGGAAATCCTTGACTAAAGAGAGAATTAAGGAGAATAAATGAAAATAAGAAACTACCTAAAATAAACTAAGTACAAACAGGAAACAACATAATTATATACAGACAAAAATATAACTACTAATTAAGAGCATTAAATGCTCTATTTCACAGTCTGTTGACACTCCCCCTCAAGCTGGCCTAAAGATATCCTCCATAGACAGCTTGCTAGTTATGTTGTCAAAGGATATCTGCTGATTGCTCTGCAGTGGGAACATATGTAATACAAATCTGCCCACTTTCTATCTTCTCTCTGATGAAATGTTTATCAACTTCGACATGCTTGGTCCTATCATGTAGGACCGGGTTGTGTGCAATAGATATTGCAGACTTGTTGTCACAATAAAGCTTTATTGGAGGAGAATTGAAAACCTTTAATTCTTGTAGAAGTTTTTCCACCCATAATGCCTCACAAATTCCATGAGCAACTGCTCTAAATTCAGCTTCTGCACTACTCCTTGCTACAACGGTTTGTTTTTTACTTCTCCAACTAACCAAGTTTCCTCCAACAAAGGTGCAATAGCCTGATGTTGATCTTCGGTCTGTCACACTCCCTGCCCAGTCTGCATCAGTGTAGGCTTCTACCTGAAGGTGCCCACGGTTTTTATAAAGAAGCCCCTTCCCAGGTGATCCCTTCAAGTATCTTAAGATTCTGAAAACTGCCTCCAAGTGTTCATGACCTGGTGCATGCATAAACTGGCTTACCATGCTTACAGCAAAGGCAATGTCTGGACGGGTGTGAGATAGGTATATTAGCCTTCCCACTAGTCGCTGATACCTTCCTTTGTCCACCATATTTTCTGTTTCAGCTGGTTGCAGCTTTAAGTTGGGCTCCATGGGTGTTTCTACAGCTTTGCATCCAAGTAATCCTATTTCTTTTAAAAGATCCAGAATATACTTTCGCTGGTTCATAAAGATACCTTCCTTTGATCTTGCAAACTCAATTCCAAGGAAGTATTTCAATGGGCCAAGTTCCTTGATTTCAAAAACTTTAGCAAGTTTCTCCCTCAGATTTTTGAGTTCCAAGCTATCATCACCTGTAAGAATTATATCATCAACATATACAATCAAGATAGCAACCTTATTATCTGCTGAATGTTTATAGAACAATGTGTGATCAGCTTGGCTTTGGATATATCCAAGCCCTTTTACCACTGTTCCAAACCTCTCAAACCATGCTCTTGGAGATTGCTTCAGCCCATATAATGACTTCTTTAGTCTACACACCTTATTTCTTCCAAGTTCTTCTTCAAATCCGGGGGGAAGACTCATAAACACTTCTTCCTCTAACTCCCCATTAAGGAAAGCATTCTTTACATCCAATTGATGTAAAGGCCAGTTGTAACTTGCAGCAAGGGATATAAGAATCCGAACAGAGTTAAGTTTAGCAACTGGAGCAAACGTCTCTTGATAGTCTACTCCATAAGTTTGAGTGAACCCTTTTGCCACCAATCTCGCCTTGTACCTCTCTACACTTCCATCGGCCTTGCACTTAATGGTAAATACCACTTACAACCCACCTGTTTTTTGTCACGTGGCAGGTCTGTTATTTCCCAAGTTTCATTCTTTTTCAGTGCACTCAACTCTTCTAAGACTGCTAAATTCCAATTGGGATCATCTAGTGCTTCCCCAATGTTTCTAGGCACAAACAGATCTGTTATTTTAGAGGTAAAAGCTTTGTGATTCGGGGAAAGATTTTGGTAGGAAACGTATTGGCAAATGGGATGATTTGTGCTAGATTTTTCTGATTTTTGGGTGCAGGTTCTGGTTCCTTTCCTAATAGCTATGGGTAGTTCAATAGTAGAAGTGAAAATGTCAGTGTTACCTCGAATTTCTTGTGGTATTCCTACTTGGCCTTCTTCCGGGATTTCTGGTTGGCTTGGTGCAGAGATGATGGATTGGTCTTTGGTCCTTTTAGGATACTTTCGAGTATAAACATTGATCTCCTTTTTTGACTGTGGTATTTCTTTCTCTGTTTGGGCTCCACCTAAGTCTGGCATAAGATTTCCTTTAGAAATTTCAGGACTTGTTTCCACATGTTCTTCCTTGTTGCATTCATCAATAAAATTTGTATTCTCCGTGTGTACAATAGGAATGGGCAGCGGTTCATGCAAAAAATTGTCTTCACTCACATTATTATTCTCCCCCTGAAGGGAATTTTTTTGAAAAAAAGGTTGATGTTCAAGAAAGGTAACATCCATGCTAACACAAAGCTTCTTTGTGATAGGATTAAAGACTCTATACCCTTTTTGGTTTGGAGAATAGCCAACAAAAATGCATTTTTCTGCCCTTGGGTCTAGTTTGGACCGAGATGTGGAAGGTTTATGCATAAAAACTGTACAACCAAACACCTTTAAAGGCATATCAGTATGTAATCGACATGCTGGAAAAATGGTTTTGAAATTTTCCAAAGGTGTGCGATAATTCAACACACGAGTGGGCATTCTATTTATAAGATAGGCTGCTGTTAGGACAACATCTCCCCACAAATACTTTGGAACATTACTCTCAAACATAATGGCACGAGCTACTTCAAGGAGATGTTTATTTTTTCTTTCAGCGGTGCCATTTTGTTGAGGAGTATTTGGACATGTCGATTGATGCTGAATGCCTTTATTTTTCAGAAACTCATTGAGATTTTGATTGAAGTACTCAGTTCCATTATCACTCCTCAAAATGGAGATCTTTGTGTCAAATTGAGTTTCTACCATTTGTGAAAAACTTTTAAATATATTAGGAACTTCAGATTTTTCATGCATAAGGTAGACCCAACACAACCGGGTGTGATCATCTATGAAGGTTACAAACCACCTTTTTCCAAATTGAGTTGTAATTTTCAAAGGCCCCCAAACATCACTATGGATTAAGTAAAAAGGTCTAGATGCATGATAAGGTTGAGAATAATAAGGAGCTCTTTGATTTTTTGCAAGAACACAACTTTCACATTCAAGAGAAGAACAATTAACATTTTTGAATAAATCTGGAAACAAATGCCTAAGATATTGAAAATTCCGGTGCCCTAGTCTGTTATGCCAGAGCATTATTTGGTCCCTAACAGAGGTGCAACTCATACCACAAAGACCCTGAGCTGCTTTATTTCCGAAAGTATCCTCAAAGTAGTAAAGTCCATCCTTCATCTTAGCACTGCCAATTATCTTCCCCGAAATCCGGTCCTGAAAAACACAATGAGTGTCAAAGAATGTCACACTGCAATTGGAATCTTTGCAGATTTTGCTAATAGAAAGAAGGTTGCAAGATAGTTTGGGCACATGTAAAACTTTTCCTAAGTCAATGTTATTGGATAAGGTAATCTTCCCCTTCCCTGCAATTGCGGAAAAAGAACCATCTGCAATTCTAATTTTTCCATTTCCAGAACAAGGAGAATAGGTTTTAAATAAAGGAGAAAGGCTAGTCATATGATCTGAAGCACCTGAATCAATGATCCATGGTGCATGAATATTTGAGGTGCAATTAAGGGAGCTAGGGGTAGAAAAATTACCTGTTTGTGCCACAGAACCACTAGGAGTACCAGATAAAAAATTAGAATTTAACAACCTTATGAGTTCTTCAACTTGTTCCTTTTTCAAGGAAGTCTTTTCTGCCTCATGAGCTGTAGGGAAAGATATTTGATTTTTAGGACCTGACTTGCCACCCTTTAGATGTGCTGGCCTCCCAATAATTTTCCAGCAACTTTCCCGAGTATGACCTGGTCTGTTGCAGTGATCACACCAGCGGTTTGAGAAGTTCTTCTGGTTAGTAAGTCTTAAGGGCAGCAGTTTCTACAGCAAGAGCATTGGTCTCAGAAGGAGGTGCATCCGTTTTGGTCTTTCCCATCATCACACTTCTGCGAGTTTCCTCTCTTCTAACTTCAGCAAAGACCTCACCCAATGAAGGTAAGGTTGCTCTCCCAATGATTCTGCCCCGAACTTCATCTAGCTCTTCATTCAGACCAGCAAGAAACTGAAATATTCTACCTTCTTCCACGGTCTGTCGATGGTGTTTGGCATCCTCTGTAGAGTTCCACTTGTAAGTGTTGAAGAGATCTAGATCCTGCCAAACTCGCTTCAAAGAGTGGAAGTATTTAGAAAGGAGGGTAAAATATTAGAAAGGTAGTGTCTCTTAAAAGGAGGGTAAAATTTAAAACAAAATAAATACATGTTTGAATTAAGCTCCGTTCATTTTTGCATTAAAATTGTCAACTTCATTTTTTATAGGAAATCATATGATTAACATTTTGTTTGGTAATATAGAACTCACTGATGACTAATAATAGAACTCACTTCCTTTTCTTTTTAAGATACTTGATGATGTTAAGTCAATAATTAGCAAAAATGAAAATTTAGAGTGTGTAGGGAAATTACCATCATTTTGGCAAGTATCAATCTCAAAGCAATGGAATGTAATTTATTCTTCATAATTTTTCAAAACTAAGTGAGAACAGTTATGTGTGGTTATGATGTGTAAGAAGCACCATTTTGTAGTACAATATACGAATACTAGAAAGTAGAAATTATCTCTATCTAAAATATAGCTGACATTATATATATTGATTCTGCAGTGTCTTGACACCATACTTTGATGAGCTTGTTCTTTTCTCCCTAGAACATCTGGAAGAGCCAAATGAAGATGGAGTGTCTATTCTCTTTTACTTGCAAAAGATATTTCCAGGTTTCCCCATTTCCTCTAGACATATTTGTCAAAGAGCTGCTTGACCTAAAGCTTACATTTTTATGTTAAGAAAGAGTCCAAGAGTAGTTGTTATACCTGTAGCATGCCCTCTCATGCAAAAGTATTCTAGGCTTGAAAGGTATCCAAAGGTTGCCTTGTATGCTTGAACTGAAAACAATTGCTACTTTGACTTAAATTTTCATTAGAGTGTAGGCAAGAATTGAATCCTAAAAGTCATCTTAGCTGTCATGTCTTGTCAAACACAGTAGTAATGGATGGGTTTCATATTTTCTTTCAAATTGACTGGTCCGTCATTTGAAACATACAATCCAAATACCACAATCAGTAAATCCTGCATGAAGTTTAAATCCCTTCGTTCTGGGGGAACAGTCTCTCATCATATTGCAGCAAGAACATTGAAACTTCTACAAAAATATATTGTGTTTGGTAAATATTGAAACTTTCCTTTCCATTAGTATCGCTGCTGTTTCCAATGCAACTTTTGTTGTCGCGGGAACTATGTTATAATATAACACTATAAAATTTAGTGGGATCAATACTCCCATTAAAAACAACTTGGGGTCCTTCCCTGTAATATACTAATGCTTCTGATCATAATTTACTTCAGAAGAATGGAAAAACTTTCTTCAACGTTTTGATTGTAAGGATGAAGAAAAACTCAGAGGAGAGTTAGAGGAAGAACTCCGTTTATGGGCATCATACAGGGGCCAGACATTGACTAAAACTGGTACAAATTGATTCTCCTCCCTCCACCAATATTTATGTGTGTTAGGCATGTAATTTGATGTTCTATTTTAAATTGTATAATTATGAATTTCCTCTGAATTTTCACTTTATTCTCACCATGTGAAGTTCGAGGAATGATGTATATCCGACAAGCATTGGAGCTACTGGCTTTTCTTGACATGGCAAAGGATGAAGGTACGTGGAGAATGCTACATTGAGCATGAACTTATCTGTTATACAACTCATTGATATTGTCACTTCAATTGATTAACAGATCTAATGAAAGGTTACAAGGCTGCAGAACTTGAGAGTAAGGAAAATCCAACCAGTGAGCGGTCACTGTGGACACAATGTCAATCATTAGCTGACATAAAGTTTACATATGTGGTATCGTGTCAACAATACGGTATTCACAAGCGATCTGGTGATTCTAGGGCCAAAGAAATTTTAAAGCTCATGGCCAAGTTGGTTGCTCAAATCAACCTCATTACTTGTAATTGCATATTAAAACATTGTCCTGTTATATTCAATACTAATGCTATAATTGCAGGTACCCATCTCTTCGAGTTGCTTATATTGATGAGGTTGAAGAGCCTCGGAAAGGTTCATCTCGAAAAACAGATAAGGTTTATTATTCAGTTCTAGCCAAAGCTTCTTTACCGGCAAAATCAATGGATTCATCTGAAACAATTCAAAATTTAGACCAGGTAATGTTCTTAGACTACTACAATATCTGGAAAATATCTAACCACATCATTGTTAATTATAATATATCTCTTAGAATCACTGTCCATAATTCTTTATTTTTATGATTTATTTTCTTATTATTAGAATTAAGAGTCTAGTATGAATAGGAATTAGTGTTTTTGTCACCTTTTAACATATCATTTACATTAATATTGTTGAGAAATCGCACATTAACTAGAGATATGGCCAAGATAGCCCTTACAAATGGGAAGGAAATCCTCACCTCTTAAGCTAGCTTTTTGAGTAGAGTTAGGCCTCCTAAATTCTAATATTGTATCAAAGCCTATGCTAGTTGCGTTTAATGGTGACCACCCGCAGATGTTTGTTCCTACATATTCCACGCTCCACATGTCCAGCCCTGGGCGTGAGGGGGTGTGTTGAGAAGTCCCACATTGACTAGAGATATGGCCAAGATAGCATTTATATATGCTAATGCAATCCTCACCTCTTGAGCTAGCCTTTGGGTTAGAGTTAGGCCTCCCAAATTCTAATAAATATCAATATACTATTATTAATCTGAGTATTTCTTTTCCTCCCTCTATACCAGAAAGACTAAAACCGTATAACTTCAAATTGATATCGGATCATTCCATCCTGAGTGACATATGCTCACTATTTTACTATTGAGTTCTTTAAACTTGGGAACTTTGTTGTATATTAGAGTAATATAGTTACTGCTATGTTAGTGTTACTGTTTAGTGTTATTAGGTAAATGCTGACTTTGTTCTGTTCAGTTAGTTATGCCTAGCTGGCAGGTTTGTTAGAGAGTTAGTTACATGCTTAGCTGTCAAAGCTTAGCTGTCAAGGTTAGTTAGAGTTAGCTTCTTCTGCAAGCTAACAAATCTCATAGTATAAATACTGTAATCTCTCTTGTATTCATCATCTTTTCAATCAATGAAATTCAGTTGAAGATTTTCAACATGGTATCAAGAGCTGAGTACGATCCTTGAAGATCTCTCTCTCTAGATTTTCGTTTTTCTTCTTTCTTCTTCAATCACCATGAATCACCCTCCGGAAAGTCTGACGTGATCGCCGGTCCCGTAAACGATGTGCTGGGTAAGTCTCGCCAGAATACGACGAGCGCCGTTAGCTAGGCAAAAGTCTTGGGACCCCCAAATGGCCATTGGGATCCAAGCATTGTAAGCCCCGAGCGGGCAAAGCCCCGGGCGAAGTCCTCGAGAATGGAGGCCGTTTCTTCCTATTGGGGAAAACGTCTAAAGTCTTGGTGGTGGAATACCAAGCAACAAGTCCTAGTTAAAATTAAGGCACGAAATCGTTAGGCGTAATTCAATCATATGACGCGTGAAAAATAGCGCAAGATATAAGGTCGGCGAATGAATAAGGTGGAAGGCGAGTGCTTGGTCACTCAGGATGTTGAGTACGTTACTACTCTGGCGTGTTGAGGGGTTAAACTATGAAACTTACTTCTCTGGCGTGTTGAGGGGTTAAACTATGAAACTTATTCTTAAATCTTTTAAGCCATAAGAAGGCGGCGGAAGCATTCCAACATGATTTACAAAATATCCAACGGCGATATAAAAAGCTATGGCGAGGGGTTGCTTAAACATAGACGAATGGCGGAAAAGTACACTACAAGGTGACAGTAAAAGCTAAAGTAATGTTAAAATTACATTATTCATTGTTTTCTTTCTCCAGTTCTTCTTCTTCCTCTTCTTCTTCAGTCGCTGTCCAGAGGTTTTGGTCAATCAGGGGAGGATCGTCGGGACCAACCAGTCCTTCGGCGGTTATTTCTTTCATTACTCCCATGGCGCTAAAGTCAAAGTTCGGGTACAAATGTTGGGCCTGATCTTTGGCGAGGTAGAAACCGCGCTCGCGGTTGTCAAGGGCGATGTCAGCAGCTTGTTCCCTCACCTCAGTGGCTTTGGCCTTCTCCGTCGCTAGCTCGTCCTCTAGTTTTTTGATCTTTGCCAGTTGGGAAGCAATCTCAGCATCTTTCGTGGTGAGGGCCTCGGCATGAGTTTCGGTCGCTTTCTTGATCTCCTCGGACGTAGCCTGCATCACCGCCTCCATGTCAGACTTCGCCAAGGCCAAGGACTCCGCAGACTTTTTCTCTTGCTCTGCCAACGCCTTCTTCACTAACTCCAGCTCAGCGCGCAGTATGGCAAGCTCTGACTCCTTAGCAATCAGCGCCTCGCCTCGGGCGATCAAGTCCTTCTCAGCTTGCTCTTTTTCCTTTTTGCAAGCTTGAAGGCTTGCATCAAGCTCATCTGCTTCTTCCTTCATCAGCGCCAGCTGATCCTCCAGCTCGCCGATTTTAATCCCCGCCGTGCCAATCATCTTGTCGGCATAAACTTTGTCTTTTCCAGCCTGCGTCGCCAGTTTGTCGATACGCTTTTCCCAAGCAGCGGCGGCTTCTTGATGCTTAGCACTTTCGGCCTTCAACCGCTCAGCTTCAACGGTGGCGGCATTGAACTTCTCAAATGCGTGAGCAAAGATGCACCCAGCGCGTAGGAGGCAAGCAAGAGTCTCCTCCTTGGTGTCATTAAGGCCCCGACTCAAAACTTCTTTTTCTATGACGTCACGGTTAAGACCAGCAAGTAAGAATTCTGAGGGTTCAATGGCGTTGGGGAGCATATTATAATAGCTTGAGGAACCGACCTGGGGAGCAGGGGCTTGTTCAATTTGAGCCGCTTCAGAGGTAGTGGCAGCGCCAGGACAGGATTTTTCCCCTTGATGAGGCGGGGAAGGCATGGAGCCCGCATCATGTGTTGAGGGCGGGCTAGGAGGCGCATCTTGGCGAGGGGGAGACTTCGGGGTTTCATTTTCTTTTTCCTTCTCTCCAATAGGAGTGTCGGAAGACGCAGCAGCTTTTGTGGCGTTGACGCCGGCAGAGGCGGCTGTGGCGCCAATAGAGGACTCAGCGGCAACAGCAGCGGTCGCACCGGCGGTGGCAGGAGTAGAAGCTGGTACGGTGGTTGGCTCGATAGTCGCGACGACGGAGGCTTCAGCGACATTTTTGCCTTTAGGCGCAGCAGCAGTGGTGGGCTGAGCGCCAGGGTTGGATGTGCCGGCGCCGGAGGAGGCTTTGACCAATCTTCTCCTCTTGGGAGCTTTGGTGCTCTCGGCTTGGTTCTCAGCACCGCCCCGTTTTTTCGCGTCGCCCTCAGTGTTGAATTTTGGGGAAAAGCGAGCCATTCTCCTCTCACGGGCCTTCAGGAGCTCGGCGTTCGTGAAATTCATGTCTTCTGTAACAATAAAAAATACGATCAGTGACAACATGGGAGACGAGAAAGGAAATGTCAATAATAAAAGTGAGCTATGGGCAACCTAAGTATTTGGGAGTTCTTGAGAGGTCAGCGCCCTCGAGGACAGTTGTGCAATCAAGGATGGGAAGTGGGGCAAGGAGATTAAGAAAGGCTTTGTCGTTGGCGGACAAAGATTCCTCTGAAGGGTCGGTGATCCCATTGGGCTTCTCCGTCCAGTAAAGAGGAAAAAGGGCGGTCCCGTCTCTAAGGGTGAATGCCTCTGGGTAGGCGGGATGAACCGCCACACGGAAGTACTTCCGTGCGAAGGAGGACTTCGCGTTACTTTTGTGGGGATGCAAGCACTTCCGGCCGGCTCGGGCCTTCAAGGAAATCCATCCTTTGTTTTTGATGGACTTGGGGTCGACGTCGTAGAGGTAGAAGAAACTGGTGGGGGATGGGGCGATGCCGACAGCGGCGCTTAGGATTTCAAAACACCGAATGAAGGCCCAGGCGTTAGGGTGGAGTTGGCAGGGAGCCGCGTTGATGTCGCGGAGGACGGTTTGGACAAAGGGCGAGAAAGGAAGCCTGATTCCAAGCTCGCTAAACATGTATTCATACGCAAAGAAGAAATGGGATCTCTTTACGTCGCCGTCTGGCTTATGAAGCCAGGGGCGGTCCCCAGGACTGCAAATCCAGATCCTGAGTTTCGCGCTAAACTCATCGTCATTCGACAAACCACCCAGGGAGTTCACGAACTGCACGATGAGATCGCTGTTCTGGAAAATAGAAGGTTGGTCTATAGCCTCGTGAGTGGGGGCTATTTGGACTGGAAGGGGCAGAGTGGCGTAGGTTTTTAGTCGGTAAGGTGGGATCTCCGGGGCCTCTAAACGGAGGCCGCCGGCGGCGGTGGCATCAGGGTCGCTTCCGGAGGAAGAAGAGGAGTGGTTAGGGGAGGTAGGGTTTGAAGCCATTTTTAGAAGACAGTGAAGTGAAAGAAAGGAAAAGATGAGTATGTGTGTGATGCAAAGATAAGGACAGTGGGACTCACCGGAGTAGGATGTGAAGAGTGGGTAGCGGAAAGGGTGATGAGCGACGGCTCCGGAGCGGAAGTGGGCAGAGGGAGTTTGGTAAGCGATTAGGGAAGTAAAGAGGGGTCTCGGAAAGGGATGACTGTGGGGAAGAAGGGTTTTTATAGGGGAGGGGGAGAAGCTGGAAGGGTGACGCGTGTTGGACGCGTGTGGAAGGTTGGAAGTCATGATGGTTTTGGGGAGGTGGGTCGCGTGCAACGGGGAGTTACTGCGCACGATGGGACGGTTATGAAAGGGGAAGTGACGGTTCCGGAGAAAGAGGGAAATTGATGTAACCGACGCATCACGTGGGGCAGCCACGTGAGGCGGATAGAGATTTAAAAGGGTTTTAAAATAAGGGAAAGCGCGAAAAGCCTCGCCACTATAAGGATCAAACACCATCGCCTGACGGGTGACACCAACAACGAAGTTCAGTCGCTCGCCGGGGTTACCGCCAGTCAATGATTGAATGATCAGCACATGACCCATGCCTGCCACCTTTCCCGCCGGCGAACGATCATACACCTGCTCCAACTTATCGCCAATACGAAGTAATCGTTCTCGCCGCTTGTGGACTTGTGGACTTGCCCGCTCGGATTGCTCGTCAAGTCAGTGGACTGGGTAACCGAAAATGCTAGTTTCCTTTTACTCACGCCATGTTGGCGATATAGTTTACTTCTCTCTTCTCAAGCCATTTTGGCAGTACAGATTCCGGTGTACTGTAAGACATATGTAAAAGCATTTAAAAGACACACTTAGCTCTCATACCTCGAGCTCGGTGTCTTGTGGACTAGTGGACTGGGCGAGCCCCTAGAGGGGCGACGCCCAGCATGTATCTCGCCCTGAGGCGGGGCCCTGACCTTCAGATGGGCCTTGACCTCGGAGGCCCAATTGGCCCAATAGGTAGTACCCAAGCTCTATAAATAGGAGGTAGTTATCAAGTATAGGGGACTTTTTGCTCATTTGATGAAATAGCACATGAAATTCAGCACTCTCTCTCTCATTCTCACTCTCTCTTAGCTCAATCCTCCACCTCTAGGTACTATACCTCTCTTCAATGTTCATTCCAAGAACAGCTTGCTAACAATACATGGACATTGGTTCCACTTCCCAGGGATAGGAAGCCAATTGGTTGTAAATGGGTTTTTAGGGTGAAGGAAAATGCAGATGGCACCATCAATAGGTATAAGGCCAGACTTGTGGCCAAAGGTTACCATCAAGTCAAGGGGTTTGATTATTCAGAAACCTTTTCCCCTGTGGTGAAGCCTATAACTATTAGGCTCATTCTTTCCCTGGCCATTACTAAGAGGTGGCATATTCATCAACTTGATGTGAATAATGCCTTTTTAAATGGAGCTCTTCAAGAGGAGGTATACATGCAGCAACCAAGTGGATTTCAGCATGAAGACAAATCTCTTGTTTGCAGACTTAACAAAGCTCTTTATGGCCTTAAACAGGCCCCAAGAGCTTGGTTTGACAGATTGAAGTCAGCCCTTGTGAAGTATGGTTTTAAACCAAGTAGATGTGATCCATCTCTCTTCACTTTCTACACTCCAACTTGCTGCATCTACATACTAGTCTATGTAGATGATATTATCATTACAGGCAATTCCTTGCCTCTGGTTCAGAAAGTAGTGCAGAACCTCAACTCTGAATTTTCCTTGAAGCAATTAGGCCAACTTGACTACTTTCTTGGTGTTCAGGTGCATCATCTTCAGGACAGGTCCTTGCTTTTGACACAAACTAAATATATAACTGACCTTCTTGAAAGGGCAGAAATGGGAGAGGCCAAGGGGATCTCTACTCCCATGGTTAGTGGAGCAAAACTCAGCAAATATGGAGCAGATTACTTTGCTGACCCAACTCTCTATAGATCAATAGTTGGTGCTCTCCAATATGCAACTTTAACAAGACCTGAGATCAGCTTTGCAGTTAACAAGGTCTATCAGTTTCTAAGTCAGCCTCTAGAAGAGCATTGGAAGGCTGTTAAAAGAATCCTAAGATACCTTAAGGGTACTCTCTTTCATGGCCTGCACCTCAAGCCTTGTAGTTTGCACACTCCAGTCCCTCTTGTGGCCTTTTGTGATGCAGATTGGGGATCAGATCCTGATGACAGGAGATCCACCTCAGGCTCTTGTGTCTTTTTTGGTCCAAACCTTGTCTCTTGGAGCTCCAAGAAGCAAACCCTGGTGGCTAGATTGAGTACTGAAGCCGAATACAGGAGCCTAGCTAATACCTCTGCTGAACTGTTGTGGGTTCAGTCTCTTTTGCAGGAGTTGCAGATTCCTTTTTCTCCTCCTAGGGTGTTTTGTGATAACATGGGTGCAGTGGCTTTGACTCATAACCCAGTTCTTCACACTCGCACTAAACATATGGAGCTTGACATCTTCTTTGTGAGGGAAAAAGTTCTCAACAAGTCTCTTTTTGTGCATCACATTCCTTCTGTTGATCAGCTGGCAGATTTGTTTACCAAGGCTCTATCACCACTTCGTTTTGAAACTCTTCGTGACAAACTCAATGTGATTGAGAAATCACTTTCTCCCCCACCTTGAGTTTGAGGGGGCCTATTAGAGTAATATAGTTACTGCTATGTTAGTGTTACTGTTTAGTGTTATTAGGTAAATGCTGACTGTGTTCTGTTCAGTTAGTTATGCCTAGCTGGCAGGTTTGTTAGAGAGTTAGTTACATGCTTAGCTGTCAAAGCTTAGCTGTCAAGGTTAGTTAGAGTTAGCTTCTTCTGCAAGCTAACAAATCTCATAGTATAAATACTGTAATCTCTCTTGTATTCATCATCTTTTCAATCAATGAAATTCAGTTGAAGATTTTCAACATTGTAATAATGTCATTATCACCATGATTCTTTTCTTCTTGCCTTTCCATGCACAGATTTTGTCCACCCTTTTTTCTCATAAGCTGCTTATAAGGTGCAATTACCCAAATATGAATCCATTACAAAGATTACTAGTTAGTCGTTGCCTCTGTTTGTGGGTGAAGATTGGGAACTGAAAGTACAGCCAGCTTCAGCGTTAGGAATTCTAACTTATGCAGATTCTTATAAAGTGACAAAATTTGCTAGACTTCGAAAACTATTGGGATAACTTTTCTACATTAAAATCCTGTGTTCCACCTTGAGGAAAAGGTGTGTCTTGATAGGGAGACTGTTGATAGGACCTTGAGGATAACCAAAGTGGTTGTGTGGAGAAAAAAGGAGAGTGGTGTAGCCATGACAGAGAAAATGCAATATCACTCTCTATGTAATTAACGGCTGAATTTGCAAAAGGTATTTGACCTGATAATGGGAGTAACAGGAGTTAATATGGGATTTGGATGGCACCTTGGAGGAGAGACATGGCACACTCTCTAACTTCCTAGACTCTTTTCTTTCTCGATTTTTTCCTTCTTTTAGTATTTTCCATATTCAGACCCTGTTAACCTTCATACAGGTCTGTGCTTTGACCTAATATACTGAAGTTTCATTTCTATTCTCTTATTTTTCTGGTACCTCATTTAATTTTTGTGGAAAATGATGAGACAAATTCTGGATGGGCCGATTTTTTTCAAATATATTTTGTTGCATTAGCTAATGAAAAAATATCCAAGCACAATGATATATTCTTTAAATTGTGATTTACGGTGTCTTGTTTGGTTGTTTTGGTGTAGGATATTTACAGAATAAAGCTTCCAGGGCCTGCAATATTGGGTGAGGGGAAGCCAGAAAATCAAAACCATGCCATCATTTTCACACGTGGGGAAGGCTTGCAAACAATTGATATGAATCAGGTCTTACATTATTTATATATGAAAGAAAGAAGGGAATTTTAGTTTGTGGAAAAATTCAGATAACACATTCTTGTAACAGGATAACTACATGGAAGAAGCTTTCAAAATGAGAAATTTGCTGCAAGAATTTCTCAAAAAACATGATAGTCCAACATTCCCAACAATACTTGGACTCAGAGAGCATATATTTACTGGCAGGTAAGATCTGTTTATATATTTCTACATGGTTGCTGGTATCATCTATGATATAAGCTAAATCTATAAATAGATGCTGATCATATTTATATCCCCTATGTTTCTTGCAGTGTTTCTTCCCTTGCATGGTTTATGTCCAATCAGGAGAACAGTTTTGTGACAATTGGACAAAGATTGTTGGCTAACCCCTTGAAGTAAGTTTTTTTTAGTTTCACTATTCATTGCATGCTCTAATAGATGTGTTACAAAATCTTAATCTCACTCTCCGGTTAATGTAAATAATGTTGGTTAAGTAATAATATAGGACAGGTATTTGAAGACAGCAAATAAAGACTATAAAGACAATAAGACTCCTAAAACAATGAGAAATTTAATATTCTGTAGTTTTTATGAAACGGAGTAGAGCTGTAGCTACCTTCTTCTTTTTTGGATATTTTTCTGAAGCAGGACTCTTTAAAAGACGTCTGATTCATACTTAAGTGAACTGTTTTACTGATCCGTTTCTCAGCAAGCTCTACCTATTGTACTGAGTTGTCATTAATTTCCCAAGCCTAAAGTAAGAGATGGCTCAAATAAGTTTCAGGTCTTGTTTTATGTTAATTTTGGTAAAAGGAAATCAAAACATAGTTAAGAATAGATGACTGCAATATCCAAATGACTTAAGAACTGATTTTAATGGTCATTTGGTTTTCAAGGGGCTCAAATTTAAATTTTATGTACACTGACCTTAGGTCTCAGGTAAGAAGTTACGGTCATGTATTTGAAAAACCTGAAGTTACTACCTAACTGAACTAGCAGTTGCTGTAGGATAACTTGGGATTTAATATGACCAAGTTACTTCATTGGTGGAGGGGTGGGGGGGAGAGAGGCTTGGAATGTTCTTAGAGAGTGTATTGAATTGATAATTGAGATTCTAGAAAAATATCCTGTTAGCTGTAGCAGCTTATTTTCCGTACACATAATCAAAGTAAAAAGATTCTAAAACAGAAAAATTGACACAATAAATATTAGTTTTATTTTACATCTTTGATTTTCTGTTCTATCCTTTCTTTGTTATGGTTGGTGAAGGAGCTTTGTCACAATTGATGTTATTGAGTGTTTAGTCCTAGTGTCTCTGTGGGGTGTGTCCATTATTTTTTGAAGTTCTTACTAATGTGTTTGTGCTTTCATTCAGAGTGCGTTTCCATTATGGCCACCCTGATGTATTTGATAGACTTTTCCATCTGACAAGAGGGGGCGTAAGCAAAGCTTCAAAGGTTGTCAACTTGAGTGAGGATATATTTGCAGGCATGTTTCTATATCTCTTTATGTGTATTTGTTACTCCTTTAAACTTTTTTTTAAAGAACTATCAATAGTAACCATTTGTACGTAATCTGCAGGTTTCAATTCTACACTGCGTGAAGGCAATGTCACACATCACGAGTACATACAAGTCGGTAAAGGAAGGGACGTGGGTCTTAACCAGATATCAATGTTTGAGGCAAAGATAGCTAATGGGAACGGTGAGCAGACAATGAGTAGGGACATATATAGGCTTGGACACCGATTTGATTTCTTCCGAATGTTATCTTGCTATTTCACCACAATCGGCTTCTATTTCAGCACAATGGTATTCCGTGAACCTTCCTTCCTTGTGTTATATATGAGTATGATTTGTAGTAGGTACTGACTTTGCTTTCGGCAGCTGACTGTCCTCACAGTTTATGTATTCCTTTACGGTCGCCTCTATCTCGCCCTGAGCGGACTTGAAGAAGGGCTGAACAACAAGAAGGCCATAAGAGAGAACAAAGCTCTTCAAGTAGCTCTTGCTTCTCAATCTGTTGTGCAAATTGGATTTTTGTTGTCCTTGCCTATGCTGATGGAAATTGGCTTGGAGAGGGGATTTCGTGAGGCGTTGAGTGAATTTGTACTAATGCAAATACAGTTGGCTCCTGTATTTTTCACGTTTTCTCTTGGAACAAAAACACACTATTATGGAAGGACACTACTTCATGGAGGTGCACAGTACCGAGGCACTGGTCGTGGTTTTGTGGTGTTTCATGCCAAGTTTGCTGATAATTATAGGCTCTACTCTCGCAGTCATTTTGTTAAAGGAATTGAGTTGGTGATTCTGCTTGTGGTCTACCATATATTTGGTCATGTATACAGAGGAGTTGTTGCCTATATTCTTATTACCATAACCATGTGGTTCATGGCAGGGACTTGGCTTTTTGCTCCCTTCCTTTTCAATCCATCAGGCTTTGAGTGGCAGAAGATTCTTGAGGACTGGACAGATTGGCATAAATGGATAAGCAACCGTGGCGGTATCGGTGTGTCTCCTGAAAGAAGTTGGGAATCCTGGTGGGAAAAGGAACATGAGCATCTCCAGCACTCCGGAATACGTGGTACTGCTACTGAGATAATACTAGCCCTCCGCTTCTTCATATATCAATATGGACTTGTGTATCACCTTTCAATCACTGATTCGAGTCAAAGTGTTCTGGTAAGTACTTCTCTCATATCTCTGTCCCTAGGAGTGCTCCTTTGGCTGTTCATGATCCTAGCAAATAGGATAGCAATTTAATTGCAGTTACTGTTGGCTTTCAGGTTTATGGTGTTTCATGGATGATCATCTTTCTAATTTTGGGTTTAATGAAGGTGAGCATTCAAATTACTATATTTTGTATCTTTAAAATATTGGTGTAATTCTTTGTCCAAGGAAAATTCTGATGACTGCTTCCACATGCATAACCAGCAGATTTATTTATATGAACATCATTTATGTGTTTCAAGCACTATGTTGCTTACAAAAATAATAAATACACAAATGAATGATAAAATAAAACCAAAATTCACCGTGTAGAAGTTTTAACTGCCATACAATTACAAATTGAGACATTTCACTGTTGTATCTTAGCAGTTGGTTGACTTGGTTCACTTAAGTATTATTTGGAAATTTTCACCTTGTAGAAGTAATTCTAGTCATACACTCCCTTTCTTTCTCTTACACCCCTCACACATACCTTTCTATACTTCTTGAATTGTTATTAACCCTTTCTTTACTATTATGCTGCATTTTTTTGCAGGGTGTATCTGCTGGAAGGCGCCGCCTCAGTGCAGACTTCCAGCTCTTTTTTCGGTTGATTAAGGGTTCTATTTTCATAACATTCCTTACCATCTTCATTGTGTTAATAGCAGTGGCTAAGATGACCATAAAAGACATAATAGTTTGCATCCTAGCAGTCATGCCAACAGGCTGGGGGTTGCTGCTGGTCAGTAATTATTCCTTTTCCCAAACTTTCTTTGCATGTAATTTTCTTTAGGTATTACTTTTTGTTCATAATCCTGTTTGAGCATTTACTGATCACTGTCTTTTCTGTTTTCTTATTTCTTTTTGGCTCTTCAAAAGATTGCACAAGCTTGCAAGCCTGTCATTAAAAAGGGAGGGTTTTGGGGGTCTGTTCGCGCACTTGCACGGGGATATGAAATCATAATGGGCTTGCTTCTCTTCACACCAATTGCTTTCTTGGCATGGTTCCCATTTGTTTCAGAATTTCAAACAAGAATGCTTTTCAACCAAGCTTTCAGTAGAGGTTTGCAGATTTCTCGTATTCTTGGTGGACAAAAAAGAGACCGCGCCTCCAACAACAAGGAGTGATTATATCCCAACAATTATCAAGGTGTACATAAAGTTTCATAGAGTATTAATTATAACCCAAACATACAGTACCATATTGTACATAAAGATTCATTTTGATCTATAAACTTTCAGCCTTATGTTGCATTTAGAAAAGTTTGACTTCAAAGGTTAGTATTACCATAATCAAATTCTTAGATAATGTGACCAGACAATTGGATGAAACTAAAGATAATAAGATGTTTGTACATTATATTTACATTTTGCCATTTTGTGAATGACAACTTCTATCATGCTCTTTATATCATTTTCATGAAGTTCTCCGATCATTTTTTTGACAACAAAAATATATATTGATATAAGAAATTAACCATGAGAACACTCCTCTCATGCTAGAGAACTGCAAAACATAGCTTGGGAGTGAGTATCGTTAAAACCTTACTAGGAAAAACTCAGTCGGATAAAAACCTAGTGAAGTTCTCCAATCATATTATATGAGATGTGTATAATTTTCGTTTTAATTGAACAATAAATTTTGAATGAATGATTCCACTTATTTTTAGAAGGCTTAATTGCACTTTTTGTTCCTCATCTTGTGTTTCTACAATTTGGGTCCCTCGTGTCTAAAATGAGAGATTTTAGTCTAGAAATAAATACATATAAAAAAATACAATTAATAATACTTCAATTTTTTTTACATTGGAAAGATAAATTACATCAGCCAATAATCGATTCCTGGGCCTCCCTTTACCCAACCCATATGTCATCCAGCTCCTACCACTTGAGTTATCTTACGAAGATTTAATAATACTTCGTATCTGAAATAAAATAAAAAAATATAAATACATAGTAATAAATTAATATATTTTAAAAAATTAATTAATTTCTTTACTAATATTTATGTTTTTATAAATTAGTCAACCTGTCAGTATAAATTAAGATTAATATTTGTATAGATTAGTTTATTCTTAAATCAAAACTATATATTTAGAGAATACATTTTAGTTGAATAGTAGTGAGTGATAAATAGTAAAAATAAATATTATTTAATTATTTTATAAAAAATAATAATTAATCAGAAAATTATATAATTAGGCAAATAGTTTTATCTAAGTAATAACAAGTGAAAAAGTTAATATCAATAAACCCAACGTGTGTTGGTCGCAGTGGTGAAAATTGTCTATTTGAACCTCTAGGTCGAGAGAGTTGAGAAACATGCAAGCATATCCCGAATAGGTGAGAACATCCGTAAAAAAACTATATAAATAAAAAATTTCTAAATTTTAAATAATGTTTTAATTTTAATTTTTTTAGCACTTATGGAATGTGGAAGGGTGAGTTTTATGGCATTTTTAATGATATGCATATTCCCCACCCCAAGCTTTTGGCAATATTTTATGGTCTCTCTATTGCCTGGAATCGTGGCTATTGGATGGTGGAATGCCAGTCGGATTCTCTTAATGCAGTGAGTCTCGTGAAGTTTGAGCCCCCATTAATACACTTGTATTCCTATGTAGTTTGTGACATTAGGGAGCTTCTTCATAGGCGGGTGGATTTTGATCGCACTCTGAGACAGGGTTACGTCTTGTGCAGATTTATTCGCTAAGATTGGAGCTAGTCAGGATGAAGTTTTAGTGATTGTTGAGGAATCCACTCGAGGATATAAGTTTGATTCTTTTGGCTGATGCAATGGACATCACCACTTTGAGGCCTTAGCTCGGGATTTCTCGCGTTTCTTGTTTTTTTCTTTATGAAGTTGTACCAAAATAATTTCAATTTTTTTATAAATTAGTATAAATTTAAATTATATAAATTGTAAAATAATTTTAATTTGAAATAAGAGTAAGATGAGTAAAAAAAAAACTTTTATCATTTCATGCTGAATACTAACTCAACTCCCCTGAAGATAAACTTTTCACTTGATAGGCGACAGGATTTCGATATTACATTTTGAGCTCAATAAAATTAGATTAGATTAACCAAAAAAAAGTTCAATACTGAACTAGATGTGTACTTTTTTTTCCTTTGTAAAAAAAAAAACTAGATGTGTATTTAAATATCTCTTAGATTCAATTAAAAATCCAATCATCTGATTCATCTCTATCTATTTCACATGATTATACATTTAAATGCAATTCAAATATATATATATATATATATATATATATACATTTAAATGATTTAATTTTTTCAATAAAATTCCAAACACAAATCACAATATAACACTGATTCTACGTTGATCACCTCATAGCTTCGCTTCTCTCTCTTCGATGAACGACCCGTTCCAAATGATGGGTCACTCTCAGATCCACCAAAACTACGTCGTTTGGCCGCAACCACCGCCGCTTTACCCGCCAGAAAACCCCGCCGTGCTGGCCCACCCACCACTGTTCAACAACCGCTATCCGGGTCGAGTCAACTGGACGCGCGAGGAACACCGCCGTATCGGGTCAGGTCCGGGTCAAAGCTCCGGCAACCCGAGGGATTCGCAACGCTACGGCCACAAGCGCCGCCGGTTCCACCACTCGAAGCGGAGGCCCCACGGCGGTGGCCGCCAACGTCTCTCTGCGCCGTTCGCGCCGCGCAACACGACGTCGTACTTAATCCGCGCGAAGAGATCCGGCGGCATCACGTCACTGGTGTCACCGTCGGTCCAGCCGACGACGCCGGTTATGACGCCGACGAGGGAGAATTTGTGCTGGATTGAGAAGGACGACGAGTGGGGCATCGACTTGTACGGCACCATGAAGGGCCGGATCCGTCTCCGGCGAGACTCCGATGAGGAATCAGAGGTCATCTCCGGCGGAAGCGACGGCGCAGAGAGCGATAAGGAACTGAACTATTTACTGAGCAGGTTCGAGATGATTTACCCTGATGAACTGAACTTGGAGAATAGGGTTAGTCAAAAAGGAAAGCGCATTGCTGAATTGATAGATGAGAATTTCTTGCTGAGCGAGAGGATTTATTTCTTGGAAATGGAATTGGATGAGGTGAGAAAGCGTGTTCGGCGATTGGAGTCGGAGACTGATGGCGGCTGCAGTGAGCCGGAGATTGTCGACGATGGACATGTTTGCTCCGTCGTCAAAAACTGACTCAAACACCGCCATCGAACCATGTCTTCAGACCGAAGACTGAAGACATAGTTCACGGTGGCTGTGTTCTAACTATGTGTTCAGTTAGTTCACCGAACTATGCCTTCAAACCGAAGACTGAAGACATAGTTTACGATGGCTGTGTTTTAACTATGTGTTCAGTTAGTTCACCCTTGCTTGGGTTCCAAGTTTTCTATCTTTTTGTGAAGGATTTTTCTGCTATGTCTGTAAATGATTATGATTACATTTATTTTTCCTAGGTTTATAGATATAGCAGGTTTAGTTTAGTTGCTGATTTTAATTTTGATTCTCTTTGGGAACATAACTCATTGATTTTCAAGTTAGGGCTTGACTCTAAGTTCAGTTAAGACTTTGATACCTCTGCCCAGTTAAGACTTTACATATTTTGTGTTGTTTCTTTGATAACTGACCGGTCACTTGCTTTCCCATGATTTAATTGTATCAGTACTCAAAAAGGATTACAAACAGTGTTATCAGACTCGGATTGGTAATCGACTCGGTCGAAGCACTGGGTCAATGAGTCAATGGTTCAACCACTGGGTCACTGGTTGAACCGTTTGACTCGGTTGACAAAAAAAAATTCAAAATACCATAATAGTTATGAAGCAAGCTCAAGATTGAAACTTTTTGGCATTTAAAAAAGAGATAAAATCACAATTATGTTGTCCTAGTAGCAAAGAAGTGAGCTAACAGGCCCAAACTCATCAGTTCGCTAGAAATAATCCACAAATGTAAACTAGAGATAAAAAACAATCGGAAAAAACTAGAAGAAGCTAGAATAGTAAAATAGTTTATGAATTTTACTCGAATTTATCTATAAGTCTATCTAACTGGGATTTCTAGTGAGGTTGCCCAATAGCAAAGACTGATCACTGACATAAACAAATCATTTCACACTTTGACCCAAAAAAGAAAACAACATGCACAGAGACATAAACAATGTTCATCGCCTCATCGGTTTTCCTTCATGGTTCCATTTCTTCCCTCCCACCAGCTTTCTCTCCACTATCACTCACATTCTGCAAGTGTCCATTTATATAAACTTGAACTTTTGACCTTTTCATTCACTCAGCTTCTCAAAATTGCCCAAGAATTCTTCAATTTTTTGGTTTCTTCTCTCTGTAAAAAGGTCCTGAAAAAGACGGAGCCAGCCAACGAGCCCGGGCAAGAGCCCAGGGTCGCCGAGCCACCGCCCACAATCTCACCCTCTTTTCTTCAATTTTGAAATTCCACAACTTCACATGACCCAATTTAGATTCTAATCCATTCTTCACTTCTTCAATTTCTTCTTCTTCTTCTGGGTTGGCAAAAAAAATGAAGAGAGATCACCAAGATAGCTGCAAAGGAGGCAACACTGGGAGTGGGAGGAACAGTGTTGGTACTGTGAAAGGTGAATGCTCGTCAATGCCGAACGGCAAGGCCAAGATGTGGGAGGAGGAACACGGCGGCGCCGCTGGAGTGGATGAGCTTCTGGCGGCTTTAGGTTACAAGGTGCGTTCCTCCGACATGGCTGATGTTGCCTAGAAGCTGGAGCAGGTTGAGATGGTGATGGGTAGTGCCCATGAAGATGGAATCTCACACCTTGCTTCTGATACCGTTCACTACGACCCGTGAACCGTGAGCAAGGCGTGGTGGAGCGGCGACGCAGGCTGGAATTGGAAGCCGCAATCGATGAGGAAGAATGGGTGAATGGAACCGTGAACGTGAATTAGAGTTTGAAACCCTACTCCTGAAACGACACAGTTTTGTTCTGTTTTACATTGAGTTTTCAGTTTTTTTTTTAAATGGCGAACCGGTCCAACCGTAAGGACCGAGTCACCGGTTTTTTGACTGAACCGGCCGGTTTTTTTCGGTTCGCAGCGGGTGGATTGCATGGCCGATCCGATGCTCGGCTCGAACCGGCTTAGGGTCCGGTTCCCGGCTCAACCGGTCGAACTGGCCGGTTCGAGCCGAGTTTTATAACACTTTACAAAGCAGCTATCTTCCAAGGTGTGATTGGTTTATGGAATGGCTATGTGGGTAGGTATGGCTGTTTTTTGCCAAACATACTGTGATTTTGGTTTTTAATTGATTTTGTCTGTGACAAGGGAAACTCTGACAGCAGATTCAGCACATGGCTGCAGAAGAGTGAGAAGACCATTGTAGTAGCTGGAACAATCTCACCTGGATTTTGTTGTGTTTTTGGCTTTTTCTTTATTTTTTCTATAATGGTATATTCACACTCCACTTTTTATTTCTTATTACTTTCACTTGTGCTTTTTTATTTTATTTTCTATCTCCAATCTTTATTAATTCCTTATTATTTATATGAGATGTTTTCTAATATTAAAAAAGTTATTATTTTTTTTAAAAGCAAAAGTATATTGATATAATAATGAGGAAATTGACAAGATTCACAACCCTCCTCAAAATGATTAAAAAGAGACAGAAAAACTCTTAAAGCCTAAGAGAAACAACCTAAAGAACACTGCCATCCCTGAAAGCCCATGCGGCAGAACCAGGAACAAAGCAACCAGCACCGACAAAACAACCTAAAAACCTCAAGGCTTGAGAAAACCCCAGCAAAGAGCAAACCAAGACTACAAGAGAGACATAACCAGAGAGGGGCTAACAAGAAAAAATGGCAGCACACCAACACCCATGAAAACTAGAAATAGACCCAGAAACGAGCAGACCAAACCAAGCTCTGTAATGTCTCGGATGGGTAGCGATGAGATGGTCAACAAAGCTGTGAATGACGCCCTCATCAGAACCGGTGGGAACGACTCCAAGTTGTTTGACAAGTAAGAAGTCCCTACGAGCTCTCGTCAAAGCACGAGCGGAAGTGCGGGCCTTCGGATGAATTAGAGAAGAATCCCTATCAGTAGAAACCTCTACCACTAGTACCTTGGCGACCTCATAAATCAGAAGTTCAGAACCCCTAACTCCTTCTGCTTACCACACGCTAAGACTTTCCTTGGCCGACCCTTCCTCTGCCACTCCATCATCACAACCAACTCATCGTCCACTTGATCCTCACCAACACCACCAAAGACCGGAGAAGGGGGAGAAGAACCTAGAAAAACGTCACCAGCAAAAACAGAGGGACTCACCCAATTCTAGAAAAAGGGCCTCAATGGGGTATCGTCCCTTTTTCCAGCAACTGAGCCTCCCAAGCACCCAACAACAAGGGTCTAATGGAATAGAACCGCCGCCGGACAGCCAAGGTAAGGTGAATCCCTGGAGAGCCTTGAGATCATCCTTTCTTCTTCATCGAAAGAACACCAACTCCATGAACCTCCACCGATGGTGGCGATGAAAAACACACAACATAACTCAGCCCAACACTCCCCGACCTTGGAAACCTTGCAAGAGCTACCGAAAGGAAATGAGTCCCCCACAAAAGCCTTGTTGAGCATGTTAATCGCGCGTGTAGCCAGCTTCAGAGACGGGTACATTACGAAGCCGAACCGACAAGCCCTCCCAAACCTCCTTTGTCTCTGAACAAAGACATTTACACGCTTCTGTTGTGGCCAAAGAGACCATGAAACATGAAATAGTCAACGAAATTCGGGGTCCCATCGACGAGCAGAGTAATCGACAGAAAGGCAAGCCCTCCTTTTCCTATAGCCTGATCTGCTCCATCGCTCTCACAGAGAGGTCCCCTTCGTCATCTGCATCATTATCTAAAAACAGAAACCCTGTGGGCTTTCGCTAAACGCGGCACACGCCGCCGTAGACGTGAGATTGGGAGAGGAACTCTAGACAGAGAAGGAGAAGAGGAACAAACCATCTAAGAGAATGAAAAAAAAAATTAAAAACCAAAACAGAAACTGTTCTGGTATTTTAGTTTTAAAAAATGAAATTGAGAACCGTTTTCAAAAACTATTTTTAGTATTTCAAAACAAATATGTTTTCAATCTTAAAAAACATAAAACAATTTTCAAAAACTATAGTCTGCAATGTGGATTGAGGTGACCTGTTGAGAGCTTTGGAGGATAGTGAGAGCCGCTTATTCTTTCCCATCCTCGATGAGATCAAAGAGTTGCAGGGACGAAGGTGGATGGTGCAACTGTCATCAATCAACAGAGATTGCAATCTCCCAGCAGACTGGCTAGCTAGAAGGGGAACGTCCTCTCTGTCCATGAGTCTTTGCTTGCTTGAGGTTCCACCTCCAGACTTGGAGATCTTTTGCTACGGGATCGTTTGGTTATTCCTTATTTTTCCGATGTAGCAAAAAAAATATCACTATACAATATTGACTCCTTCGAACACCTTTACTTTTTTTCTCTCTCTCTCTCTTTCTATTCTTGTCACATCATATATCTCACTTTTCACTTATCTCTATTCTTTTTCCTATTTCACTTTAACACTATGTAAATAGATAAAATTGTCTTACAAAAAATAATAAATATATTATCATATATAAATATTCTAAATGTTTATACAATATCTTAAATTTTTCTACACAAGAATTAATTAGTATAATTAAATTTATTTTTTATTTATATTTTTTATGGTAAACATATTTATAAGATATATTAAAATTTCTATAATACTATAAAAAATTATAAATGAAGAAAAATATTTTCAAATTAAATATATAAAAATATTTATAAAATATCTTATAATTAATTATTATATAAATAAAAAAATGGTCTGACAACTTTCACTGATGAGCAATCTTACAAATCAGTCTTTCACAGTGTCATACGTCCTTATTCAGATTTGGTCATCCCTTAGCCGAACAAGTATGTATGAGAACATATGTAACTCTTTGTGACGACTATACATGTTAGCAAACCCATCAGAAAAAATCATTACAATATCCACAAATACAACTTAAAATGTCATGTGAGCCTAAGTGCTCATAATAACACAATTTTTTTTTTCCGAAAGCAATATGATATATATGATATGATAGTAAAAAATACACAGATGAAACTAAAATGGAACCCAACAACCAAACAAATCCAACCCAGCTTAAACGTTGAGTCATGCCCCAATACTAGACTATATAGCTAATAACCAACTTATTTTTTAAAGTTTAGTAAACTTATTGATAATTCTTTAATAAACTTAAGTTTATGATAATTAAGTTTGATATTTCCTGTAAAAAAAAATTTAAGTTTGATGTATTAAGTTTGAGATAAAGAGTTTATTTTTTCATATAATGGTGTAAAAATAAATTTTGAAAATTGTAGAATTATATTTTGAGAATGAAATAGACAATTTTATTTATTTATAAAATAATTTTTATCTTAGAAATATTTTAACCATATTAAATATAAAGTACAATTATTATTATTTATTTAGAGGAATTTAAGATATTTTTAGGATAGTTTAATCTATTTATTATTTATATTTAGATTAATTGTCCCTCTTGTTGGGAAAACGCTTGGGCATGACGTATGGTTGCACAAATGTGACTGCTCTGAACCATATTGCGGCAATGATTCAAGCGAGCAAACATCCTTAGAGGTGGTGGTTGGTTGTTTTCTTTTTTATCGGGTGTAGGGGTTTTTAGGTTGATTCTTTGGAGGCTTTCTTGGTAGTTCAGTTGATCCTTCCCTCATTGGTCTTTTGGTAAGGGTCGAACCACTTTCTTTTTTAGGGCTAATTGTATAGTTTGGTCTTGGGGCTTGTTTGAGCGTTTTTAGTGCACTGTCTTTATTTAGTTGTTGTGTCCCCTCTTCTTGTTGGTGATTTGTGTATTCTTGACTATAATATCTTATATATCAGTTTGCTTTCGAAAAAAGAATATTTAGATTAATTAATTTTGAGTAAAAGGAATATTTCGTTAGCATCTTTTAGATGGTGTTAAAGGGGGTGAGATGAGGTGTAGATTTTAGAGAAAAATGAAGCTAAATGTAATTTTGAGATTATTATTCGGTGGAATGTTGATTTTGGATAAGAATGAGCTAGGTGTTATTCTCTCAAACATTTGAGGGGGTCAGGGTAGTTTACTCATGTATTTAATATTTTTATTATTTCTAAGTAATTGAAAATTTGTATATGTACCAAAAAAATATATAAATGTTTGATAATTAATAATTAATATAATTAATTAATAATATATTAGCAACTATTAATAATATCATTAATACAAAGTCAAGTCAATTTTACTTTTATAGAATATAAATATAGATATATATATATATATTATTAAAATTAGTTAATAACAAATATTAATAATATCATTAATACAAAGTCAAGTCAATTTTACTTTTATAGAATATAAATATATATATATTATTAAAATTAGTTAATGATAACATTTATTGTTTTTGAAACAAGTCAATGATATCATTGAATATTGGTTATTTTTAAAATAATATTTTAGGATATTTAATTAGTATTTACTAATAATTTATTATTTGGATTTTTCTATATTTAATGATATTTCAAGCATGTTTTCTCTTTTTATTTATTATAAATATTTCTCATCATAGTATGTATATTATTACATAAAATTAATTTATATCAAAAGCATGCTTATGCCTAAAATTTGAACCCAGTTTTGAGATTTGAGAGAACCAATTCCATTGGATTCAAATTTCATCCCTTTAGCTTTTGAAAATCTCCACTCATCTTCGATCCCTGCATTGTTCTCCGAAGAACCAAACCTTGTTTGTTTTTCGGATTCGCAGAATTCGAGTTCAAACCCTAGTCACACTGAATAAACTCAGCAAGAACAAGCACCCAAGAGAACAAGCTTTGTAGCCAAGTCTTAGGGTAAATATGAAGGACATCAAATCCATTGCACTTCCTAGACTAATCATTACATCCTTAAGCTCTATATTGTCAGCTATCGCTGAAATCATTACTGGAGGGGCGAGGTTTCTCTCAGCTTGAAGTTCAACATTTTTCCATTGAGGGCCAAGAGAAAAATATATATATTGTCCAGTCATTGGAACAAGGATGATTGTTCGTTGACCATTACAAAGCGCGAAATACACCTTTGTTTGTGCTGCTCTTATTGATCATAGGATCCATGCTAATCTTCAGCTCGACCTCGGAACTCCTTCAAACAACTCGGAGGTTTCTTTACGAATGAGGCGTGTAACGAAGTGCTAGGCAGGATTGCATTGACAATTAACGCTAAGATGTCCTCTATTCCTAGCTTTGACATAACCACCTCTTAATGGAAGCGCAGGAGGAAATATCTTAAGGATTTATCACTCATTTTCCTTATCTCCCATGAAGGATCGTGTTCCTTATGGTTAGGACTCGATCTATGGCACCTTCCCGTTTTTGGTTTTTCGAAATGCTCTAGGAAAAGCTTGCATAAGTCAAGTCCATTCTCAATTATAGCTTCTAAACGTGATTTGACCATCGCAATGCTCTCCTTTCAATGTCAAGAGAAACCACTTGCAAGTCATCGCATCCACTTCCTCTGCCGACGCTATTTTCATAACTCAATGCGCTTCTCAAAGGTTTGCTGATGATGTTTTGGATCTTCTTGCTCGGAGAATGATTCCACGTCAAATTTCTCAAGGAGTCCTCTCGGAACCTTTAGGAATCGAATCATTTTCGTGTAAGGCTTATAAACACTCTCAGTTGATCCTTTCAATGAAAAAGGCTTTCACATACGGCTTGGTTTAGCATCGCTTCGAAAACGTCCGAATCTCATGCGCGCTCCCCTGGATTTTCTTTGGGAACTGGTCAATGGTTTCATCTTGTTACCTGTTCTACTTGCTCCGTAGAAGGGAATGAAGGAGAAAAGTGGAAGTGAGAAATGGAAGAAAGTCTTCCCCACCGACAACGCCAAACGTTCTTCCCATATTTTGGATTGCTTTTCTTGCTGTGCTAGGTGGCGTAGGTCTTTCGTGGCTTAGCCTAAAAGTGTGGTGATGTTGACCTCGAGTGTAGGGAGAGTACCTATAGAAGTCACTCGAACACTCAAGTCAGTTAATGAGCAAAGAGAGAATCCACAAGTCTTAGAAGAACTCGTGAAATTCTAAGAATGGATAGCATGTTATGTAAATGAATGATATGACCTCTATTTATAGGCTCAATGTTTATATTTGGAGTCTCTACAAGTGTGAGAGAAGTAAGTGGAGCTTCCGAGCGCACTATTGGTTTGATATGTTGTGCTTATGTAATAGCAAGGCACTTTGACAGGCCGCGCAAAAACTTTGCTAGTAGAGTTTGGGTGGTGCGATCTCGAACCAGGTCGCGCTGACCGTCCTATGGTGTCTGCTAAAGAGCATAACCTTGTGAGCTGCCCGCAACGCCGTTGGATCGTATGGCTTTTATAGCCCACCGGTACTTATATTTTTCATATCTAAATAACATTAATTTAGGTGTGCTCAAAGTTAATATTATCTTCATATTATTATTAACTTTTTACCCTATGTCTTGATGGATAATTAATAATTTAAATAACTTTAGTATTTAACATTTTAATTATATTTAGAAGTAATTCAAAAGTATTATAATTAAAAATATAAATTTTTTAATAACTAATTAATATTTTTATTAATACAGAGTACAAACCAATTTTAATTATTATATATATATATAATATTAATTATTTTTTCATATTCTAATTTTTTTTGAAATATTCTTATTCTAATTTTATTTATACCTTTAGTTTTGATTGGCAATTAATGGTTTAACCAAAGTATTTAATATTTTAATTGTTTATAGGTATTTGAAAGTTTTTATATGTACCAAAAAATATTTAAATGTTTGATAATTAATAATAAATATAATTAATAAATAATATATTAGTAACTATTAATAATCTCATTAATACAAAGTCAAGTCAATTTTACTTTTATAGAATATAAATATAGATATATAGATTACTAAAATTAGTTTAAAATTAGTTAATGATAACATTTATTTTTTTTGAAACAAGTCAATGATATCATTGAATATTGGTTATTTTTAAAATAATATTTTAGTATATTTAATTATTTTTTACTAATAATTTATTTTTTGCATTTTTCCACATTTAATGATATTTCAAAGCATGTTGTGCTCTTTTTATTTATTATAAATATTTCTTTTTCTTATAAAAATGCATATCATCACATAAGAATTTTTATCAAAAGCATGCTTGTGCCTAAAATTTGAACCCAGTTTCTGAGATTTCAGAGAAACAATTCCATTGGATTCAACATTTCATCCCTTTAGCTTTTGAAAATCTCCACTCATCTTCAATCTCTGCATTGTTCTCCTAACAACAAAACCTTGTTTGTTTTTCTGATTCACAGAATTCGAGTTCAAACCCCAGTCATCACCGAATTACCTGAAAATCTCAGCAAGAAAAACCACCCAAATGCTCATCATTCATCAACTCTTTTCGGTAATTCCTCAGTTTTTTGTTCCATTTCTAATCGATTTGTTTTTTTCCCAGCATCATCATATGAGGTTTTGTTGATTGTTTTTTTTGTTTGTTTGCTAGTTTCTTTGATATGTTTTGAATTAATTCAATTAGGTTTCTTCGAATTGTCTTTTTCCTGATTCAGAATAATTGACTTTGGATGCTTGAATTTATGGATTTTGTACTTTACCATTATCTGGCAAAAGCACTTTAAGAATGATTCTTGCAATATGAATTATTGGTAGCAGATTTTAGGTTAGATTGAGCAAAGGAGAGTGAATATTCAACTCGGTTCGATCGTTTATTATGCGAGAATTATAATGTGGGTCTGCTGTTGCTCTTGTTCTTGTTTTGGTATGATCACTTATGTATTAGTTTGTGTTTTAAAACTTTTGCTTTTTATCTCTGTTAGGGGCTTTAAGCATTTGGAATATGTTGCCGGTGGTGTAGATCGATCTTAGCAGAGAATTGAAGTTGCAATGGATCAGCAGCCTTTGTACCCGATTCAAGAGCGCCTCAGGATCCTTGAAGGAGTTGTCTTCAGGGATAGGCAGCGGCAGAGGCGGCGAGAGGGTGAAACTCCAATTCAGATAACTACCTCTACCGGAGAATCGGTTACAGTAGATAGTGATGTTCAAGATGAAGGCAGGGTGCACCGGGAAGAAGTTGGTAGTGATGTTGAAAAGGCGGCGCGCGAAGGTTGGGACCTGCGCAAAAGGAAAAGTGCCTATTTAGTTGCTAAAGCATTGGGGTTGGAAACATACACCGATGAGGCAGAGGGATTTAGTGGAAGCTTTTACGATTGTAATATATGCTTGGAAATGGCAAGAGATCCTGTTTTGACCTGCTGTGGTCATTTGTTTTGCTGGCCATGCTTCTATAGGTTGTCATATGCTTATTCTGTTGCAAAGGAATGCCCTGTCTGTAAAGGAGAGGTCACTGAAGCCAGCATTATCCCAATTTATGGCAGTGCAAGTGTCGATTGTATTGATAAGTTGGGATCGGAAGGAGATGCTTTGATAGTTCCTGATCGACCCCATGCATCGAGAATTGAGAGTATTAGGCAGCAATGCAGAAGCCCAACAGCTACTCCAATCCATGAAATGATGATTAGTTACTTGTTACATAACTTAGCTTCATTTGAAGAGCAATTTCAATTCGAAACCCCTGGTGCTACAACCAGTAGACCTAACGATTTGGCTGCTCAATCTCGCCAGGAGGCAGAAAATAGTCAGCATACTTCTTCCTATCAATTTTCAACGTTGCCATTGCACGAAGATGCTTCACTTTCATATGATTTGGCAATTGATCATTTAGATATTCTCTTTCGTGAATTCGAATCATTCCATATGAGATTGGTTTCTGACAATAGAGGCTCACCTTTTAGCATTGTTGCTATATCAGGGCGTCCTAATGGAGATGTTGCTGCAACCAATTCTGCAACCCCTTCTTTTGTTTCTCCCATAAGTAGCGAGGATGACTTTAATGCTGTTTCGGACACTGATATCCACACAACCAATAGTAGTACACAGACAATTTCTGCATACCCACCATCTTCTACTGGAACAGATCTTTGAAGTGAGTTTCAAACGAGCCCGGAAGGTGATAGTTTACATGAGGGCCCTTTATGAAAGAACAATTGGTTGTGTTGACAGAAGGTTACCATTTGTATGCATGCACTGTGATTTATCTGTTGCACAACATTTTCTGTTCATTTGTCTGAAACAAAATATGCTTTCTGGTTTGTGTATGAAGTGGAAACCACAGTTTTGAGCAATTTGTAGAGTGCCCTCAAGGATCTTACATGACATAAGATATTCTCAATTCAAGCTTGAATAAGAACTCAGAAAGATAACCCCGTTTACTTGTTTCAATTTTAGATTGATCTTTTTCTGTTAATTTGTCTGAAACAAAATATGCTTTTAAGTGATGACCTCACATTCTTTCTTGTGCACACAGGATTTCTCTTCTTGACTATTAAACTAGAAATTAACTCACGTTATTGGATGCCGTATAACGTCTTTGTTTTTTTTAAAATTATTGAAACCTATCCCTCCACTAGTTATCAACATTTTCAAATAGATCGTATCACAAAAAAAAAACATCTTCAAATAGTTCTTTAGTTTAAAGACATCTAAGTCATTCATTTTAGTTTAACAATTTGTGCATAAATAAACTTAACTAGAGTATAACTTATAACTAATCGATGCGACTGCAAGTTCACAGTTTACTGAGCAGTAAAAATTTTGTTACCTCAAGGATTACGTTCAGGGGTGGAGGAATAGGGGTGGCCCAATGTGGCCATGGTCCCCAACATTTTAATTTTTTTTACACCAATACTCTATAAAAGTTTCTTGTGGCCCCTCATCCAAGTAAAACTGACAATTACATAATCAGTAGATACAACACAGTGCTGAAGTGATGCTAGAAAGACCTAGTAAAGTACTACGGGTTAAAACTTTCTCCTTAGTTTTTGTCAAGGAGTAAACAAAATAAAGGTCACTCAACTCATTAAATAGCACAAGTGGTGCCCAAATTGATTGGAGCAAAGAGAAGTACTATTAAGGCTCCGTTTAGTCACACAGCTTAATTCAGCGCTTATGATTATAAGCGCTTATGACATAAGCGTTTATTTATAAGCTATTTTAAAATATTTATTGAAATAAATTGAAAATAAGTTATATATAAGCATAAGTTCTTTTTCATTAGCTATCCAGAATAGCTTATGAAAATAAGCTCAAAATAGCTTATGGTAGGTCATAAGTTGTTTGCATAAGCTCTCCCAAACACTGGCATAAAAGTTTATGCTATCAGATAAGCTCAAATAAGCTCTTCCAAACAGGCCAATAGTGTCGGTCATAAACCGATACTACAGTCAATTTATCAATGGTGTAGCATGGGTGTCGAGGTGCGCGTTAAAAGGGTCGGAGCTAATTGTTAGTGGTGACCAAACTAGCCAGGCCATTCTAGCATCCAACAAGAAGTTGCCTTAAAAAAGGTAGATGCCATTGCCCAGATGTTGGAGGGTAGTCAGAGGAGTGCAGGAGATACTGAGTTTGATGAAGAGATAAAAGCTCCGGGGAATTATTAGAACAATCCCTATTACAATACTTAAAATCAGGGCTGGAGAGACCATCCTAATTTCTCATGGAGGGACCAGAACCAGAGGCAAAACCAGCAAATTTAAAGGCCTCCACTACCTCAGAACCTAGGAGGCATGAAGAAGAGTCTAGAGGAGATGGTGGGGGAGTTGGCACTCACCACTCAAAGCTTCATGAATGAGACCAGAACTAGCCACAAGAATCATGAAGCCTCCATCAAAAATTGGAGACTCAAGTAGGCCAAATGGCGAAGACCATAGCTGAAAGGCTCTAAGGTGCGTTTCCTAGTGTATAGTGGATTTATCACTAACCATGCACTTGCGTGTCCTTTGTTCGATTCCTCTCCTGGTGGCACTTTTTGGTTGTTTATTAATTTGAAATTCAAATTTTTTGCAAAAAGTCACACCTCTTGGATTCGAACTCACGACCTCCAACATGAGGGGAAGGGACGCGTCTGCCAGTTGGGCTACCACAACAGTTGTGACATTTGATGAACATTAATGGTATATAACGGTTTATGACAATTACTTCTCCAAGAGATATATCTCTTCACCAAGGGATGTTAGTATCTCTATATAAAGAGATACTTGGGCAAGGAAATTCAGACAGAATACATATACAAAATTGGCATAAAAAACCAAAAAGTGAGTTTTCGAATCCAAGAGGTGTGACTTTTTGCAAAAAAATTGAATTTCAAATTAATAAACAACCGAAAAGTGCCACCAGGAGGAATCGAACAAAGGACACGCAAGTGCATGGTTAGTGATAAATCCACTATACCACAATCAACATGTTGTCATAACTTTGAACACTAATATTATACTCCCTCCGTTCCTTATTATAAGTCACATTTTTTGAAAAAAATTTGTTTCTAAATATAAGTCACTTTCTAATATCTAGGAAGCATTAAATACTTTTTTTCCATATTCACCCTCATATTTAATATGAAAGAGATGATGAACTTTTGGAATATTAACTTGGAGAGAGAAAATCATAGGAAAATAAATAAGGGTAATCTAGGAAAGTTAATCATTTTCTTGACAAATTTATTACTAGTAACAACTTTTCTTAATCTAAGAGAATTAGTTATTTGTGACTTATATATAGGAACAGAGGGAGTAACTCATAATATAATGCATATTTCCAATTTTATATATTTTGGAAATATCTCTCACAAATCCTAAGGATGTTAATGCTGAAAATTGTTCTGTTGTTACTCTTAGGAGTGATTTTTTTTTGAAAAAGGATGTTGTTGAAGATAAGGGTGATGCAAATGAAAAAGTTGTAGAGGGAAACAAAGAGGGAGAGCCTAGTGAGGAGGTTGTTGAGGATAAATAGAGGAAAATTTCCCCTTCTGATTCTGTTTGATGCAAAGTACCATTTCCTAAAGATTCAGTTAGGAAGAATTTGGAAAAACAATTTACAAAGTTTTTAGAAGTTTTAAAGAAATTTGAGATAAACATTCCTTTTTCTGAAGCTTTAGAGCAAAGCCTACTTATGCAAAGTTTATGAAATATATCTTCTCTAAAATTAGGAAATTGAGTGAGGTAACGAAACCATTATGATGACAGAGGAGTGTAGTGCCCTTGTTTAGAAGAAACTCCCCCAAAAGTTGAAAGATCCAGGGAGTTTCATCATTCTAGTTGATGTAGAAGGCTTACCTGGGGGCAAAGGCCTTATGTGATTTGGAGGCCAACATAAATTTGATGTTGCTCTCTCTATGTATAGAAGGTTGGACATGTGAGTAGCTTCTCCTACTATAATGTCCTTGCAGTTGGCGGATAGGTCTGTTAAGCGCCTTTATGGGCTTGTTGAGGATCTTCTGGTAAGAGTTGGGAAACTGGTGTTCCTTGTTGATTTTTTGATCTTGGATATGGAAGAGGACTCTAGAGTTCCTCTGATTTTACGAAGACCTTTTTTGGCAACTAGTAATGCAAAGATCAATGTTTCCAAGAGTCTCATTTCTTCGAAAATTGGGGAAGACAAAGGTTAGTTTCTCTCTTTTTGATAATTTGAAACATCCTAACCTTAACGATGTGTTTTGTTGTGAAGTGATTGATGAATCTGTTTGTGAAGAGTTTGATAAGATTTAGAGAAGGCTTCCTCAAAAGAAAAAACGGACAACTATGACCCGAGCCCAACTTTCATTAAGATTGTAAGCCAACACCAATATGGAGGTTCAGCCACAGAGAACCTCAATCCTCACATGGTGCGATTCAGTTGATTTAGTAACACGATATGATAAAGGATGTGTCTAGTGATGCCCTTAGACTGAGGTTATTCTCACACTCCTTGAGGGATGAGGCTAAGGTTTGGTTTCATTATCAACCTCAAGGGAGTGTTCTAACTTGGGAAGACCTCGTGAAGAAGTTTAGTGCTCAATTCCTACCCTACTCATGCAATGGTTCAAGCAAGTGTGATTCTGATCCCTCTTAGCTGAAAAAGAGGGAAGTCTATCATGGACTATACAATTGAGCTTCTTAGGAGACAATCTACGTTAAGGATTTCTATACTAATTGTTGTTTTGTTTTCATTTTCTTTTAATTTTAAAAAAAGGATTGATCAACGTTGCACCCGCGCATGAGCGTGCAACAAGCCACGCTCATGCGTGGCAAGTGAGCCAGATGAGAAAGCTATTGTAGCCTTGCACCCATGAGCGTGCACTATCCACGCTCATGCATGGGTAGTCAGCAGGCCACTTAACAGCACACACAACACATTTCTCATTCACTTTCTCTCTTATTTCTTCACCCACGACCCCAAACCCCTTTCTTACCCAAACTTCTTTAATTTCTCGTCTTTTACACCACCAGTCCATCACCCATAACCTCACTACTTATTCTTGGGTATTTCCACTCTTTTGTCCATCATCCATATCTTATTTTCATCAAGGTAAGTTTATTCTCCCTCTTCTTTCACTTTTTCTTCATTTTCCTTCTTCTATGCATGTGAACTTCATGGGTTAAGATTGTTGATTATGGATTGTTCTTTATTTTTGAATTAATGTTGATTTTGGAAATAAGAGAACACTTGGTGTGGAAAATGCAAATGTCAAAGCCATTTATTTTTAATGGAAGTTTGGGACAATGCATTAAAAGGAGAATTGGATGCATTTTTCCCTCCAAAATGCTTCGAAAATTTCAGCCATCAAAATCAGACTAAGGGTCCTTCTTGCAATTATTTTCTTCTTTTATTTCTTGCTCAAAACCTCATTTATTTCTTGCTAATCCAACAATAAAATGCAATTATAACCTTAATTTTTAAAGATTCAAAAACAAGCCCTTCATGACTTAAATGAGAGGGGTTTTATTTTAAAAAAGTTCCTCACAAAATCTTTGAATTCAAACCAAGTCCCTTCATAAAGAAAGTCAAGGAACATGAGTTTAACTAAATTAACCTCCAAGTTTTCGTCCTCGTATGATAGCTCAAGTGGTAGGAGCTGGGGACATATGGGTTGGGTAGGGGGAGTCCAGGGATCGATTCCTGGTGGATGCTATTTTATCTTTCTGATGTACCAAAAAAAAACTTCCAAGTTTTCCACCTTAATGCACATTGACTTTGTGATTTCAAATTCAAAAACTTATTCATCCTTCTCCCTACAAGAATTTCGACCAAGCCCATTTAAATGCCCAAAAATGTTTTCTCAATTTATATATTTAATAAACCACAGGTTTAAAATAATTAAATACATTTATTTATTTAAATAAAACTCATTTAATTAAAAAAATTCCTCCTGAAGGAAAAAAAAAAAAATTCCCCCAAGGAATATTCTTTCAATCCACGCCCCACACTCCTTATCATGGTGTGGTTCACAAAATCCTTCCTTATCGTCGGAAATCACCAATTGATCGTCGTTGTTGGGGCATTTTTGACCGAAAAAGATGTCGTAATATTACACTATCAATATTACAGTCAAAACGCTCATAATATCGCGTACATTGACGTTGATATATTATTGCCTTTATCAAATACTTGCCCACGCAAAGGCATTATTTAACACATAACTCCAAACAATTCACAAAAAATAATACTTATTATTATTATTTAGACAGATGGCTTAAAGGGTCAAATGACCCCTGAGATTACAAAGGGAATCAGTTCCAGGACCTATAAAATTTTTACATCAAATTGGGTCCCTAAATTTTTTTTTTTAATTCAATTAATGCCAAATGTTGCCAGCCTTCAATTTTGTCTCAGTCAGCAATACCACGTGGCTTTTTTATTTTTTTTAATTAGAAAAATTAATTTTTAAATCAAAGTCAATTATATAAACAGAAAAAAAAACTTAATAAAATCCTAATTTAAATAAAATCCCCCTAATCTAAACAATAACCTAAACTAATAATATCAAATCCCTAATCTAATAATCACAATTCTCTTCATCTTCTTCCACTTCCTCTTCTTCCATCAAACCCAGCAGTCCAAAACCACCACCACCTCCTCCTCTAACCCACCACCACCCACTATACCATCGACCATAACGGCACAACAAAGTCCCCATTTTTAACCAAAACACCTCCCCTCTCACAATCTTACAAATTTGCAAAACAAAAAATTCAAGCCCACACACCTCCAGCCAAGCAATTTTAGCTCCAAATAATTGCTTTTAATTCAAGAATGTTCTTCAGCTTTTCCTTTTGCATAAAGTCCCATCCTTTTTCCAGGTGGATAGTCTTGCGCTCACTTATAGACATTCCAGCAAACTAAAATTCAATGCAGACACCAAAATCTGCAACCAAATGTTCATAAATCCTAATTAAATAAATTTCAATCAAACAATTCCAATAAAATACAAAATCCCCAAAAATCAAAACCTAATGTTTCCCGAAACTTAAAAGATTCCCAGATTGGCTCCAATTGAATTTCCCGAAACTAGAAAAACGCATCGACCCAGTTCACAAGATCCCATTTTTTTGAAATAGGCCACTGCTAAAGCAAACCTTGTAGATAAGAAACGACGCCACAACAGAATCAGCGGTTGGAGAAGACAGAGGTAGGAGATAAGGAAGGAGATTGAGAGAAGAAAATGAGCGTACCTTGGATAGCGATGAGGAAGCGAAACCCTAGAAACAGTTTGGTGGAGGGAAAAGGAAAATCGAGAAGGATGAAGAAAAGAGACAAGGTCGCGGAGGACGTGGTGTGGATGGCGTTGCGGGGAGGGAAAGTGCCGGTGGTATGAGCGCAGATGCGCCGCAGGCGAAGAGCCAGAAGTTGAAGTCGGAGAGGAAGCCGGTGAGGTTGGGGAAGGAAGTGTTTTTGGGGGAGGAGAAGGTTTTGACCTAGTTGGAGAGGAAACCGGTGAGGTTGGGTTGGTGGTGAAGAAAGAAGATGGTGGGGTTGAAGCCGGCGGGGTTTGTGTTTTTTTTTGTTGACGGGAAAGGTTGTGTTGGTGGTGAAGGATTAGGTTTAGTTTTAATTAGATTAGGTTTTAATTAAGATTAGAGATTATTCCTTTCAAAAAAAAATAGGGATTATTACTTGATTAGTTTAGGTTTTGTATTAACATTTTATTAAGTTTTTTTTATTTTTTATTTATACTTTAATATATGAGTTGGAATTAAAAAATAAAGTTTTAGAAATTTTCAATTTAAAAAAAATTAAAAATGCCACATGGAATTGCTGACTATGACAAAATTGAGGGCTGGCAACATTTGGCCTTAATTGAATTAAAAAAAAATTCTAGGGACCCAATTTGATGCAAAAATTTTCTGGGTCCTGGAACTGATTCTCTTTGTAATCTCAGGGGCAATTTGACCCTTTAAGCCTATTATTTAATTAATATGCCCTAAATCGGGGCTTACACTTAGTTTTCTTGAACATTACCTGAATTGGTGAATCAGAACCCAAGTGCTAGTTTTAATCATAATCAAGTTCAACTTTATTATTCAATTTTTGTTACCAAATTTCAATACCAATCAAAAACATATTTGCAATTTACTTTTTCTGGTCTTAACAATGATAATCTTTTGTGAAGTGGTTCTGCACACAATTTCTGTGGTTTGACAATATTTTATATTACTTCGAACTATACGTGCGTTTGCAGAACACATATCAACATCGTAGGTTACAATGGTGTGAGGAGAAACAAAGGTCACAATGTGGCTAGGGGGATTAGTGGGCGCATCTTCACAAGAATATTCAAACTCGCGAGAAGGAATGGTGGTACAATCACTAGAACAATTATGGAGGAATGGATCAATGTCCAAGCTTCCATGGGAGAAAGCAGTGTTATTAAACTTATTTCGAACGGGCCGGTTTGACCGATTGAACAGTTAATGGGACCCTGACTCATTCGAGTCGAGTATCAAGTCGGACATGCAAGCAACTCGGTGTGAATCGGGTAGACTCGACTGGTTCGGTCAGAAAATCGGTAGCTCGAACCTGTACCGGTTGGACTAGTGAGCTAGAAATTTTTTTCACTTTAACCATTAAAAACAGCGTCGTGTTTGACAGAAAGGGAAAACGATGACAATCCCCTCACACCACTGTGTTTTACACGGGTTTCTCATACTTTCATTCTTCGTTGATTGACCCAATTTATTATTTCATTTGTTCATGTCATCCTTTCACATATGGTTTTTAATATGGCATTCCTTCTGGCTCCCGCTGGTGCGTGAGTCTACCTCCACCTAAGCGTGTGTGTGGGAGAGATATGCGCAAAGCTGCTTGTGTTGTGTGGATGCTCTATTGTGCTTTAGTGCTGCACAGTTATATTTTCTCATGCTCTTTTAGTGAGAGAAATATGAAGAAAATAAAAAGTAAAATAGAGAAAGTATGAGACGTGATGAAATAAAAATGGGTGAAAATATGGTGTGAACGTATCATTGTTGAAAACAACAATTAGTTAAAATTATAATGAACTAATAATATTTTTATGTGAAATCAAAACAGTAATTATGCCTTTAAAAAAATAGTAATTATGAGAAATGAATACTAATATTAGTTTATTTGAAGTTATTAATGCTTTTAAATTTACAATTTGAAATTATTAGATAATATTAGCTTGGATTATGATTTTTTTAAGAGTATTAATATATTCTGAGTCAACTGGTTCGACCAGTGACTCATTGACCCAGTGATGATGGAGACGATGATTGAGTTACAAGTGTGGACTATGAGGATGATGATTGAGTGATGATGGGGAAACCTGAAGAAGAGACGCAACAGAATGACGAGGTTGGTTCGGATCAGGACATGACACCGATGCATCTACAACAAGAGATGGAATCCATGCTGTGGTGTAACTTGGATGTGACAGCCGTGAAAGAGGTGCAGGCTTGTAACGAGGAAGATCAAGAACAACACCTTAGCTCTACGGAGCTTAAAATAGTTGCCAAAATGGTGAGGACAAGATTATGGAAGAGAGTGATGGAGTTTTCACAACTCATGAAAAAATGAGGTTCTGACGAGTGGTTCGAAGATAGGGCATTCCAAAAAGAGCAAAAATAAAACAAAGAAGTCGATAGATGATAATGAGTTGAGGTTCATAGCGATCGAGAGGGAATCTTGGGTGACGACTAGGGTGCGTAGAGCTTAGTCGTTCGAGAGTTAGACGAGGTGGATGTTCTACAAAGGCAATTGAGATGTGATGATCAAGGGGTTAGCGAAATAGATAAGGGTTAATCACCTCAATTTATCTTATTGAGTTTGTCGTTTGTTGGCTGGGGTGAGTTGCGATGTCTTTTTCTTAGATAGTAAGTTAGTTTAGGGATTGGTTTTTGTTACCTGCTAGGTAGGTTTGAGCATTTTTTTTACCTCTTTGTCCAAATTTTCCCTTATATCATTAATGAAGTTTCTGCATGCAAAAAAAATAATTTAATAAAAAATATAAAAGAGTCATTAATTGATAATTATTTTGTAATCAATGAAAATTTACATATATGTTTGCAATTAATTTGTTGATATCTTGTCAAGTTTTTATATTAATATTTTTTAAAGTGTTTAGGTAAATATTTTTTGACCACTAAAATAATGGAGTGAGAGAATCATATTTATTTAAAATTAACTATTATAATAGTTATAAAATTTATAAAATTTATTATTTAATTAAATGAATTTAATAATTTATTTTATTTTTATTATATATTTTATTCCTTTAGAGATTATCTCATAATTAAATATTCATGCATTTATTTAGAAAAAAATATGTTAATAAGAAGGAAAAATAATTAAAAGTTACATATAATAGTAATTTGACCAACATTATAGTGAGATTAGTATGAAAATAAGGATCAAAATCTTTTGTCCCTTATTGTTGTCCTCTTCACATGCCCACCAATATAATTGTGTCATTTCACTTCAAAACTATACGTGTAAGGTTGTAATTGTCATATTCATACCTTTTTTTTAATTTTTTTTTCTGAAAGACATATCACAATTTTATTAGTAGGACAGGAAATGAGACACCAAACAGAGACAAAACATCTTCATCCAAAAATTAGACCGTGCCTGAATGGAAAAAAAATAGACCTTCCTCACATGTTTCTCGTATAAAAAGGATCATTCTCATTTTCAACCATTTTCTTAGAATACTCATTATAAAGTTTTCTGTATCTCTCAATTTTTTGAGTCGAGTACCATGGCAGCGAATGATCTGGATCCAAACATTTCAACCTTGGCTGGAAAAGAAGAAAGTAAGGAAGACTCGATGGAAAACAAGAAGATGCATGCTTCAAAATCTCTCAGGAAGAAAAATAAAAAGGTACTTCGATTCTAATCGATTTCTTTCTTCTCAGAAATTTTCAATCTATGAGAATGAATTTTCAATCATTTTTATAAATACGCATCTATTATGTTTTGGATAATTTTAGGGTTGGTAGAATTTCAGATCGATTTGGGTTTGGGGTGTTACAAGATGTAGATCGATCACACAATGTCGAGTTTTGTTGGATTGATTTTGTATGTTATTATGGATACGAATTCAAAATGAATTAAATCGATGGGGGTCAAGCTGGCTTAGGTTTTCTAGTTTGAAATTGAAAAAAAGTAAAACCCTTTCTAGTGTTACCATCACGGTGAAGCAACTACGTTGTTGATTCATAATTGCTTAGATCTAGAACCTACCATCCCTCCATGAAACTCTTCAATGGTTGGGTTCCAATGTCTATCTTAAACCTCAATCGATCCCCTCCAATCCTAAGAGATACATGCCCACCTTCGATTTCCAACTCTATGCCTTCAACTCCTTTACCAATTACCATTGACTACGCCTTTGAATCGAGGGGGGGGGGATGTTAGAGATTAAACAGAGGACATAGATGACATTCTTGAAGACATAAAGATATGTTGTTACCTACAACGTGGACCTATGAAATGCGACCTTAATCGGATTTGTGAAGTTTTGGCAGTGAAGAAACTTGCATACTCATGGCGGACAAGGAAGTTAGGAGCGCACCTATGGTTGGATATGGGAGGGCTAAGACAGAATGCGCTCGATCAATTGAAATATCTCCAACTAAGAGAGGGAAGTTATTCATCAGTCTTAAGATGACAAAATGGCTTAGTTTTAAGGCATGACTTTCTCAGTGAAATTTGAAGCCTAAGTTGTCCCTCTTCTGTGTCCCTTTTAGCCTCAAGGTTACAAACCTTGAACCATCCACACAAACCGACCATATCGGTTTACTTGTACTATAATCCTATTTAACCCATTCACCATAACAAACCCATTGTTTTTTGTTCGGGACGGGTTTGCCGGATTGATTCAACTTGTAAGCACCCCTTGATAACTTTCTTGTGTTATCATTTTATTTTGGGAATGTTGCTTTATTATATATTTTAGTACAATTTTTATAGTTCGATTATCTTTAATGTTCCTCATTTATAGTTTTTATCAACCTCTAAAATTACAAAATATAATCTGATGTGCATTTTCATGGCCTCATCTAACACTGTCTTCTTCTTTTTACCATACGCTTCACTTTTCTTGGCCTTCCCCGAGGTAAGATAGGTTTACTATGACTTTTCGCTTTCTTAGGGCGTCTTCGCTCCCTATGGCGTCGTAAACTGGAATACAAAACATGGGGATAACCTTAAATGCCATCCTCCTCACCTTGAGATGAGATGAGAGAGAACTAGGCCTCCTCAACACTTAGGTAGAGAGCACAATGGGGGGAAGGCACATGGAACCCACTGAAGTAGAGGATCCTATGATAAAAGAGACCAAAGAAATCAGAGGAAAGGAAAGTGATCCGAAGGAAAAATAAGAAGAAGGGATGGCTTTCAAAAAATTCAAGAGCAAAGGATCCCATACCACAAAATCCTTCTGAACCGCAACTAACCTAGGAAACCTAATCAACAAACTTATCACTCAATTTCCCGTAAACAATCATTGAAAGCTCAAAAATCTCCTTATCCCTAAACCCCTAACTCCACTGGCACCATTTTGCACATCCTCGCCAAGTCCAGCATCTAGGAAAAGTTAGAGAAATTCATCACAAGATACCTCGCATTCCCTAGTTACAACTACCAGGATCGAGAAGACATAGTGGCACCAGCAAGAGAACCTAGACCAAATTTTTAAGGCACAAGGGTGCAAATGAGTCCATACTAACATGACGAACCTGATTGAAACCACCTCCAAGCCCATGGTAGGGGAGTGAGATATCTGGAAAATGAGTTGTCTCCGGAATCCACAAACCCTCAACACAGTACCCTAAATAGTCTGTAACCAGGCTCCTCATCTTCCATGGTGGAAATCTCCCGAGGAAACACTACCCAGCATAGCATCGAGCCAAGCCAAAGAGGAGAGGTGAACTAAGCCAATTTCCACTACCTAACTAGCGAAGAAGAGAGGGGGAACGTTTTTGTCACACTTTGCTGTAAGATATTTGTACATCTTATTAATATTCATGAATGAATAAATCTAGGTAGTTTGCATTAGAAAAATAAAACTTCATAATCTGTTCCAATTAATGCCGTTGTTGGCATAGGCAATTTTGGTAAAAAAAAAAATCTCAAAACACACTCAATCGTGCTCATCCCTGAATTTCAATAGAAACTAGTCGTTATTTTGGATTCTCTTATTTATTAATAAGAGTGTCCAAGATATTATTTTGAGACAATATGATTTTACATAAAATTATTGGGTGTTTAGTCAATTAATTAATAGTGCATTTTCTGGGTTTTTTTTTGTTTGCCTTAATTAGTCTTGTTGAATTTGATGCTTGTTTATTTAAAAAAAGAAAAAATTGATGCTTGTGCTCAAGTAGTCTTAAAAATTATGCTAAAGCTATAAGTTGTCATCTGTATATTTTAATTTATAATACTCCTCAAGTATCTTCAATGTACTTTTTATTGCTTTTATTCTTCGAAATAGAGGGTAAATTATATTTAACTTTCAGCAAATTTTGAATTTCTTGTTCACTTTACGTTCTACCTAACCTTGATTGTGTATTCTAACATAATCATATATGTACACTTAATTAATTTTTGTATTGATTTTCACCAATGTGTTCACATAATTTTTGTTTGTTTGTAATGAATTAAGAGGGGAAGACCAGCTGGACCATCTACTTCAAGTTCCAGAGGTAAAAAACGCTCAAAACCCTTACCTGATTGGATTGGAAATTGGATCATTCGATCTTCAACGCGAAAAGGTGGAAGAGTTGATAAGGTACAGTGTCAAATTAGAATAACCATTTGATTTTTATTTGTTTTGCCCATTCATTCATTTACTTACTTTTTATTCTCATGAAAATTGTATTGATACTTCAATTATATACATAAATTTTGTACATTAAACAAATTTATATTTTACAAATGCAAAACAAGAGATTTTTCCCAAATTAAAAGAAGACAATAAACTTACATATCTTATAGTATTTGAGTTATGATATATACACACTTCTCTATTTCTTTTCCACCTTCGATCATTTCTATCTATTTCTCTTTTTTCTATCAATCAAATCTCATATCACATCTTTACTTTCTCTCTCATTTTTTCTTATTTCTTTCTTCCTCCACCTCTCCACGCCTCATTTTTGAGGTGTGAAGATATAATTATTCATAGTATTTATATAATAATCACTTCAGTGTTTTGTTCCTTTATCATGCTCGCAAAGTTTCCGATCTTCAATAATTGGATGATTGTTACAACATTTTTGGTATTTTACAGGTCTATCGTCATAAAGTAGATAATATTTTCTGTCGATCAGCGAAAGCAGTTGAGCGATACGAGAATTCTAAACGTAAAAGGAATGAGAATAAAAACAGCAAAGAGCCTGAAGCCTCTATCAACAAAACCCAAGTGAGTAAATTATGAAAAATATGTAAATCTAGTGATGTGTGCTTACTTTTCAGTTGTTATTTTAGTCTGTGTTTTAGTATATGCTGCGAATGAGAAAAATGGAATACTGAAATTTTGTGCGTACTAGTCTTATTTTGAAAAATCAGGATTTGTCATTTCTATTACTTGTTATTCTTAATTTGTCTGTTTAATATTTTAGGATGTGCGTGCTGGTAAGAAAATAAAAGAGTTACAAGAAAAGGTGAGTAAGCTTATATTTATTCTTCAACATTTTCATCACTACTCGCTATGTGTTTTTTTATGTTTGTTACTGATAGCTTTAGGAAATTATTGTTAATGAAAATTAACAACAAAGAACTACAAATTGTTGACAATTTTTTTACAAGTGCTTAGTGATGATGAAAATAAAGAAACACATACTCAAATAAGTTTTTCATTACTATTCAAATTATAGTTCAAGTTTTATTCCTAAAATTTTCAGGAAATGCTTGCTATGGAAAGGCAAAGAGAAGCAGAAAAACGGGGATCTGTTGTTGAAAAGTTTTATGAAGAATCTTACGACAACATGGGAACATGGGAATGAAAAAGAATTTGAAGGTATGTTTCTGACCATGTAGATTGGGCTGTATAAGTTTCTTGTCTGTTGCTTGTTTGTGGCTCTGTTGTTAGCCTTTGTCTTGCTTTCTTTTCTTTAATTTTTGGTCTCGTTGTAATTTTCTTGCACTTCTTGTGCCTTCCAATAAAATTTTTGCTTAACCAAAAAAAATGTAGATTGTAACGGGTAATATTCAAAGTTTTTAAATAAATTTCAATAACTTGATTTAAGAATATCTACATGAAAAAAGACAAGAGCCTTTATGATTTGATTTGGATTTTCTAATTTTGGTGACATAAATTAGAATTATTTATTTTTGTAGTTTTTTTGGTAGATACATAGTGTTATTATTATTTCAATATTTTTTATTTTCTATCTTGTTGGTTTAATTTTGCCTCTTGAATATGGTTTTGCCTCATTTTGATATTACTTAGTTTAGTTTTACTAGTAAAAATGTGGTTTGAAACATAGATTTTTGAATTTTAGATTTTTAAAGAACAAATGAAACTTTGATTCATTACTTGTTGAATTGTTATACCCTATATTTGTTTCTCAATATTTCTTATCTATATATATATATATTTAACTTTAAAAAAAATGAATTTTTTTTTTGGTTACAAAAAAAATAGAATATGATATGATATGAATAGGTAAAATAATATTAAAAAAATAGAACATTAGATAGTTTTTTTTTTGAACATGGATTAAAATCAATGTGATGGTGTCAAAAGAAAGTTGTTTTATAATTACTAGCTATAGTGCATTAGTTAATTTTATAATGTTTCTTTCTAACTCAAATTATTTTTAATGTCATTCAATATAGGTGCTTATCGTGCGGGTTCGTCGTCAACATTTTAGAATGCTGATTCAACCGTTGGAATTTAAACATTCAATTTATACTGAAATAATTTTACCATTTGATTTAAACTATGTTTAGATATTTTACATTCCCGATTGTGGCTATTGTGTGATGCAATTATATTTTTAAGCACATGTCATATTACTTTTATTTATATATTATTAATAAGTGACTTATGGTACTATATTTTTTCATATAACCATAATTTTTATAGTATATTTAGGAAATAAATATTTTATTGTGTTTATATTTTATTATAAAGTAAAAACTACTATATATCATCATGAAAGATTGGAACACACCCTTTAAATTGTGCTTATATGCTAATAATTATTAACTTGTTGTATATAAGAACCTATAAGATCCAATGATCCATACATTTTTATAAAATTATATTTGTTGGTATAATTATTTGAAAAAAATATATTTGAAAAAAAAATCATAATTTTTTGTTCATAAAGGTAAGAAAGACAAACAAAAAGCAAGAAAGCGCAAAAACACCTAACTAATGTGTAAAGTGCATGGTGTTCTTTGAGACGTTTGTGCAAATAGTGAATTTGTATTTCCAAATGGCATTAATAGGTCTCCTCAAAGAGTTTAAGATCTTCATTGTGGACGATAGACCATTAAATCCTAGGTAGAAAATCCTTTTTTTTAGCATTTTCTCGAATTCTTGTTCTTCTACCTAGTAGGACACCCCCTTGAGAGTGACATCTACATCCTACTCTAATACTCTTACCACCTCTACAAGCAGAAGTCAACATTTTTTATATATAATTTACTTAGTACCTCTCTTAAGAATCAACTTAAACCCTTAAGATGAGGAATATTATTTTGAAGGTTTCTGTTTCATTTCCTTAATGCTTTCCTTAGTCTTAAGACTAATTATCTTGGTTCGTTAGACGTAGCACAATATTACTGTAACATGAAAATATGAAACACATAATGTCACACTTAAGCATAACATACATATATAGCAATACCATCACACAAGAAGTTCTTGATAATCACACATCAACAGAACAACTAGTACCAAAGAGGATTAGGCACGCCTCTCCTACTACTTGTCACCAAGCACACTAAATCGACAATAATTTTTTTAAAGAGCAAAAAAAAGTTTATTGATAAACAAGAAGAGCAACCCCTCAAAGATGAAACGAGGCAAAAGGACCCCAAAACCCTGACCAAGGAAAGAACGCAACAAATGCCTGAAAGGTGCAAGACCAGAAGTAAACAACCAGAAACATCATGCTAGGCCATCATCCAGTAGGAGCATTCACATCCTCCTCTATATAATCTCTCTCTCTCTCTCTTGGTGGGTTAGGTACTCTAATAGCCGACTTAGACGAGTCTCTCTAGTAAAAAAGGCGTCGGTACTGTCTGTTTTTTTTTTTTTATAAGCCAAGCAATATATTGAAGAAAAGTACAAGGGGTACTTCAACCCAATATAAAAAAAGTGAAAAACAAGAGTACAAGAGAAGCTAAAAGAAGAAAAAATACAAAGCTCCAAAGGGAGCAAGCTAATAAAAATGTGAGTACACATTTCAAGAGCCTTAACAACACCTCCAATGAGGCTAAATAAGCCAACACAGATTCAGATCCAATAAACATCCCCAAATACATACTATCTCAATCAATAATCCCACCAAGACTTGCTAATTTTCCACCAGTAAAACCCCAGTGCAGTAAGCGAACTAGATGAAGACTACCAGCAACTTCAAGAGAAAGAAATTTGTTGTACTGTCTGTCATTCATATAGTATCTAGGGGACATGACTCCCTTACATGCGGTGGTTATAAAGTGGTGTGCAGTCCTCTTTAGAGAAAGTGAGTGACTGACTCAAGAGGTCTTGGTAGGTTAGGTGATACATGTAGAGGGTTCATCTCTCTGACATGCACAATATATGTATAGGTTCAGGTTGACAGTGCAGGTGCATGGGGAACAGGTCGACCAGCCAGTCAAATCGTCAAGAAAATGTTTATCCTACGAGAACTAACCCACAAAATTTTTGGATCACGCGCTTACCACTACGCTAAAACCAATTGGTGTTAGTGAGGGCGCAACGTTATTTCCTTATAGCGTAGCAGACAGCGCCCCGTTTTGAACGCTATCCATCCAGCAAGCAGGATGCTGGGCCAACAAAAATAAGTAGCTTATCTGCTTCCCTTCATCGAAACCCATTATTTGCCTTTAAAACTATTGGATCAAGCACATACCACTACTCCAAAAGCAATTGTTGTTAATGAGGGCGTAATTTTATTTCCTTATAGCATAGAGTCCTCAAGGGGTTGTGATGTTAAGTGTCATGGGGTGGGATATTAAGCCCATCGAATCCTAAGGGTGACGTTGGATTAATAACTCCAACAATCTCCCCCCCCGTGTTAGTCGGGGGATTCGAACCCATGACCTTGCTATGATACCACTTATTGGATCAAGCGCTTACCACTTCACCAAATTCAATTGTTGTTAGCGATGACGCAACTTTATTTCCTTATAGCACAGAGTCCTCAAGGAGCTGCGATGTTAAGCATCATGGGGTGAGATGTTAAGCCCATCGAATCCTAAGGGTGACGCTGGATTAACAAATCCAACAAAAATTCCTATAATCTTCATTCATAGCCACTTGTAATCACTAAATGAACATCATTAACACATGAAACCACTAAAATAATAGTAAACTCTTAATCAATTATCTCTTCATCATTAACCAATACCACTCATGGTTCTTTAGAGATCTTAAAACCTCTAATGCAAGACTAAAAAATGTCTTATTTTCATACACTTTTATGCATATGTTGCATCTTTAGCATTTGCATGAGTAATTTAGAATTCTTAGGGTTCTTTTGGTACTTTTGGTAGCTATTGTGTTTGTTTCTACATTAGATTCTAAAAATAGAAAATAAAATAAGACATTTATGTCCTTCTCAACTGTATAGTCTCATACTTATACACTCTACAAATACCTCTTATTCGAGTGTAAGATCGGCTCATTCATGTGTCCCACTGCCTAGAGTCGCTCCTTGTTTGTGCCTCATTCCACAGGTGATTATTCATCGCTCTTGTCAGCCCCAGGTGTCACATGTCCACCAGCTTCCGCTTCGTTCGTCCCATAACCATACTGTACTGGGAGGGGTTGGCTCTGAAACAATTTACAACATCTCGATTTGACGACTGGACTTACGGTAACAACACGAGTCATTCCAACACGTTTTGTCCTCACTCGTGTGATTTACGGGAAAACTTCTCATAACATCATTCATCTCAATATTGCCCCAAGGCAAGCACACTTAACCTTAGACATTTTATGACTTGGACTCCCGAAAAGAAGATGCATCTTGTTGTCATGAGTAGTATCAATCAAATATTTTATGCCCTCCTCAACTGCATAGTATCATACCTATACAGTTTCAAAATACCTCTTTTTCGGGTTGCGAGATCGGTTCATTCATGTGTCCCTCCTCCTAGAAGTATGCCAAGAGTCGCTCCTTGTATGTGCTTTACTGTACCAGCGATCACTCTCCGCTCTCATCAACCCCGAGTGTCACATTGTTGGCCTGACATTCGCAAGAAAAGTTGCGAACCCTAAGCTGCTCTGCCACCTCAGCCTCCTAGCAGGCCAATACAACCTTAGAAAGCTAAATAATATTTTTACGCACTTTTTTACATTATTTTTCACGTGACTTAGAAAAACCTGTAAATTGAATCAAATTCAGTCAGAAGACCATTTTAGTCAACTTAATATAAAAATTATGTGTTTTTTTAAAAGCAAAAATATATATATTAGATGAATGATCATAATACAATCGGTACTCAACAAAGTTAGCAAAATTCCCTCTAAAAATACATAATAAAGCCTAAAATCAAATTGCTTTGGTGCACCCTCAAATAAAAACTTTTAAAACAACACATAATAAACACCAACACAAATTGTAGGATAAACCCCAAGCAACATCGACAATAAGGATTCAACCTTGGATAAGCACTAAACATATAAAACGAGAAAGGGCAACTGTCGGGGACCAAAAAGAAGTGATAAGCTTCATAACCCAATAAAAACAGAGTCCTCTCGCCATTAGAGGGGACGCAAATCAGGATGATATACCAACCATAAAGTGAAATCATAAAAACCTATCCAAGAGATCAGGCGCGTTGTTGATTCGGCCGGACCAGCATACCAGACAACGAAAACAAAGCAAAGTCACAACCTCCAAAAACCAACAACCCATAACGACATCACCAACAACAACACCAAAGTATGTTTTATATATATGACGTATATATGAGACCTATATTGAAAGATAATTTGTATTAATTTATAAAAAATTAATATTTACTTATAAAAAAACGTATTAACGAGACCATGACCAATGTTAATGTTGTCCATTTTATGAGAAACCTGTCTCTGTACTCAAGCGAGGAGGGAGGCTCGTGAGTTCAGCTATTGAATATGGGTGGGGACACAAAAAGGCAAGTGAAGGGTGCCTAAGGAAAAATAAATCATGTAAATTAATTAATTGGTCAGGCACCTCTTATATGTGTATCATTATTAGTCCTACCTCACATCATCTTACTCATTATTAGAGACCAAATCTCCTGCTATGCACGTCTTGTCTACTGTCTCAATGAAAAGGCCCCATAAGATTTGCGTTCCCATTTCATGTGATTGAAACCAACATTATTAAAAGCATCTAGCATGGCTATCAGCAATAAAGAGCTTCAAATATATATGATGACTATGCTTTTTGGTGTGCCAAAGTGTCAAATATTGTCTAGCAACTTGTACATATTGTGGTCCAGTCCAGAACTGAAAGTGCCATCAGCTATGGCATATACCACTGTGGCTGATGATAATGACATAGTGAAGCGAATAGTTAGATTGTGTTACTTTTCTTCACATGATTGGAGCAGACCAAAAAGCTATATCATTGATCCTCATCACACGGGGGTGTGGGAACAGACATTATGTTATATGTATAGAAAAAAGCTGGTAAACACTCAATCATGTTTGCATACACTCAGATGAAAATAAAATTGAAAATAATAATAATATAAATATAATATATGATGTGATATAATTCAATAAAAGAGATATGACGAAAATAAGATGTATTTGAGATGTTTGTTCTGTTTATTGTCTACCTATCATATCTAATGTGTATATCATAGAGTCCCAAGCCAACTAACCTAGCTACCCGACAGCTTTGCCTTTTGTTAACTGAGTTTGGTTTGGTATATCAATCTGCCTTGCCTGCTATCCTCAAACTTTTTAAATAATGCCTCATCAACAGCATGCATTATTGAACTTGAATCATTCACACAATGGTTACAAAAGACCCCACATTTTGACTAACTTAATAATAAATGGAGCCATTATAAAAATTTGGGGAGCATTGATGATGGAAAGTAAGATATATATCAATCTTAGCTCAGGTTGATATAATGAAATCATAAGATTTAAATGTTAAGGTGTTAAGAAAACAGATTACTGCTAGCTGAGAATTGTATTGATTATAATATGTCTTTCTAATAGTAGCTAAAGACTAAAGTCCTATTTTCAGTCAAATAAAAATATTAAGTTTATATATATATAAAATAGATACATGAAAAATGCTATAAATTTTGTTGGTATATTTTGTGGTACCTTTAATTTTTTTGGGTGTGGTACCTGCTTTAAGTAATTTCATACTTCCTTCGTTCCTATTTATCTGTCTCGGAAGAGAAGTTTCACACAAATTAAGGAAAACAATTAATTGTGTTGATTTTCATAAAAATATTATTTATTTTCCTATATCACCATTTAGAATGTATTTTATCTTTCTTCATTTGTTGCTTATGTAAGGGAATTTCTTGGAAAAACATCAATTAATGCTATCTTGAAACTCTAAGTGGACAGTTATATAGAAACAAAAATAATTCTTCAAAATGGACAGTTAATAACGAACGGATGGAGTATATTATTATCATATTATTCAAGATAGTCAATTAACTATCTCTCATGAAATTCATTTTTTAATGAAAAATGTACGAGTTGTAGAAACGAATGATGGTGATGGAGATGCGCGTAAAATGATTATGATTGATGAATGAACAAAACTCAGAAAACACAACTCGCATATCTCACGTCCCTAAGAATGAAACGCTGCATCACCACAATAGAACAAAATTAAAATTTTAACCAGTCATAAATCTTTATTATTGAACCAACTCATTTTGAATACCAAACCTTAATCTGGCTTAATATACCTCAACTAGAGGTGAGAATAGGCTGGGCTCAGGTAGGCTTAGCGTAAATAGGTCTAGCCTGTTTAAAAATCCTAAGGCCTGAGCCTGGCCTATGGCCTGTCAAAGGCTTTTTTTCGAGCATGGCCTTCCCGAAAGCTTGGCCTAGCCTGGTAGTCTATTTAAAGGCCCGTTTCACAATAAGATTTTTACATTAGCTAGCAAACTTATCTATAACGAAACTATCAAACTTATAAGCTAACAGGTTAAAATATACCAAAATAATTTTTTCAACAATCAGACTTATAATATTATAAGCTACTAGAAAGAGATGAAATTGAACGAGATTTTGTTAATTTCTTAGAGTCGGAGAGCCAATTTAAAATCACACATCATATTAAGGTATTTAAATACGTAATATATCTATTTTGAAATAGAATTATAACTTTGAATTAATATATAAGTCAATTTGCTTAAATATATAAAAATGTCAATAAGTATATAATATCAAGATATTATGATAAATTTCTAATATATAGACATCATCAACGGTAAAATGTATTTATACAAATCATATTTACAATGTACTAAAAAAAATACTAATCATATTTATTTAAATAGGCTAGCCTATAAGGTTTACAAGATTTTTAAATGGCCTGAACTTGAGATTTTTAACTAAATAGGCTTTTCAAAAAGCCTAAGCCTTGCCTATTTACCAATTTTGTCTGGCTTGACCTGAGCCTTTGGTAGGTTAGGCCATAGGCCCCTACAAACGGCCTAGCGTATTCCCACCCCTAACCTCAACAAACACCAATTTTATTTTGTCATTACAAGCATTTCCAATTTGACTAGGCCGAGTTTCTATACGGATAACTTGGAACTCATCTGCACTCTTGGCCCCTTTCAACACGATTGTATTTGTTTCATCAAGCCTGCATTGGTGATGAGTTAGAGGTTTTCCTAGCTTTCCATGAGATTAGTCTCTGTGTATATTGTGTGGCTGGTTAGCTTCATTGTTGTTTTTATGTATTTTTGGTGTTTTATTATTGATCTAAGAGTATTTCTAAATGGCTATAGTGATTTTAACCCCTAATTCAAAAGATGCTTCTTGAAGTTAATAAGAACTTGCACAATAAAAAGGATTTTGAATTGTGTCATCCAAAACTTGGATTTTTAAATGATTAAGAGTATAGATGCTTGAGTGGTTGTCGTATGGTGCAGTGGAATTGTGAGAGAAAGGAGTCAATGAACACCATCATTTTTATTCTGATTCACCCCCTGAACGATAGGGTTACATCAAGTCCTTGACTATACCAAGATTTCACTAAGCACAAGTATCAAGGACTTCTCCATACAAATATTGTTGTCCATGCCTCTTCAAGCATTGCTGAGTATTCTTTTGTCACTGCCTCTCCAGGAATTACTGAGTATTCATTTTGCCACTGTCTCTCCAGGTATAACAAGTATTCTCAGGATTTCTCCTTACAAGTATTGGAAGGACTTCTCCTAAGTATTATCAGGACTCCTCCTTACAAAGTATTATTATGACTTCTCCTTAAACAATCTTTTTCAAGATTGTCCACTTCTACATAGTTCTCTTCTTCTTTTAATAGTTATTGTAAAGACTATCAAGCTCGAGAACTATAAAGTATTGTTGATGATATTTGACTCTAAGTATATACTTTATGTTCTATTACATGAGAGATTTAGAGAGGGATTTGACTCTTAAGAAAATCTTCTCTTCATGTTGAACTAGACGATGTTGATGATCTTTTCTGAATTGTGAACTGAAGGCTTCTTTTCTTTTTTAGCCAAAAAGCTTCTCTTCTATGTGAGCGTTGAGCTATTTATGCAAGTCTTCAGATCTGCCCTTTATACTTTTGAATCTTCTGTGTGAGAAAGATAGTTGTTGGTGCTTTTGTTTACTTGATGTCAGTTGCATTAAATGTAAGGCACTGTTTGATGAAGACCTATTCCTAAAAATATGTAGTATGTCAGCTTGTAGGTAGCATAAGTCTGAGCTTCTATTCGATGTGTTTAAGTATAGCAATTTGATAGTGACATTGTTGCACTTTTTCACTTTGCATTGTCCTTTGTCAGAACAAGTGATCTTGACTTGCGAGACTTCTTCAAGAAGCTATTCTGAGCTCTCTTCCAATTTGATTGCAACAGTCATTCTTCAGGCATTGCAGCTTTCATCCTATGATAGACTTTGTTTCATTCAGACGATTTGCTTACATTGCTTTTCTGCTGCAGTCTTCTTTCAATCTTTCTATTGGTCAAATAGATCTGGATTATAACCTGTGACCAATCACTTGTAGCTTCTTCTCAAGAAATGAATTAACTTGAACAATTGTTGCCTGACTACATTTGATTAGTAATCATAGACGATAGGCTTTGTTCCATTCCTTGTGTGAAAGATAAAGAGGAAACTTGAGCTTCTTGTTGTTGTGCTTGTTTCCTTGATCAATGTGCTTCATAGTGTATCACTTGATTTCTTGCACTTGACTTTCTCCTCTAGCTTGTCAGAGATATATTTCAAATTTAGTTGGCGTTCATTCTCTAGACATTGCTTCCACTTGTTAGTCTTTGAGATAGGCGATGAATGAAGACATTGAGTGTAGTCTTCTCAGACGATCTGATTGCTTTTATAGATCTTGCATGGGTTGTCTTGAAGCTTTTACTCTTCTTCTAAAGACGGTCTTGATACTTTGACTTTACTTGCGTAGACTGCCTTGTAGCTTTGATCATTCTTCTCTTTGTAGAGCTGTGTCTTCTGTCATCGTTTTGTACTTCACCGCGTTTGACGATAAGACATAGGAGACATAAGTGTTATTTCCTGAAATATAATTCATATGAAATATTTAATCATTATATTTATACTCTTGAAAATTGTTATCATTCAAAATATGATAAACGATATATCTAGTGTTTGAACTTAATAGTTCTCATCAAGATCTATTTCTTGAATAAAATTACTAAAATTTGGATAATTGTACTTTTCTCCTTGGAGAATTTCCTCTCGAATGACTTCTTATATTGTTGTGGGCAATCAATCTTGATGTGGCCAAGCTTCTTGCCCTCATAACAAATGCTTTAATTGGCTCTTCTCATGGCTGGTTCTAGCTCATTTCTTGAAGTTGGAATCCTTTTGAAGCCAGAGTCTTGCTTGAAATATCTCTTTAAGTTACTCTTCTTTCTCCACATTCTTCTAATCTTCTTGAGAGATGAAAACAAGGTTATCTGAATCATCTTCTGACTCATCATCAGACTCTTCTGCTATTTTGTATGATGGTTCTTCAATTTTGAGAGCTTGTTTCTTGCTCCAAACTTAAAACATTAATAGTTTTTTTTCTTCAAATTTAACCATAACATTTAATACTCCATATTAAATTATCAAACACTTACAAATAATTCTTTTGAGTTTGCCAATGAGTGGTAATATAGTATTATAAATTTCATAATAAGATCGTAGTTTTTCTAACTATCAATTGAAAAGATAATCAAACTTAACTAATTTTCTTAATACGTGTGAATTAGTCAAAAGTGATTTATAAATAGAGTGTTTTAGTTGATTATGTTAATTAATACGTTCTTAAACTGTATGCACAATCTTAATTAAAAAAAATAGAAATTGATGGATTTTCTCAAATGTTTTACTATATCATATGATATGATTTTTTTCTTTCTATTTTCACTTGATTTTTTTTTGCACTAGGCTTGGGAGAGCTCAAATCCGTTTCCAAACACATCTCTATGCCGTTTAGTTCAATTAAATAAATCAATCCTTGCAAATTTTCAGGCAATGTGGGCTCTCTCATAGGAGGGGTAGAGGGGGTGGGTGGTGGGTGACCTTAATGAGGAGAATCCCTCAATGGTCAGAACAGATTATATATGAATGATAATGCACACCCATATGCACCCACACACACGACACAAAACGCAACTTTTGAGACCCATAGAAAAAAAAATAGTCCCAAATCCCAACCTTCCAAGTGAAATCAATGCTAATAACCATGCTCTGACCTAACCTCCATAATGGTCACGCACGCGCCAAGCATAATTCTTTTGAGGAATAATGTTGTTGTTCGATACTCACTACTCAATCCACCATAAATCTACACCAATATACTCCCTTCGGTCCTAATTATAAGCAACAAAAAAAAAATTCACATAGTTTAAGAAATGTAGTTAAACTAGATAAAATGCATTAAATTTGTCTTAAATTAAAATGAACTTCCAAAATTACCCTTTGTTATTAGTGTTGGAAAGTGGAAAAGAAAGAGAATAATTAATGAGACACATTTTACAAGTTAGAATTAATAAGGGCATCATTGGAAAAAATTAATTAATATAACTCAAACTTTCATTTGGTTCTTATAAAAAAGACCAAGATTTTTCTTCTCTTTCATGCTTATAAATAGGACCGGAGGGAGTAACATCTATTCATCTAATGCTATAGCATATGACTATCTATATCTCTACCATAAAAATAGGCTTTCACGTGTGTTTGTCAACCTTGGTAACCTTTGTCGGTCAAACAAACATACTTTTCCTTGCCCAACTTTTTAAATTAAATTTTATTTAATAGTATACTTTTTCCCGGAACATTATTCTTTACCCAAAACAATTTATTAAAACAATACACATACACATCAAAACAATTTTTTAAAACAATACACATACACATTCATGTGTTCATTATATAAAGAGGTCGCGCGAACTCGAAATTTTATTTAAAAAAATATAAAATATAAACACTTTAACCAACCTTCTATTAATTAATTTTCTTTTAAAATTTAATTATTTTCACAATCGACAAGTATGATAATAATAATTTGTCCAATTGTCAGCATACTAGATAGTAAAAGGTTATTTTTTTTTATAACAGAAAAATAAATTCCACTTTTCAAAAATTAATTTCTGAAGGAAAAATAAATTGCACTCTTCAAAAATTGATCTCTGAACTTCCTCCACCAAACTCATATATTCTTTATTTCTTACCACTTTATCTATCATTTGATAAGGTAAAAGACTAGCTAACAAGTTTTTTTCAATCACACAACTTCAAAATTGATCTAAAAATCATTACCTAAGAATCGAAGTGATAATACATCAACTCATTCCGTTAATTTAATAAGCTTTGAAAAACTTATAAAGAAAAAAAAAAGAACAAAAATATATCCACCATACAAATTTTTTTTTTTTAAAAGTCACTTTACAAATTATATTAATTGTTTTTTAAAAGTGACATTCTGGTCTTCCTATGATCACGTTGGACTCTCTCTCCTATTTATGATTATAAAGACTCTTCTCTTTCAGGCCTCCTCCTGATTTCTCAGTCCAAGCCATCCCTTTCTACACTCTGCATATTCCTCTTCTATTTCTATTCTTCTTTCTCTTTGCCCTGTGTGCAATTTTGCCTATGCAGAACAAGAGAAGAAAATCATGGAGCTTGGTCTGAGATTAGGAGACTCTTCAACTTCAAACCTTGGTGAAGCTTCCAATAATCAACTGGATTTAGGCTTCAACACCACCTTATCAATTGGTCCAATCACAACTTCACACAAACAAGAAGAAACTAAGCCCAAAAAGGACAATAACAACAACAGTCAGAGAAATCAAGATCACCATGAAGAAACAAGTCAGGCAAACAACAACCCTGTCCCCCAACAGCTTGATCTTCTTCCTCTTCTCTCCTTTCCATGGCATCCAGCTTCTGAAAATGGTAAAGACCCATTTTTCCATATCATCCCCTGAAGCGTTTTCCTCTAGAATATTTTTCCCCATAGACTTGATCTTCTTTTAAAACCCAACTTTTAATGTGTGATTTTTCTTAACACCAACACAACCTTAGTTAAAAAAAAATTGATTTTATTATTTTTATTTGATGTAACACGGTGAAGGCTCTGTTCACAAATGCAGGGACTTTATCAGCTGAGTTGGGGGGCTCTGGAAGGACCATGAACGTGCTGCCTGCGGCGGCGGTGGTGGAGGATGAGGCGGAGGAAGGGGCGGCGCTGTCATCATCGCCTAACAGCGCAGCGTCTTCATTTCAGATGGATCTGTGCATGTACAGCAGAGGAGGTAGTGGTGGCGGTGGTGGTGGGAGTTTCAGTGGTTCAGGTGGGAAGAGGGACTCTGATGGTGAGGCTTATGATGAAGATGAAAACGGTGGGGGTGGTGGTGGAAATAGCACCAGGAAGAAGCTTAGGCTCTCTAAGGAACAATCTGCTTTCCTTGAAGAGAGTTTCAAAGAACACCACACTCTTAACCCTGTAAGTGTTTGTTACTGTTTTTTTTACATCGGAAAGATAAATTATATCTATCTATCGGGGATTGATCTCTTGATCTTTCCCTCCAACTCATGTCACTCCACTCTTACTATTTAAGTTTCTTCAGTTTGATCCCATTATTACTTATTTTTAGTAACAGTGGGATTCACTTTGTTTTTCTTTAATTTGTGTAGAAACAAAAACTTGCCCTTTCAAAACAACTCAATCTACGCCCTCGACAAGTAGAAGTCTGGTTCCAAAACAGAAGAGCAAGGTACAAATCATGTTTTAGTATCTTTGGTTTCCCAATTTCAATAAAATCAATTCTGGATGAAAATATATTGATGTTTGTGGTTCGTATTTTAGAGAATTAATTTCGGGCTCAATATCATAAATTACGGTAGAAGCAAGACATATGAACTTTTACAACTTAATTTCACAATATTAACTGGTAAAAATCTTTTTTTCCTAACCTCATTCAAACTTCAATGACTATTGCTATTGCTGATTTTTTTATTGCGAGGTCATTTTTTGATTTTTTTTTCTTACCATTGCATATTTGGAAATTCTTCTATAATTCATTCATTTGAATCTAAAATCAAAATTAATTTTGTCAAGAAATTTAATATACATGAGTAGCTTCTCAGGGTCAGAATTCAAAATTGTATCTGCGAAATAGAACTTGATCTGACCCGAACATATTAATAATAGTTTTAATTTGGAGGACATTAGCAACCGTATAAGCTGATCATATTTTACATGGGTGCATGCAGGACTAAGCTGAAGCAGACAGAAGTGGACTGTGAATATTTGAAGAGGTGTTGTGAGACACTGACAGAGGAGAATAGAAGGCTTCACAAAGAGCTTCAAGAATTGAGGGCTTTGAAGAAATCAAACCCATTCTACATGCAATTACCAGCCACCACCTTGACCATGTGCCCATCTTGTGAACGTGTCGCCACAAATCCAACATCGAATGGCACCAATAATGTTAATACTAATAACAATAATACCTCAGCCACAGCCAATAATACCAGCAATGACTCCAATTCCAAAGCCATTGGATTCCCATTTGGCAGCAAACCCAGGTTTCTTCCATTTGCTCACACCAGTCCACAGCATCTTGAATTGAATTGATTATACTGCCCAAGGTGTCAAAGTTCCAACACTAATATTGCTGAAGCTTGGAAATTGATTTCATTTTGTATATAGGGGAAGTTTTGATTATCGATTTTTTTCTGTCTTTTCTTTAGTTTTTTGGGGTTGGTATAGAATTCTAATATCTTAGTTTAATTTTTATAGTTTGAATCTCTCTTCAGTCTTGATATTCCTTCTACCTCGAGTTTTATTGATGGTGAATAAAAAAAAGCAGAATTATATGTTAGACAGTAAAGATATATATAGTTAATATGTAATGAATTTATTTTTTGATGTTTAGATAGAAATTCACTCCCATTTTGATGTTGGTTGTGAGATAGTAATTCTCTTCCATTTCTCTTATATATATATATATATATATATATATTTCTTTTTGTGGTCCTCGAATGATAGCTCAAGTGGTAAGAGTTAGGGGACATATGGGTTAAGTATGGGGAGATTCAAGATTCAATTCCTGGCGGGTGCAATTTATCTTTCCGATGTAACAAAAATAAAATTTCTTTTTGTAAATTTTCTAACGTGATTGTCTAAATTACTTTAGATAAACATAATGTAAAATTGTCTGTTAGGGTGTGCTAATAATATTTTGATGTGTGTTTTAGGCAAATTCAATTCAGTTCACAACACACATTAAAATATTAACAGGCCATTAATTTTTAGATTAATTTTATTTCATATTTACTTGTAGTGATTTAATAATGCAAGTACAACATTTTATTTTTGAGAATAAATACAACAAAAATTGGATCCTTGTTTATATATATATATATATGTGTAAAAATGATCGACAGAATTTTTTTTGAAATCGACTGTAAATTGAATGCATAAAATATATATAATAAAGAATATAACTTCATACAAACGAAGCTTTTAAGGGATTTAGAAAAAAAAGCTTCTAAGGAATATGAATTAAGAAATCTAAATTATAATTTTATTTAATATATAATATTGAATAATATGATTATATTTTTAAAAAAAAAATGGTAGAATGGAAAGAAAGCACCTGCAGACTACTGGGTAGGGTGATGCCAGTGACATGTTGAGGAGGTCAGCAGAGGCCCACTCCAAGGAGCGCTGAAGGATCTCCCCGAGGAGGATTGCCCACCAATTAAGATTTTACTGATCTCAAGGGATTCAAATCCTCAACATTTGGAGGTGAGAGCTAAACCCGAAAGCTAACTAAAACAAGTTGTGTCAACCTATGTTTGCTATGATTATATTGAATATAATATTTAAATAATAAATTTAAAATTAGTCCTCGTAAATACTGATTACTCATAAGTCATAAGTATATGTAGTAATTTTTTATTTAAAGGTGGTACAAAATCATAAAGTTAGGTAGGTATGACGATGACCTAATAATGTTTAATGGATGAGGAGGCCGAAGGCCGTGGTTCAAGGCTGCTTTTTCAGAAAGACTTGAGAGACTTTCAAATCCATAGATTAATTGGTCTACTTTTTAATGATTTCGTTCTTGAAGACTTTAACCTGAGCAGTCACTCATCATCCAAGGAGAGTTCAGACTAGAAAGAGAGAGAGAGAGTGAAAAAATTAAATATGGTAGTGGTCTATTAACTTCATTTATTTTTCCATTATTATTTTGTACACATGTACGGTAATGTGCAAAGGCGTATGCATATAATCAATGCTCTTTCACATTCCAATCTCTCACGTGCCGGAAGGTATAAAGTGGTAGGGGTAAGAGTTAGAGAACATAAGTGTTGAGTTCGAAACCTAAAGAGAGACTAATTTACTAACATTACTCACAACTAACATTTGTTTATAAAAAAAATAAGCGTTCCAATCTCTCATAATCAAGTAAATAAGAGCATCTCCAATGCAAGGTTCTTAATTCTTATTTTTGAGTTAAAAACTAACAACGGAGCTCTTAACCACTGGAGGGGATGACGTGGAGTTCTAAGTTCTTATATAAGAAGTTTAACTTTTTGAGTTCTTAACATAAAATTTAATTTTCTCTCTCTCTCTCATTCATTTAATTTAAGTATTGAATTAGTATTTAAATTTAAACTAAAATTATATGGAAATAAAAAGAATTAATATAATGGTATTGTGGGACCGGATGAATAGTGCTAAGAACTAAGAACTCATGGTTGGAGCAAAATCTGTAAAGAGTTGCTTAAGCACATGTGACAATACAGGCCCACATGAATAGTATTAATAACTAAGAACTAAAAACTAGCATTGGAGATGTTCTAAGAAATGAGAGGTATATATGATATGTAATGTGATAATATGAAAAGAAAAAAAAGTTATAAAAAAATTGAGTGATGATATAAGAGAAGGAGAATATATATGGTGTTAATGAATCAAAACCCATGCATATAAAGAATAAGAATGAGAGAAAAAAATGGTAGGTGTGATTGATGATGTGACTAAAAAATGACAAAACATGTTTTCGGTCCCTCTAACTTTATAGTCGGACAAATTTTGTCCGGGTAAATAGCCAAGTTCGTCCCTGAAAGTGTCCACCGCCTTCAACTTCGCCCCTAAACTTCTAAAATGCCTCTCACGGTCCCTGGAAGTGGCAAATCCCCTTCACGTTAGTCCCTGGGCTAAAAAAAGTTAACGGATGTTAACAGAAATGCTGAGTTGTCACGTTAAGTGCCACTTGGACATTCTTTCCACCATCAGTATAGTCCCCACCGTTGAAAAAGTCAAAGTTCTCTCCCCTCACCCATTCTCTCCCTACACCCCTTTGGGTTACGGTTCCCTGAAACAGGTTATTGGTCAAGCTCAAATCCTCCAAGGCGCAGCCACACCTGGGTCAGCGAAGTCATGTTCTGCTAAAACATTAGGGAGCTGCAATGAAGCAAAGCTCGAAGGCAACACACCTTCAAGACCATTGAAGGCTAAATGCAAGTGGGTCAGGCCAGGAAATCTGGGATATTCCCGGTGATGTTGGCGGAGTTGGCGGAGAAGTTTTGCAGCGATGACGAGTCACGGAAGTTTTGCAGCGATGACGAGTCACGGAGGCTCTCTGGAATCTCCGACCATTGGAAGGGGTTGTTGCCGATCTCCACAGACTGAAGCTCCATGAGACCGCCGAAGAAATCGTTGGGGATGGAAGTGAACGGTTGTTGCTGAGAATGAGGACTTGCAGGGAGCTCAACCCGTTGAGGCTAGGAAGAGGACCTGAGATGTTGTTCAACTGGATCTCCAAGCATTCAAGCTCGGTTAGGGTTTGGAGAGTGGTGCTGTTTGGGAGGGTTCCATGGAGGCTCTAGCAACCGATTTGGATCGGGGTGACCCGTTTTTCCTTGGAGCAGACGACGCAGGTCCATGTACACGGGTCCGAGCCGGACCACCCGAGAGACTCCGATGGGTCGAGGGATGTTTGGAGGGTGAACGGTGAGGAAGAAGAGGGAGAGGAAAATGGGGAGAGGTTTGATGTTTGGGAAGCGGGTTGTCATCATGGTGGTGGTGGTGATTGGTGAGTGTGGGGAGAGTGAAGAAGAAGAAGAAGAGATGGAGATGGAGATGGGAGGAAGAGATGGCGATGGAGAGTGAAGAAGAAGAAGTCAATAATTTTTTACAGGTTTATCTATTTGGGAGGAGGAGAGGAGTGAGAGAAGGGTGCTGGTGGTGGTGGTGTTGGGGGAGGGAGGTTGTAGGAGGAAAAGGGTGGTGGAGGTGTTGGTGGGTGAGGAGAAGGGTGGTGGGGGAGAGGGGGGGGGGAGAAGGGTGTTGTGGTGGTGGTGGAAGAGAGAGATGAGTGGGGGAGAGTCCGAGAGAGAAAGAAAAGGTGAGATAGAGAAAAGAAGTTGACTTTTCAACTGTTTGGGACTAAATTGACATTAGGTTGATAACATTAGGGACTAAATTGATATCTAAGTGGCGCTTAATGTGACAACTCAGCATTTTCGTTAACGTCCGTCAATGTTTTTTAGCCCAGGGACTAACGTGAAGGGGATTTGCCACTTCCAGGGACCGTGAGAGGCATTTTAGAAGTTTAGGGACGAAGTTGAAGGCGGTGGACACTTTTAGGGACGAACTTGGCTATTTGCCCAATTTTGTCCATTGATGAAGCAAATTTGCGAAATGTGTCCAATGAGCGCTTATATGGTCTCATACACGTATAGAAAGGACGTTGACAAGACAGACACATGTATTTTCAATTAAAATTTAAATGACACAAACAATTAAAAAGAAAAATTAATCCTTATCACACTTTCTCCTAGTGAATTCCTTTATATCTCCCATTTTGGACTGAGTAAAATGAGATAGATCTTTTTCCGCGAGGCTATAGTTCTATGACATGAATCGATTCCTGATATGGTGCAATTTATTTTTCTGATGTGAAAAAAAAAAACAATCAGTTTTATAACGGAGAGTATAAAGTATCCATGACACTATCACGTGACCTTAAATTATTCTATTCTCTATATATCTCTATATTAATTATTTTCCGTAATGGGCATGAGAATTTATAATGGATGGAGTTGCACGCCTAATGCTTCCTTGGGGGACTTGTGAAGGGCAACAAATGGGACGGAGACCCCCCAATAGGTCCTGGACAGGAATGCCACATTGATAAACATTGTCCCCTAAAGTGGGGTACCCCAATTATGAGAATGCACGAGTCAAGTACACTTTTCATTATACTTCTTTAATATGAGAATACAAGCCGTTTGCGATACGCATGTCCTTTCCTTTACTAAATTATAGTGATTCTTTTTACATTTTTACATTACAAAGATAAATTGTAATTTTTAAAAGATATTCACCTTTGAACCTCTCTCACTCAACTCATATGTCTCTTATCTCTTACTACCACCACTTAGCTATTATTCGATGACATAAAAAATACAGCGTGATTTAATAAATTACTATATATTTATCCATTTTTCTTTTGTATTTTAATTGCCTTTAATTAATATTTTAAAATACAGTAATATTTATCTTTTCAAAACTTATTAGAGGTATCTGAGATGAGCAACCAAATATTTTCTAGGTGTGACATTATTTTATAATAATATATGTTTTTTAAATAGTACTCCGTATTTCTTTTTTTAGAATAATTTTTTTTCAAATAAATTTAGGTCAAGAAATTAACATATGATTGACTCAGAAGTCAGAAACCAATGCGATGATTCTCTAAACAAGTGTTTGCCTGATGAATGAACTATGTTTCTTTCGGATCCTACAAAATACTTCAATCTGCTCATATGGACTATTGTATACTCGTGGTGAATATATTTTTCAGTGTACCGACTCGTGATGCTGGATTCCTCACCTCTCAGTTCGTTTTTAACGCGCACGAATTTCCCCAACTTCTCAATTATATTCAATGCTCCAATCGCTTGATTACATCCTCATGTTTTAGAATGTTTTCTACAATTTCCTCTTTTGGGCAAGAAGGAATTCTCACATGTTCAAACCTCGTTCTTCCATGAACCTCTTGGTTTCCATTAGTAGAGCCTCCATGACTAGGTTGTTGTCTTCCTTGTATAAGTTGGTGATGTGTATTTATCTTGGTTATGGGAAAGAATTTATCAGATTCCCATAGGTAGCGCCAACTGATCTTTCCATGGACCTGAGCAAGGTTGATCTCGGAGCAAGCTTGGTGATATTCGATTGAGAGCACAATGGTGCAGTGGATGTGCACAACAGAGCACAACAATGGAGGCACCGTAAAAATACACTTTTCACTCAAATCAGCTCAAGATCATAGTTAAAATCTCAAAGTATACAAAGATCAATATGAGAGTAATGAGTTATCTAAGTCCCTTACCGTGCAAGACAAACCTTATTTTCCCGATCTTCATTAATTGTTCTTATGTATAGATAGTTAACGTGTCGGGCATATTAGGGTGAATGGTCACTTTGGTCCCTAAAGTTGTAGGTGTCGGGCATATTAGTCCCTATTCTTCAGAAATGTCTCCCGTAGTCCCTAATGTTTGCAAACGTCGACCACGTTGGTCCTTGGCCGTTTTCCCGTTAGTGAACATTAACAGAGATAATGATTTGGCACGTTAAGTGCCCTAATGGCGTTGCCACGTGGATCTGAACGTTGGGGGAAACATTGAAACATCAATTTAGTCCCTTTCTTCCTTATAAGAACAAGAACCCTAGAACCCTAGAACATTGAAACATCAATTTTGTTATGATGGATGCTAGTGTATATGCAAAGGGAACTGGATGCTAGTGTATATGCAATTTTGTTTGGGAAGCCTAGCAAACCCAATACATTCACCTCCAAAATCAAGATCAAAACTTCCTACTCCAGAAAACCCAATCAATAAATCCCACACCTACCCAGAATCAGAAAACAAATTGGAATAAAACCAACCATATTCAAGAAAGAAAAATCAGTATCAATTTAACTCCATTAAATTCTTTTTACCCAAATCAGAAAACATAAAAACCCTAGACTATTAGATCCAAAATTGACAAGAGGAAACACCTCTTAGCAGTGGTTTGGCCTCGGATTTGAGAAGAGGAGGTCGAAAGCTTCAAGAAATTGCCCTTGATTTTCAGAACGAAGCTCGCCGGAGAAGACACCGGTGGCGGCTAGGGTTTTGTTTCTCCTCTGTTCTATGTAGCTTCTCGCCGCTCCTGAAGGTGGTGGTGCTCGCGGCTCTGGACTGGACAAGGAAGAGGCGTCACGGTGGTGATGGCTGGTGCGTTGTGGATGGAAGTAGAAGAAAATGATGGTGGTGAGAGGGAGTATGCGTGGCTGCTGCAACGTTGAGGAGGTGAGGATGATGGTCTTTTGTTGTTAAGGATGAAGAAGGAATTATGGTGAGGATTATGAGGTGCTGCTCATTGAAAGGGAGAAGGGAATGTGGGTGATGTTGGTTTTGTTCTGCAGGAAAAAGAAAAGGGAACGAAGAAGAAGGAAAAAAAAGGACTAAATTGAAGTTTCAATGTTTCCCCCAATGTTCCAATCCACGTGGCTAGGAGAGATGCACACGTAACGTGCCAAATCATCGTCTCCGTTAACGTTCACTAACGGGAGCAGAGGCAGGGACCAACGTGATCGACGTTTGCCAACTTCAAGGACTACGGGCGACATTTCCTTAGAATAGGGACTAATATGCCCGACACCTACAACTTTAGGGACCAAAGTGACCATTCACCCTAGTTAACGTTTTCTAGCATGTCATAGCTAAATGACCACACATTATAACGATTTGACCTTGGTTATAAGAGCTTCTGAGCTTGACCAGGATTCTAACAGTTTAACTTCGATGGCTCAGTCAATAACTTAGATTGATGAAAGCTTTATCTTTTCTTGGATTGATACATGTGATATAGCCATGGTATTGGACTAGTTGTCATGGGCCGGACATGATGGCTTCATTCCTTCTAGTCGTTTTGGCCAATCAAAACATTGGGAAATAAAAGAAATATGTATTTCCTCTCTAAAAAGGATTTACACGTCTCTTTCTATAGTTGTCTAAATGGTCCATGATGATTACTTAACTCAACCTCAATGGTCTAATATGATTATTAATTTATAAATTAATTAATAAACAAAATATGAGAATTATGTTCAACTTATCTTAAATGTGATTGATCTACATGTGACCATGAACTATTTAACCAAACTTTTCCATTAATCATTTATACAATCCTTCTATTATATTCTCATTAGTAAATAGTGGAAGAGAGAGCAAAATCATTTAAGGATATATTCACAATCAAGTATGATTACTCCTTCATAAGTTTGACCTATTATTTTTATTCTCTTTTTCCCTTTAAATTTTATTCCATATATATCATGGCTTTAACTTAATTTGTAGGTCTAACAAAGGAAGAAAAACTAAATTACAATTTGATAAAAAAAAAAACTAGTGAACTTTCAGTTAATGATATATTCAGTCCCCGTAGGATAACTCAAGTGGTAGGAGCTAGGTGACATATGAGTTGGGTAGGGGGAGGTCCAGGGTTCGATTCCTGGCGGGTGCAATTTATCTTTCTGATGTACCAAAAAAAAAAGTTAATGATATATTCACAATCAAGTATAACCAACTCCTAAAGTAATTTTCATCTCAACTTTGACCTATCACTTTTATTCTGTTCTTCCCTTTAATTTTATTCCACATCATGGGTTTAACACTTTAACTTAATTAGTGAGGCCTAACAGAGAAATAAAAACTACAGTTCAAATATGACAAAAAAAATTACCTTCATTATAACATATCTCGTCATTTTTTTTTTGGTTACATATCTCGTCATTTAACCTAATTTATAGTAGCACTTTTATTTATAATACAGTACTGCAATATCATAATAAAAATTAGTTCACTAGCTAGACTATGCCACATACATGAATGCTTATCCTTACTTGCTTCCAATGGCAAAACACAATATTTTATATGTAAAGACAAATAATACACGCGTAAATTAAAAAAAAAACTAACAAAGTTGATTGCTCATCCTTTTCAATTTTCGCGTCACAAATGGTTATTTATTTGAGACATTAAAAAGAAAAACATCAAGTGAAATTAACAAATGGTAAAAAACAAAGACATCATTTTCCATTATTAAGCTAGCACCCAAGACATGAAAGTTGATAACTCATGCAAGGCATGCGTTGGCTCTCAAATATTAATGCTCATAACGCGGGTGGCCACACACAAATATAGAGACACAGCACATTGCATGCAAAAAGCAAAGCTTGCGATTAAAATATACAACCGACCATGGAGTCATGGACCCATCATTTTCACATCTTCATTTGGAACTCTAATATGAAAAGAAAAAAGAAGGAAATAATTAAATAAATGCATGACCTAATCACCTTAATAGAAAGTTCAACTGCCATTATTATATGTTACCCAATGATTTGCGCCATGTTTTGTGTCTTATTTCACTCATGATTTCACAACCCTCTTTTTGAACATAAAGAATAACTAATAGTGTCATAATTTGCATTTTTTTCTTCTCTCTTTTCAATTTCATTACCTTGTGAATGGAACATCGACATCAATTGCTCATAAATTATTTATGTGAAGCACTGTTTTCTTTCTTACTTCACTACCCTGTAATTATTTTTGTCTAGCTTTTATTTTCTGCTCTCATAGTCGACAGCGATGGACATATTTGGTGGGTCACGTAGGATTATATATATTCTTATAATTGTGATTGTCAAGGGTGGGTGGTGTGTGGAAGAGTTCAATTCAGGGATTTTCTCTTCTAAGCGTGGGAAGACCAGAAGACCCCACATGTATAAGAGTTAGAAGGCGGGGAACCAACTTTGAACAGAGAATTTTTTAACTAATTTTCAAAAAGAGTTACGTTTAACAGAATTAAAAGTTTGAAAAAAAAAAAGAATGTTTATTTGAGAATGTAGTATAAAAATATGTTTAAAAAACGAATGGTATTTTAATAAGGGTCGTGGTTAGTGTTAAGAGAAATAAGCAACAACTTAAGGCCCCCAAATTCTTTTCTTACTTAAGCCCCAAAAAAATAAAATTAATTACTAACTATTAATAAATTATAAACAACCAAAGTATAAAAAAATCAGAATTATCTATTTCCTAAATATTAGCCAATTAAAAAAGGAAGTTAGACCAATATATCATTATCTAATCTTATTTAAAAAATAACAAATCTTTCATAAAAAAATATAAAATTCCTATCTCCCAAAAAGAGAATTAATTTTCACAACTATTTGAGTCAGAATATCAATCATCTTCAACAACACTACCGTTGGAAAATTAAGAGATTCCTTCTCTCAAAAAAGAGTATTAACTTTCCCTTAATCTACTGATAAAGGTTTTTTCCTCATTGTTTGTACTGCTTTTGGGTAAACCTTTATGATTCAATCATAGCAAAGCAGATACGGGTTTATCGTCCTCAGGGATTGTGTGAACATCAGTTCCACCAGTTAAACATTGATTTGAGCGGATAAAATGATGTTTGATAAATTGTTTTTGTGATTTTCAATATAAGGAAAGCGGTAAAAGAAGGTTTACATAGATAACAAAGACGAACATGTATTCAGAAATGCATTCACATAATCCTTTGATTGCTTTGAACACAAACACTTATGTAAAGGTTCATTTCACTTACAATGTCAAGAGCTATCCACCTAACTATCTCTAGCTTAGGTGAATCTATCAGTTGGAATTCCTAGACGTAATTCCTTACCATCTAGAAAACCAAAAGGAACATTAAAACTCAAATTCTCTCTCAAAGACATTCACAATAACAAATTTATCCTAAGACAAGGTACCCTAGGCTTGCAAATCTCCGTTGTCACCCCGGAAACTCCTGTAAGAACTCAAAACCCCACCTGTCACGTGGAAGCCCACTATTGTTCCTACCTAAGATAATCTCACCATAAGACAACTAGTTCATTAAGTGGTTTCTCTCTTGAACCGGACCCGCAATTATCTCCCGATCTCATGCTAGTCCATAAAAATCTAACACAAATCAATGATACTTGAAGTGTAGAAAGCAAAACTTTAACACACGGCGTGACCTAAGACATAGGCATTCTACTTTCATTGATCTAAGCATACACCAACTCATATCAACCTCTCGATCTATTTATAAATTAGTGAAACTCTTTTGATTATCAATTGATTGGTTAGAAGCATGAAGTACAAAGACAAAGAGAAACACCATACATGAAAGATTTTCATTTACATCAATAATTGAGTTTACAACAATCAAAGAACTAAGCTATAACATTCTAGATACAAAAATAGAAAAGAACATATACAAGAGATAAGAAAGGAAGAGATGAAACCCGAAGAACGGAGACGAATCCACGACGATGGAAACTTTCTCAAGCTTTCCATAGCCACCAAGAGGTTGTCACCATGCTCCAAAGCTCCACTCCATCAATTCCTAGCCCAGGGACCCTTCCTCCATGAAGCCCAGCCTCCTCTGAATGTTTTAGGGAGGAAAAATGGTGAAGAATGGAAGAGATCCTGAGAAAAATCGTGTTCTGGCCTTTTATAAGGGTTCAAGGCAGTTTGGCTCGCTTAAGCGAGTTTGAGATTCGCTTAAGCAAGAGCCTTTTCTTAACACTGAAGTACTCTGCTCGCTTAAGCGAGAATAAGTCTCGCTTAAGCGAGGGTTCACTTTTCATCTATGCCATTGAATGGTTCGCTTAAGCGAGAAAAAATTCGGCTTAAGCGAGATTGTCTTCCAGAATTGATACCCTCTGCGCGCCATATAATTTCGCTTAAGCGAGTAAACATTTGGCTTAAGCGAAATTCTTCATTTCTTGGCCTTTTGACATCTTGTGGCACAGATTTTCACCTATCATTGAAAACAAAAGATTAAATGTGAAAATATAATATTTACTCTATTTATATACTAAAATTAACTATTTACTAAATCAACTACTTATGGGGATAAAATAATCAACAATGCAAGCATATAGGTCAAATAAGTGCTTAAAATGATATTTAAAAACAAGTAAAATTGGCACTTATCATCTACTCAAATTCTCTCTCAATCTCACTCTTTCCATCACACATCACTTTACTTTGATTATAAAACTCTGATAAATGATTTTGCAACTAAAAAGGCTAAAAGATTAATATAAAAAATTAATACTTTATATTAAGTTTTTTTAAAATTCTCTAAAAAAAAGGTCATTTTAACATTTTCGCCTAAGACCCAAAAATGTATGTACACAACCCGTTTAATATGTATTATTTTTAGAGGTAAAATTACTAAAATAGATATCTAATATGTTTGAACTCATTCAAAAATCATGACGAAGTTAAAATTGTGTAGACACAACCCAAGTCCCTTAACTTTGGTTCACGTTAATCATGATTTTAACTCTATATCGTGATTTTCGAACAAGTTTCATATATGAACATACAATAATAGTTAAAATATAAAAGTGGTGTATTAGTATCTACATGTAAAACAACATGTAAGTCAGTTTATTCCAAGTAAGACTGATGTATGAACTTACTTTTTCTAAACTCATATGTTTATGGATTTTTTTTAATCTCAATTACTCGGTACCACCTGAATCAGATTTTTTCACTATCCAGCAACAGAAAGAGCCAAAATAATGAAAAGAGAAACCAGTTACAAACCTGAAGTTGAGTCCTTTAGACAAGCAAGAAGCAAGAAGACAAGAAACAAAGAGACTCAAACCAAACCAAAGGGTCAAAATGACATTATCCAAGTATACAAACAAATTAAAATGACACATCTTACAATACCCACTTATTCCCAATCAAAATCAGAAATTAAATCTTGCTAAACAATAACACTTTCAGAGCAAGATTATGGTGGACACTTCAAAGGAAAATATTTTGTTATACTCATTTCATCTTTACTTTTAGAAAGTATATGAATAAGAGAAAAAGAAGTTTTTTTTTGTGAGTGTCTATATGAATAAGCTAGATCTCAAGTGGCGGAGGTATGATTCTAACTTCAGGAGGACAAAGACTTGTTAGCATATGATTTTTAAGAAAATTTAATTTTTCATATGCATAATATGTGAAAAAAAACTGATATCTAGTTAACATCATTATAAGAAGCATGAGTACTAGACCGACATATTGATAGCCATTATGCACGTATACAAAAGAGTAATGATATATACACATCTCATTTTCGAAACACTTCATTTCCACATTTTTTTATTTCTATCTCTCTCCTCTTATCATCTATTACATCTAATACTTTCTCTCTCTTACTTTTCATTTTCTTCCTATCTCTCTCTTCATTCCACCTCTCTCCTAGGGGTGTACAAGGGACGGGTTGGGACGGGTTTTGGTTAACCCTAACCCGGCCCTAAATATTGATCGGGTCAATTCATAGACCCTAACCCGTCCCTAGACCCGAAGCAACCCGACTTTATGCGGGTCCAATTTAGGACGGGTCTATGTAGGACGAGACCGGGTTGGCCCGAGGGACAATAAGTTTAAGACTATTTGATACTAATTGTAAAATTTAAAGATAATAACATACTAAAAGAGTTATAAGTTGGAACTATTTTTTAGAAGAAATAACTTGAAAGAATCCAATTCTTTCATAATCTATTGCACTTGAGAGGTTTACATTTTATTTGATCATTTCTTTACTTGTCTCACATATGCATAATACACACACATGATTTTCTCTTGTTAGAGCATGAAAGTGTCAATAGTTTGACCAACGTTTATTTAATTCATAAGGTAAATGTTAAACATTTTAATTTCATCTACATGGTAAGATAAATTTGAGCACCATGTATCACATTTTAATCATTATAACAAATTAAAATTTTATAAAATATATATGTGGGACGGGCCGGGTGACCCGAGTGTCAACCCGAACCCGACCCTACCCGAAGTTGGGTAACTCAAAGATCAACCCGAACCCGATCTCTTTTAATGATCGGGTCGGGTTCAACCCGGCCCTAAAGGCTTGGGCCGGGACGGGTTGGCGGGTAGGGCCGGGTCTTGTACACCCCTACTCTCTCCACCTTAAAGAGAGGTGTGAAGATAACATTATTGCAAACAAAATTGCTTGAAGTAATAAAATAATGATTTAAAGGGAAAAAAATAAGAATTTAAGGATGTAGATACTCTTAGGCATAAGGAATATTGTAAGCTTTCAATTGGTTTATTTCCCAATTACGGACCAACGGGTGGTTGGTTCAAGTGGTACGTGTTTGATTCTCCTTAAGTAAGGTCTCGGTTTTGAGTCCTGTCATAAAAAAAACCTCAGCTGAGAGAGTTAGTCCCACCATAAATGATGTGGATGTCTCGGCTTGAACAGAATTGTCTCCAAAGGAGAACACATGTCTTAAAAAAAAGAGTTTATTTCCCAAGTGGACTAAATAGAGTTTTCTTTTTGGTAATAGGACTAAATAGAGTTTAGGAATGTTATTTACTTTTCAGCATTTTGTAAAATTCTCATTTGCTAATATTGATGGTGGTGATTGGTGGGGTACAACTGTACAAGTTCCTACGTTACCTTTATTGCATTTGGGAAACCGGTTTAAGCTAAAGGAGCACCAATGCAATGACATAGTCAAGTGGGGAATCTACTGAAAATCCTAAGACAAAGACTAGATAAAAAAAAAATATCCCTAAACAGGGCCTAACCCATGTGAATATGTTTCTTACTAAATGCACTATCATCAAATTAAACAAATTAGACTCTGTATTAATTGAGGATCTTTGATGTTCAGTCTATATGCAATTTGTCAAAGCACATGGATACAATTGTGGTTTCATCCAATTAACCTTGTTAACCAAGAAAGTAAGAGACATACCCATACCTACCAACTAATTATGTACCTTTTTCATTTGTGGTCTAGCTTTCCCCCTTACTAATTAAGTTTTGACATTTTTTTTGTTTTCTTCTGCGCTTCTCAAATTTTCCACGAAAAGCAAAATAAGATTTAGCTGTAATGCTTCTTGATTTTGGATAAGTTTTAAGGTTTCATGAAAAGTGCAACCGTAAGTTTAGTGGTGGGCTAGCTACTCATCCCCATTGTGAACTCCAACCCTGTAGAGTTTTTGGGTAGACTATTCATAGCATTAAATCGGATATCCACGTGATTTATAATGGAAAGTACTCCTACCCACTGCAGCAGATTTGAAATAAATGTGATCATTCTACAATCTCTTAATTAATGAAAAGTCTATCCACTAGTGCATGGATCAACTATAGGAGTTGATCGAAGGTGATGGAGTCTTGAGTAATACACTTAAATTAAATACTAAGTACGTGTTTGGATCAGCTTTTATACGATAAATAATTTTGATAAAATTAATTATAGAATAAATGAATAAGTTGAAAGTAAAAGTAATTTATGTTAGTACATATTTATAAGGTAAATTATGTGGTACCCTGAATTTTTTTTTGGTGTGGTACCCAGATTAGGTAATTTAATAGATTATTATCATATTATTCAGGGTAAATACTACATCTTTAGATTTTGCTTCACTTATCAATTGACTTTATCTCATGGAATTCATTTTTTAATGAAAAATGGACGAGTGGTGGAAAAGAATGATGGTGATGGAGATACGCGTAAAATGATCATGATTAATGGATGAACAAAACTCAGAAAACACAACTTGCATATCTCATGTCCCTAAGAATGGAACACTGCATTACTATGATATAACAAAATCAAAATTTTAATCGATACATGGGTCTTTTTTGTTGAACCATCTCATTTTAAGTACCACACCCTAATTTGACTTAAGGTACCACAGCAAGCACCTATTTATAAACCCATGTTTGGATCATCATTATTAAATTTAATCATGTAATTTGACTCTTTTGACACTATCATTTCTCTATTCTCTTGCTCCAATTCTCATATCTCATTCTTCATATAACAGATAAAAAATAGCAGTGATCACAGGGTCAAGCCACACGACTGAATTCGAAGCCATCTTATGGGAAATATGATTTTATGTGAAAAATGGAAATAAATTACAAACGTTAGATTTCATCATAAATGATCAGATTAAAAAAAAACTAATAGTCATGTGATCACTTAAAATAATCATCTGACTTTTTAAAAAAAGTCACTTGACTTCATATTTTAATCTTAATCATTTATAATTAGATCTAACGGGCATGGTTTATTCTCATTTTCTCACATAAAAACATCATCCTCATGATACATTATATATATATATACAACTAATTCACCTTGAGAAACAAATAAAAAGCAAATAAGAGCTGAAATATTAGAATTATCAAATTGAACTTGATTTAGGTGTGGTTGTAGTGAAAATAATTTGAACATTAGCATCGACCATCATGATAGTATTACAGACGGTCTACACGACTGACTTTAAAAATGACAAGTTAGTGTCGGTCAAAAAATAGATATGTTTGTCATTTTAGAGTCAGTTAAATCGATGTTAAGCATAGCAATGGCAGACCGACACTAAATCGATTATAGCATCGACTTTTTCCTTGTTAGCGTTGGCTTATGGTCGACGCTAATGAGTGTTTTTCTTGTACTAGGAGGTGTTTTGGCCGGCTTTTAAGTCACAAAGCCATATACCGTCGCGGTCGGCCCAAAGGACTTGCTCTTAAGTAAGTGCCATAAGGGCGGACCAGATGACTAAGGAAAGGAGTGTCTCATCCCGACCAGTGATTGAGTGACCATGAAAACGCTGAGATGCAATGAGCAAAAGCTAGGTGGTTTTAGGCCAACCATGTGCTATGAAGTTCCTTCATAAGGACTTCCATTGACTTGCAGAGGTAACGACGACGTGCTCTCTCATTTATTTAACATATTATTTGTTTCAGCATACGTCTTTGTTCTTCTAAGACTCATGGTTTCTCTCATTGCTCTCTCACTACCCTGCACTGTGGACCAGCAGCTTAGTTGTACACTCATATCCAAGCCAAGCAATGCTCCTTTGAAAAGACAATGAGAATCTGCTAGTATAATTCAATAAAAAACATTTGGTGTCGTTTATGGGGAATTCCACTTTTGAAGAATGATATGCGCAAGATGAAAGGGGGGACCATAATCATAGAAGCTCATATTGTTAGTGGTGATGAGAATTCAATAAACGCTTTCTCCAGATAGCGAAGGAAACATCAATTCTTCCACCGCGCAAGAGTTGTGACACTACGAGTCTAGGAATGATCAAGAGTTGGGGAAGGAATGGTTATTCATCAGAGAAAATTTGGCACAAGTTCTATGACAATTAACTTTATAGGTGAACTTGTTGCTTGAGGGTTTGTTGGAGGAGGAAATTCAGCCAGGGCGCGAAAGAGATCCATGAATGTGTTGGTAAAAACTAGGTACCGAGTGTGCCAAATTACAAGACGTCCAAGCATAGTCTTCAGTCAGAAGGAAAACCAAAGTAACGGGGCGAGTTATTTCTTCCCCATGATTTTCTCAAAACTAATAGCGAACAAAATGTGTAGAGTTTTGGTAGATCCTGGTAGTTTGTCTAACATTATGTTCCTTGTTAATTTTGAAGCGCCCATGGTTTCAAACAAGAAGATTTAGTTCTCGTGACATCATATTTGGTTAGTATAAAGGGGAAACGAACAAACTCAGTAAGATACATTGAGGTCAAGATGACTTTGGGTGAGAGGAAATTGATCAAAGCCTAGATTATACATTTCTTAGTGGGTGACTGCAAATCTTCGTATGATGTGATTATGGGAAGATCGTCTTTGAATTGCTTTGGAATAATAATTTCCGTTTGGAAGAACCTTTTATAGTTTATAAATCCAAGTTGGAAGGAATTTCTATCCATGGAAATCTCAAAGTAACACAAGTTTTTTACAACACTGATTTAAAAAGAAAAGAAGGAAGACGGGAAATGAAGAAGGTCTAATCTGATCTAAAGACATAGATCATACCTATAATAAACATGTTCTCACTGAGTTAGATCCAAGACCAGAGTTGAATGAACAGAATTAGGCCCACTGACCAAACCCTGAAACGAAGGTGGAGGACTTTCAGATCGGAGACTCGCAAAATGAAATCACTTATATTAGAGAATATTTGAAGGAAAAAATATCTTAAGTTGAAAGAACGATTAGAGGAATTACTTCTCTAAAATAAAGATATTTTGCTTTAAATGTCTCAAATATGCCTTGTTTGGATCCGAGCTCTTGCTGATAAACATGTTCTCGATCACTGAGTTAGATCCAAGACCATAGTTGAATGAACAGAATGAGGCCCACCGACCAAACCCTGAAAGGGAGGTGGAGAACTTTCAGATCGGAGACTCACAAAATGAAAGTACTCGTATTGGAGAATATTTGAAGGAAAAAAAATCTTAAGTTCAAAGAATGATTAGAGGAATTACTTCTCTAAAATAAAGATATTTTGCTTTAAAAATATCTCAAATATGCCTTGTTTGGATCCGAGCTCTTGCTGCCATGAGCTCTCCATACACCCAAAGTGTAAACCGATTGTTCAACAAAAAAAAATTGGACACCACAACATATGAAAGAGATATGAACTTTATATAAATATTAACTTGGAGAGAGAAAATCATAGGAAAGTAAATAAGGATAATTTAGGAAAGTTAATCATTTCTTTTACAAATTTATTACTAGTAACTACTTTTCTTAATCAAAGATAATTAGGTATTTGTGACTTATATATAGGAACAGAGAGAGTAATTAATAGTCGTAAAATAAACTATATATATATATTTTATTGACAATATAATTATAAGTTGAGGAAGTACATACACATTAGTCTATTTGTATTAAAAGAAATTTAAATGTAATACACCTTCCGATCACTAATATAAGAATCGATTTTGTGGAATGTCCAGGGTTCAAATCCTGACGGATGCAATTTAAATTTTGATGTACTAAAAAAATGGACTTTGTATTAATCATAAGTTTCGGGAATTATTGTGGCTAAGAATTCTACTGAATCGTTTCAACAGTGTTAGTCACAAATATATTGATTAGTTAATTAGTTAATATTAGTACAGTACCATTAGTTAATATTAGTACAGAACCCCTGCAATAAAGCAATGCGTGTGTTGCCGTCTTCACCACGCAAGCATTAATATAAATTTGAAAAAAACAAGCTATGACTAGGGGTGATGACTGATAATAGATTAGATCATGTTAGGCTTTGTACAAACAGACATTGTATGCTTATGCGTTGAGAAAAAAAGAAGAGAGAAAAATGAGTAGAGGAGAAAAGTGAAAAATAAAGTGAATTTTACAAACAGTTTATGATAAAGATATAGGAAAAAGAAGCGAAAAAAAATTGAGGTGAATAATAAAATATAATTGAACAAAAATAAATTTTTATCATATCAATTTGTACAACAGAATATAAGATGAACTCATTATTGACGGCCTACGATGCATTTTAGGCATTTGTTGATCCTATAACAAATGACATAATAGAAAGAAAAAAATAGTCCAAAGTAGTTTGTGAGTTTAATTTCTTCTAAGATTGGAGAGATCGTGAAAGTGGTGGACCTAATGTCTACTACAGCCTCTCTCTGCTCTCCATGTGAACAAACCAAACAAGGTTGGAAGGCCTCCCCTTTACCCACACTCTCTCTTCCGTAATTCTCTTCACAAAGTCTAGAATAACAAACAACCACTTAAATAGAAAGAGTGCTGACAACACTCACTTTAACACTTTTCTTATTACTTAATTTTTGATTAATTGAAATTCTTGTAGGTTCCACTAAATTAGATGCGAGACTCATATTTTTAGTAGACCCTTCATAAACTTCAACCAATCAACGATAGGTGTTGGAAAAAAATTGGTAAAGTGTGTGTTGCTATCATTTTTCTATTGGGGAGACAGAGAGATCCCGAAGCATGAGACCATGTACTAATGGGCCAACACCGAAGACCAACAAAAGATTTGGACACCAAAACTTGACTCAAAGCTTAAGGTATTGAGTTTACGGGTCACGTCTTTTATAAATTCTCTAACTCATCCACTTTTAACCGATATGGAACTCAAAGTAACACTTGAATTCTCAACATTCTCCTCCTCAAGTGTGAGGTATCATCATACTACCTTGCTCCCCTCCGTGGAAGCTATCCACACTTGCACCGTTTTTCGCTTCACCACGTTAGCGGGACACACTTGGAGTTTCAAATGGGTGAGGTGGAAACTCCATAAGAGATGTGACCCAAAAAATCAAAGCCTTAAGGTTTTGTCTGCCTCAGCAAATGTACAAAGTGGACCGCTGTTTGGCTTACCCTCTTCTTCCCATTCAGGTTGGTTGACCCAAAAGTCTAAGTTGTGGTGTCCAGATCTCTTTTTGGTCTTCAATGTTAGCCCATTAGTGCATGATCTCATGTTCCCTCTATTCCGCAACAAGTGAGCTTCCGATTCGCTGAGATATTGCATTCTTAGTATGCTTTGTGGTTGCAGCAATGTCTGATCTTCCACATTAGAAAAGAAGTTTGATATTGTGAAGGTGTTGAAGAATAGTGATACTGTGAAAGTGGTGTTTTGGACAGTTCTGGCAAGGAAAGACTTTGTATTTAAGTGTGACATTGTGACCCATCTATCTTTCTTGGGAACCTACCTAGTACACGATTTACAGTTGAATTTTTGGCTTGCGACAAGTCATGGACGAGCTGATGCAATCAGGATTACACAGGACGTTCTGAACATGTGAAGAAAAATTGTCTAGGTGATACACAGAGATTGGTTGACATGGATCCAAGATGTGGGGTGATATACTGTACAGGCATGGTTGGCGTTGATGGAAGGTGTGTGGTTATGTTGATGAATGAAGAACTTATGGAGAAAGTTATCATGGAAGTTACACCATAATTTTTCATCAAGATTTCAACATGTAGAAATTCTTGGGATGTTTAAGTTTCAAGTGAAGTAAAATTCTTGGGATAGTTTAGTTTCAAGGGGAGTGTACTCTTTGTGCGGAGTATGATAATTTTCTTTGTTTGTATAGACAATGAGAACTATGTTTGTTGGTTAAGACAAACTAGGAGTAAGAAGACACTAACACCTCATGATTTGTAGTAACTTGTGTGGAGTTTAAGACGTGAATTAGTGGTTATATGTTTAAACAACAACTTTTTTTGTTTATTATAATCAGCCGAACTCTCCTATGAATAGGGATAGAGCTATTTGTTAAAATAAAAAAATCAAACATACAAATATTTTGAATTTCTCAGTTAATTTTTTCAAGTTTCATTCATTTAGCCTTTTATTTATTCTTTTCAGCTTTTACTGTCAATTTTTCTGCTTTGATTTTGCTTTTTCCAATTATTTATTAGTCGTATTTTTCCATTATTTTGCTCCTTACATCTCGATAACAATAACTGGGTTCATTGGTATATTTTTTTTTTTTTGGTAGGCATTGGTATATCTTATAGAAACTTATATATTGAGTAGCAGTCTCTTCCTCGAGTGTTTAAAAAATTATTACATTGATTTCTTAATTTCTTAGTTAAATTTTATTTGAAAAAATATATATAATAGAAGAATGGATAGAGTTCAACCAACCATACCATTCGGATATGGAAAAGTTCTTCCTTTTTGACTTTGAGATACCTTTCAAGTCTCATTCTTATCCGCTGACTCTCAGAGCAAAACATCAAATGGAAAAAACAAGTGATTAAAGGGTGGGAATAGGATGAAGCAGACAGAATTAAACAAGATAATAATCAAATTCAAACGGTAGTGGTTGTGTGGTGACGGTGTCATCGTGTCCATGATTGGTAAAATAATTATACCTATCATACCAAAGCATGAAAATGCTTTTTTTTAATTATGAAATCCTTGGCGGTGGTCTTGGCTGCGGTATGCGTATGTGTGCTCTTTTTTACCTAATGAAGCTTCCTGAATGCTATTTTCTTAGCTTTATTCCTCCATACACCTCAGCACCTTTTTTTATCTCATAAGATAAAGGAATGGATCTTCTCATATATTTCATTCATTATAGGTTCTCATTATAAGTAGTCAAGTTTGAAACATTCATTTAAGTTTAGTTTATTTTATAGTGTAAACTAAAGCATTCATTCAAGCATTTGAGTAAACTTAAAAATAGTATATAATTATGAATTTATTTTCTTCGTTTTTTATATTAAAAATAGTATGCAAACATTTCACTCAATAATTCTTTATTGCAATAAGCATTTAATTGAGTTATTTACACAAGGATAAAACTTAGATATAGTGCTTTAGCTACTATTTATATTCTTGCTCAATAAAAAGTTCAATCACCAACTATCTTAATTATGTGATAATTAATTTTTCTTGATTGCATTTTTTTATCTCTTTGGTTTAAATAATGTGTGACTTTGGCTATGTTTGGCATGCCATTTCAGCTAGCTTATAGCTTATTTGACTAGCTTAAAGCTTATTTGACTAGCTTAAAAGCTCTATAAAAATGTTTGGTGAAGGAGCTTATTTCAGTAGCTTAAAGTTTTAAGCTATAAGCTATCTCAGGTAGCTTAAAGCTTAAAGCTTATAGCTTATTAAATATATTCTCATTTTTATCCTTACTATTTTATCAAAATTTCACCTTTAGCCTTATATGTTTTCTACTAAACCTATTTACCTACTCATTTTCCGATGTACCAAAAAAAACTTATTTATTTATCAGTTATCACACTTGTCTCATATGTACATCGTTCCCGCACATAAATAATTACTACTTCAGAATAAAATAAATAATTTTATATTATAAATTACAAATTATTTGTTTTATTCTATTTAATTTAATAAAAGTATAGAAAAGTAAATAAGTAAAAATTAATATTATATTTTTAAGATGATAAATAATTTGAGTGAAATTAAAAATTTTATAATAATTTTAATATTAATATCATATAGGTATTAATGTGAAAATAAAGTAATGTTAAATATAAAAAAAATTATACAAGTATGTCCTTTTATGTCATTTTACAATTTCAGCTTGTTAAACAACTAGTTTTACCAAACACTTTGTTCAAATTACGTAGCTTTTCAGCTATCAGCTATCAGCTTTCAGCTAGCTTATCAGCTTTCGGCTTTCAGCTAGCTTTTCAGCTATCAGCTAGCTTTTCAGCTTTCAGCTAGCTTATCAGCTAAACGTGCCAAACATAGCCTTTAGCTCGCCTAATTTTTTTTCGAGCTTTTTATTTTGTGAACTCTTTCGAGCCAAGTCCCTCTATTTTTTAAGCAAATTCAGTCCATCTCTTAATTTTCATATACATTAAATCATTAAATCTTCATTGCATTTTTAAAATATTTTAGGGTTTATGATGTTTTTGACATATGATGCAATTTGCAAAGTTGCAAAATAAAAGATTAGTGAAAATTTATTAAATTTTGAAGGAAATGTGATTATGGCTTAAAGAGGTGACATATTGTGATTTTTATTGTTTTATTAAAATTTAATATTTGATGAGTGGTTTTTGATATGATCATGATGAGTAAATTAATTTAATTTTTTATTAGAATTTAAGAAGTCAAACTCTAGGCAAAGGTAGCTTTGGTGATGTGATAAAAAAAAGATGAAATAAATAGAGAGAAAAATAGATGAAATAATGAGATGGAATATAAAGTGGAGTGTGAACATATATATCATATCATAGTTATAGTTTTATAGAAAATGAACTCTTCACACTTGTCTACCTCCACCTAATGAAGAGATAGAAAAAGAAGAGATATCAGATAAATAGATATATATATATATATATATATATATATATATATGTGTGTGTATGATGTGATAGAAAAAGTAAAGAAATAGAAAAAAAACAAGTGAAATTATATGATAGAAAAAGTTAAGTATAGTTAACAAATCCTCCATTTCCCGTGAAAAGTTGACCAATCCTACTAAGGTAAAGAGAAATAGCTGACTCGTCGTGAAGTGCCTTGGATTACAAGCAAACATCAGCGGATAAGTGGGCTTGGTTAAGGCTTCGTGGACCCAATTTTTAGGGCTTTATATATATATATATATATATATATATATATATATATATGTATGATGGGATAGAAAAAGTAAAGAAATAGAAAAAAAAACAAGTGAAATTATATGATAGAAAAAGTTAAGTATAGTTAACAAATCCTCCATTTCCCGTGAAAAGTTGACCAATCCTACTAAGGTAAAGAGAAATAGCTGACTCGTCGTGAAGTGCCTTGGATTACAAGCAAACATCAGCGGATAAGTGGGCTTGGTTACTAGTTAATGATTAGAATTGAATGCAGCTTACCTACCATTCGAATTGAATTGAATTAAACCTCCAAAAGTTGGCTGCAAAAAGTAAGCCCCATTCGCATTGAAAAGAAAATTACTTGGATTGGATATCTATTTTAATTTTAATTTTAATTTTAAACCCATCAAAAAGATCGCTGACCCATGGAAGGTTTGAAGTTGAGACCGTGTTTGATTTGTCAGGCTTATTCTACCTTTCTTTTTATTCAGAAAAGTCTGGGTGAGTACAACTCATGTCACCCTCACATGTCACAACATGCTTTCGAGATCATAGATTGTTTATATAAGTATATAGGTTTAATTGCACTTTTGGTCCCCAAACTATTGTCTTCATGCGAAAATCGTCCCCAAACTTCAAAATTAGCAAAAAAATCTCCTCCAACTATACCTGTTGTTGCACTTTTGGTTTGTCGTTTGCCTTCCGTGAGAAAACTAATGTGAGAAGCTGATGTGGTTCCCTCACGTGCGTCTCACGTGACTTTCTTCAAAAAGCTTGATGACTGGACAAGTCACATGTTTCTCACGTAACTCTGAAAGGCTCCAACGGTCATCTCCTTCCTCCATCGTCTTCTTCACCATGGAACCCTTTTAGAGTCACGTGAGAAGCATGTGACTTGTCCAGTCATAAAGCTCTCTGAAGAAAGTCACGTGAGACACGCGTGAGGGAGCCACACCAGCTTCTCACGTTAGTTTTCTCACGGAAGGCAAACGCCAGATCAAAAGTGCAACAACATGTATAGTTGGAGGACGTTTTTTGCTAACTTTGAAGTTTGGGGACAATTTTCGTAGGAAGGCAATAGTTGGGGGACCAAAAATGCAATTAAGCTATGTATATATAAATCACTCACCAATAAGTGTGTGTTTGGATTAGCGTTAGCAGAATTTGATCTGGCCAGAATTGAATCTGGAAGAATTGGATCTGGTAAACGTGAGTTTGAGTGACGTGATTTATGTTTGGATACATTTATCAGGAATTGGATCTGATAGACTTGAATTGGATCTGTAAAAGGGTGAGGGGACAATTGGATCAGCATTGATGCTGAAGCAACAAATTGTTGTGTTAGGATGGATCCAATTCTGGGGCCAGAATTGGATCAGCATTTAGCATCCAAACATCAATGGAGATGAGAAAATCACGTTTGAGGTCTTTAAACGTGGATCAGGCCTGATCCAACGTGCATCCAAACACACCCTAAGCTCTCACATCTGTTGTGAGAACAAACACAAAACCTTCTAAAATGAAGTATTTCGTCATTACCAACCAATTTTGTTTCGAGCTTATTATGTCTGCAACTAGCTCAAACAACTACAATAAGTCAATTTCTTTTAATGAGATTTGATTTGATTAGGAGAATGTGTAATTTATTAAAAGAAGAATTGACTAAAACAACTACAATAAGTCAATTTCTTTTAATGAGATTTGATTTGATTAGGAGAATGTGTAATTTATTAAAAGAAGAATTGACTACACGGGCATTCTAATTTTAAATGTCAATATATATTTTTTTTTAAACTATATTTTTTAAGGTTGTCTAAATAGTTTAGAAATAAATATTTTATAAAATTACAATTTCAAATGACCCAATATTATTTTGATATGCGTCATGAGTTAGAGATTTTTAAGATACATGTCAAAATAATATTAAACCACTTTAATGATAGCTTATGTGGTAAGAGTCAGAGACATATTGATTAGAGAGAGGAAGATACAGAGATTTTGATGATGCAATTTATCTTCCTAATGTTAAAAAAAACGAAGTAATTTTACTCAACATAGATTTTATGTTGAGTGGGATGAAGGGTGAAGGGTTCCGGGTTCGAACCCGGAGGAGAGATTAATTTACTAATATTTTTAACAAAAAAAAACTGAATGTAGTTTATGTGATTAAGACGACCCATATTTTTTACTTGTTAAAAAAAAACTGAATGTAGTTTATGTGATTAAGACGACCCATATTTTTTACTTCAAAGATAACAATTGTGTTCCTTTCAGAAAAAAAAAAAGAAAAAAACAATTGTGTTAGGATATTGCCAGGGAAAAAAAGAGGGAGCATTACGAAACTTTGTCGTGAATTGGCTGCCGGTATTATATGAACAGGTATTCGACCTTAATAGATCATATCCTTTATTTTATTTTCAGAGACCCTAAGAAGTAAGAACACACTATTTTAAATGCATTTATCAATAAATTTTATATGTTTGAAAAACAATCATATATCTCAGAAAAAAAAAATAGTTTAGAAAGTGTGTGATTAGCCCTCCTATTTTTTTTTTCAATGACTAAAGCTCCTACTTATATCTTCATGTATTTCCTCAATTTTTTTAAAACTCAAAAAAACTACTAGTTAAGTCACTCTATCATCGATCAAACCAATTATTCACTAATTGAAAGGGTTAAACCGTTACTATCATAATAATTAAAAATTCATCACACACTAACATGACATGAGTCCATTGAGAATTGGATGATTAGATCAACTAATATTGGAATTCTGACCTCAAGTTAGCCTCCAATTCAAGCGATACTAGGTTGCAGTAATTGCTCCCAAAAACACGCAGAATTAACATTTTTTAGCCAAACACATTTCTCGGCTACACGCCTCAAAATTGAATATTGATTGATCAAAACAATCATTATAGTTTGAAATCTAATTGCTTTTGGAAAATAACAAACTTCAAAAAAAAAAAAAAATCAAAGCTTGACTACAAAATTGCCTTAAAGCGAACTAATACAGTTTAGTATCTATACCTTCAAAGTGTAAACAAGGTGTCAAGAAAAGTCCAAAATCATAACGAAATTAAAGTTATAAAACTGAAAGATATTAAAACATAATTAGTTTACAGTTTGAATCAAACTAATCCAAACACAACCCTTTCATACCTCATGAGTTGGTAATCTCATCAGCCATAAAAAAATACACAACAATTGGTAGGCATACAGTTGTTGTTGGTGGTGGTGTTGGTTGGCTTACAGGTATTTCTAATTTATTGTACTCATTCAAACCATTGCCAATTTATAGGTCAGATGTACGCTACTGTAGAATTTATATAGAGAAGCTGAACATTCACATCCATTTCCAGTTATATTTTTACATTGGCTATCACGGGGAAGGCACCTTTCTTTTCAAGGAAACACAAACAATACATGCCTGTTAGTGTCATCCAATAACCCTGATGCCATGTCTGTAGAGTCAGCAAGGTCAGTACCCAGCAGCTGTGTCATTTCTAAACTGTTCAACAGGTGGGGGAAGCAAAAGCCTGAGCCTACTCCTGTACCTTTTGATGCGCTGCAATCGTTCTTCCCTTAAGCTACAAGCAACATAGGATAGCAATAACATCGTTAGTATATGATATATTTATTTCATCTTGAAGCATGATTTATCCTAAAACTAAGATTTGCGTCCAGGATTGTACCAAACAAGTTTTTTTTTACGGTCCAGGATTGTACCAAACAAGTTAGTAGTATGAAAGTGCCAAATATAGAGTGATTTAGATGCCAAATTTAGAGTGATTAGGATCAGTATGACAAATAGTCATTATTATGTGTGCCATCAAAGGTCCTTGCAAAGTTGATGTCTCTTTGTATAAGGTTCATCATTTCACAGAAAATAGAAGATTTACAGTTCCCAAGACATGTTCAACAGAAGGAGGCTACTTCCACTTAAAATGTGGCAATCATCAGTCAACGAAATAAACAGCCACGTATATACTACATTTTAGGATATGCAACCAAAGAGAAGGAAAAGCACAAATGTTTTATTTTAATGCTCCAGCAAGAAAATAAAGCTCCATAACGATGTAGTAATGTATTACTAGATTCAGAATAGCACTGATACTCTGAAAGGGATGTTCTCTTATAATTTTTGTGCATAAAACTAACAAACATTGTAAACAAATGCCTTAATGTTTATAAGGTGATAAACATGTAAAGTGCATGTCATCCGAAATAGAATCATGTTTAAACTGCATATATATATCATAGAAACTGGAAAACCAAAGGCTTTTGGCAACTAATTATTCATATCTGAGTAATTCATTAATTCTCTTTGGGTTTCCAGCTTCCTAGCAAAGTTCATATGCTACGAGCAAGTAATTATAAAAGCGACTTAATGGCATGGACATTAATATCCATTCAACATAGACTGTCTAAGATATTGAGCCTATTTCCAAAGTTTGATTTGCAATTACTGTGATGTGGATTCAAAATTTGTCATAATCTTTATGATTAATCTACAACCTTCATAAGATGTATTTACAGCTTATAATGCACTGTCAACTAGTACAGGATGAATAAATAAAGATGGCAAAGGGGGAGGGTTTAAAATAGAACTTACCGTGCTCTAACTCCTTTGGCACGTTTAATATGTCTCTTAAATAGATCTTTTACTGATAAGTGCATAACAGACTGCTCAAGCTGAAAGCAGAGATGATTATAACTCAGTTGATATAGATTAATGGCATTAAACTCTTGACATAGAATTGAAGAAATAACTCTAATTTCAATACATCTTTCATACTTTCATATGTCTCTTCGTTACTTCTTCTGCTGATGAGAGCATACCAGTCTCCTGGAGGATACGAATCTCCTCGCTCTGAAAGCATAGATGATTATAACTCAGTCGATACAGATTAATGGGATCAAACTCTTGGCATAGAACTGAAGAAATAACTATAATTTCAACAACAGTTTGATCATATATCTGTAAATATATACACACACAAACTGCACTATCCAATAAAACTTATTCAACAACACAAATTGTGTCAATGGAATGGTTATTTTCTATGTCTTGAGGATTTCCCTATTTCCTAAGTGTCTTATTTCCTTTTACATTGAAATCCAATTATTTATATATTTAGGTTAGGAAATTCCAGAAACTTGTTGTAAATAGTTCATCTAATCCTTGAAATACAGGGATTCAATTAGTATAAGGATAAATGAGAAAGCTGAGAGCTAATTTCCCAAGCTTCATAAATCAATTCTCACATCCATATTAATAAGGATTTCATTCACACATGGCTTTAATATAGGAGTCATGAACCAATTATCCCAAAAGCTTAGTTGTTGGGTAAAAGACACATGCATGATTATATCTCTAACACGTCCCCTCACGCAACAACCCACTTGGGCTTGAAGCGTGGATAATGCACAGGCCCACCTACCATGTGCTGAAATTCAATTTTTTATTAGAAAAATTGGGGGCGGCAAAGATTGAACTCTAGACCACTTAGTCATAGAGGCATTGATACCATGTCAAGGAACCAATTAATTCAAAAGCTTACGCTATTAGGTAAAGGACACATGCATGATTATATTTCTAACAAAATGCAACTATCCCAGAAAACCAGACCTCTTCCTGCTCATCATCTTTTTCATGTTCATTCTTGTTTGACATATGACTAGCCACCATGGATGCAGGCAATGGTTTGGGAAGTGCCTTCATTACTTCTTTCTGCTGTGGCTGCGGAGTATAATGAATCATGAGATTATAAATAAATAACCCATCAAAATAAATTGATGCATATTATATAGTCGTCCCCTAAAAGCATGTCACTGGCCATAAATCATAATCCTTTAGAACTGCACTATGAGAAAATTAGAAAGGAAGAAAGCAAAACTGCCTTTCTAACCAATTTTGAGAAGATCAATTAGAGAAAAAATTATAAACTTCTCTTTATTGTGTTAGCAAATTACAAAGCAACTAGATCACCCCAAGAAGTGTTTTTCTAAGCTTCTGAAAAAAATCTGGTGTATTCCATCGTCAGGGAATAAATAAAGAAGCCATAGAAATTACTGTAATAAAACCTTAAGGCCTATATGATAGGCCTACATTGGATCAATATTTCACCAACAAAAGTAAAAGCTATATTATGGTGAAGCAGCAACGGTTTTAATGCCTAAACAGCTTCCATCGATGATTTGGATCAAAATAATTTAAATTTAGCTTACTTTCATCAGGTATAAAACTTGACATTTGTGTGGAAAAGTTATATCCAAGTCACAATATTTTAAACCCAGACTACGTAATCCAGCTAGTAAACTACCAGGTTGGTGAACTGCTTATGCCCTATTGTTACAAATTACTACCAAGATTGAGTCCATTCCACTGGAAAAACACTTAAATAGGCCAAGGGAAACCATGGATATCTAATTCTTAAAGACATACCTATTTCTCTCATTCCATAGATGCTAGATGATTCATGAATCATCATAGAATTAAGACCAATTAATTATTTTGGAAAGTTTTCAAAAATAATATATTCATTCAAACTCCACAATTAGAGCATAACTTCATTGAGAATTACGTTTATTTAGTTGCAAATCAAATATATTTTGTACAAAGGGTAACTATTAGAATTTGAGAGGCCTAACTCCACCCTAAAAGCTAGCTTATAGGTGAGGATTGTCTTCCCATATATAAAGACTATCTTGGTCATATCTCTATTCAATGTGAGACTTTTCTCAACACATCCCCTCACGCCTAGGGCTGGACATCTGGAGCGTGGAATATGCAGGAATTAACATATGCGGGTGCCCAATTACGGGTGGTCTCCACTTAATGGATCTAGAATAGGCTTTGATATCATATTAGAATTTGATGGGGCAGATGCGACTTCCCTCAGTTGGTTTGGGTGGTATAGCCCGTTGCAAAAGTCCCCCCCCCCCTTTTTTTGATCCATTTGTTTGGCCTAACTCTACCCCAAAAGTTAGCTTTTAGGTGAGGACTGTTTTCCCATATATAAGGATTATCTTGGCAATATCTCTAGTCAATGTGAGACTTTTCGCAACAGTAACATTAAATAAAACAAATATCGAAACTCCTCAGTTCAATTATTTATTAGTAGTAGTTTGAGTGCACAAGATAAAAAATGTGAATTCTACTCTATCATAGAAATAGTTTGGCTTGTTACCGGAAAAAAAAAAGATAGTTTGGCTAAAGTTGCTGCTACTTTTGTAAATCATCAAAACATATATGTAGTTCACATCATTTCCTCATATCAAACTATAGACTTGCAGAGGAATCTTTAGCAAGTCATCATTACTTGATTGATCTCATAAGCAGATACTAAAGTCTAGAAAGTACAAATATATAACTCAGACCTGGCTTTCTTCAATTATACCATTTCTCAACCATGATCTACAAAGTGCATACAGCGAAGCATTCTCTGTTAATCTGACCTAAAAATTGAAAAATAACATGATTAGCACAATCGATTGAAGAGAAATGACTTTGAAATAATTGATGCCAAAATGTGTTTCAATGTTATATTCAAAAAGTGAATTTACCACAATAGATTTTGAGGGAATAGAATTGATAATCGATGTGAAACCCATATTTTTTTTACAACTACTTTACTTGTGCAGAATTGATCTTGAGAAATAAAAAAATAAAAAAATTGCACAACTTGAGCTACAGTTTAACTTGATTGTTTTAGCAGAAACATGATTTTAGATCAGCCAAACAGGTCCTAAGTAACAAAACTGTCAAGGTTGGTTGTAATACATTGACATCTTAAAAGCTTTCAATTTAGTTGCTACGTTAAGAACTTATTTTGTTGAACTAATTAATTAAGAACCTTCACGATTCGTTATTTAGAACCAATGTTTTAGATCATTTTTCCTATTGGACTTCAGGTACAGAAATTAGAACTCTTAGCCCTCCCCTATTCCCATGGTAAAGTTCACTTGTACTGCAGTTTGAATATAAGCTTTATAGAAGTAATTTTATTTTATCTTGCTCTAATATGCTACTTCCTTTTCCTTGCCTGTAATTGTATTCATTGATTTTTTTTTTTTGAGAGCTGTATTCATTGATTTTTCTTTCTTCTTTCTCTCACTTCCTTACCTTTTTAACAAAACCATGCATCAATTTAACTAAACTCTTCTATTTAATGTAAACTATAACTGAAAAATACATAGCAGTGTTGTCAATCCCTGATAGCGACCGACCCCAAAACGCTGTAGCGGTATAGCGCATAGCAGGATGGCCGCTACGGTAAATTCTTGATATATTTTATATAATTTGTACTATGTATATATAAATAAATGCTCAAAAATAATAATAGAAAGTCCTTAAAACTCATGTCATTCATAATTAATAATAGAAATTAGAGAAGACAAATTCTATATTTTCATTTATAAACTAATTCGCATTTAGCACACATTCTATATTTTCATTTACTTCTTAGAATTTGAGTTATGCCTAACTCTACCCAAAAGCTAGCTCATAGGGGTAAGGATTACTCTACCCTATATAAGGACTTATTTAGTTGTATCTCTAGTCAATGTGGGACCTTCACACTTCCCTCTTACGCCTCAAGAGCGTGAAGTTTGCATGACTGGTCATCTGCCGGAGTAGCCCTATATATGAATATAGGATAGACTTCGATACAATCTAAAAATTCCGGTTACGCCTAACTCTACCTAAAATGCCAGCTTAGGGGTGAGGATTGCGCTACCCTATGCCACACTTGCCATAGATAAATTCTATCTTATAACTTCTGCAATAATTCTTCACCTGTCTCTTTATTTTGTAAGTTCAAATTTATGAATTACAAAGTAGGCCTCTATATTTACATCAATAAAACTAATTAAAACCTCTTCACTCTTATTCTTAATTGTGACCATCTCTACCTGCAAACAAAATACACCCAACTATAAAGCTAAGAATCATCAATCTCCTCATCTTTACTTTGCTACTTATCTTGTAGAGACCTTTTTCCTTGTAAGAACAAGGACAAAAGAAGACCGAGGGAAGAGCTACCAAACCCACTTGGTCAATGAATAATAAAACCCACTTGTTCAATGAATTTGAGGTAAAGAGCTATGGGTGGAGTTCTGCATGATACCTAATAAATCACAGGAGAAAATGACAACAATATCCACTACGCTTTATGGAACAACTTTGTTTGACTAGAGAGAATAAAACCATCTAAAAAAGTGAGTATAGAGAACATGTTATAAGGTATAAATTGAAAACAGGAGGAAAAAGAAAACAATATATGTGCCATCAACTTATTTGAGGCAAAGAGTACTTGGATCACAACCATTGAAAGTTTACAAAAGAAGTTTAACTTAGAAAGAAATCAAAATACGAAAGTTGAAACAAGATTAGGAAACAGTAATACAATGGCTAGGATATACAGTGCAAGAGATGCCCTGAAACTGTGAGAGACAGATCTAAGCTCATCATGCAGTTCCAAATGTGTTTTTTAAGAATTCAAACATGCATTGCAATTTATTGAAACTTAAGTGGTACACATCACACACAAAAAGAAAGAGCGCCCAATTCTCGCAAATTGAATAAATGTAGATGAATTCATTAGGAGCTGCACTATAAGACACACAATTCAAATTATGTAAAACAAGAGAATTTGGGCTCACTTTACGGTCTCTGATTACGACAAAAGTTTCATCTCTGCTTCGTTCCCTAAGAAACACATCAAAGATATCAATCCAATTCCACGACCAAAATAAAATGTGACAGAACGCCAAATTGAATACACCACACATCATTAAAAAAATTCACCTTGTACTGGTATCTTTGTGGCCATTGACATCCGAAGCCGCAGATCTAGCAGTAGCCTAAAGACAGAACCAAAAACCCAAAAAAAATTAATATAAGAAAATGAAAGCAATACTTGAAAATGCCATCTCAAAATAAGTTTGTGATCCTGATTTCAAAGCACAACAACAAGACACACTTTCTAAGCACAGTATTCAATTCAAGTTCACCACAACAATAGAAGCCAATTTGTACAATTACTTAATTTAAATTGGAGAACATAATAGAACCTGATAACAAAAAGGAAAAGCATAATTGAAGATATAGAACCAAAAATTTCATGATTTCACACAAATAAAAACCACAAGACAGCAAAGAGAGTTTCAATGGTGAGACCTTGGTGTGACCTTTAACCGGAGGCGAGGCAGTAGAAGCAGGAGGAGCGTGACCCGTATGGGGGTAAGGCAAGTGAGGAGGCCTGTTCATGTGTAAGGCGTGAGTGAGATAATCCAAGTGCATGCCGCGAACGCCATGAGAGTACATAAGAGAAGGTGGCGGCGGCGGAGGGTAACCGGAGACAGTAGGATCGGCGGGGAGGGGTCCAAACCCTTTGGCAACGAAGGGGCCGCCGCCGCGGGCGGAAGAGGCGAAAGGGTAGAGATAGTGGTGAGATGATGGATCGTGAGGTTTGGGGAATTGAGGGTTTGGGGCGCGAATTGGAAGGGTTTGTTGTTGCTGTGGTGGTGATTGGTAGTGGTGGTGGTGGTGAGCGTGTGGGTGTGGGTGAGGGAGTGGAGATATAGGTCTTGATGCGGTGGTGGTGGTGGCGGCGGCGGCGGCGGGATCGACGGGCATGGCGGAGGAGGAAAATGAAGAATTGAAGTTGTTGGGTTGTGTTGTGTTGTGTGGTTTTATTTTCTCAGATGGGGGAGAAGGAAAATTGGGAGGGAAAGGGAAAATAAGAAACGAAGAAAAAGAGAAAAAAATATATTTTAAATAACACCTTGGTTTGATAGTTACGTTTCTTCACGGCCTATAGGAAGTCGGCAACAAAGGTATGGAAATCTAATAAATTTTATTCTATAGAACTAAATTATCAAAATCTATCTATAATCTATCTATAATCTATCTATCTATCTATAATATATATAAAAGCAGAGTTTGTGCAGCTTGGAGGGTAACTAAGGAATTGAACAATTCAATGCACTACCATGTAATTTTTAGCATGGACATTTTAGTAAAAGTACACATTATTTCCTAAAGAATCAATCACAGCCGTACATCCTCAATCCCATTTTCCTTCAGCCTTTTCCCCTTTCTTTCTTACGTTTCTTTTGAATTTTCCGTTACCACAACCTTCCGTTATATTTTTCCTTCGCTTCCTTTGTAATCGCTCGGTTTCTCATTAATCGGGTCGCACCAGATCGGAGCTCCTCCGCTGTCTCACCCAAAGCCGCACATTGAGTGAGGCTTGCAAGGGTTTGGAAAAGTTGTGTCGTTCCAAGCGATGCACATCCTATTGCGTTCTTCTCCTTCATTATTGCAACACCGGTAAACACCTATCTTTTAACGCTTTCTTTCTTCAATTTGAGTTCTTCCTTCTAATTTCCTCATATTTTCTTCATCTCATTTGGCAGCATTCTTCAATTTGAGGTTTTTGTTGAACCACAACCCATTCCTATCAACGCATCCATTCCAAGCGACGCACATCCAATGGGTGAGAAAACGAATCATTCACAAAAGCTGTTTATAATCATCTGTCAACACAGGCATTCCAATTTTGGACGTCAAGGTTAAGGTCTCACCTACCTCTGATGTCGTTCCAAATGAGCCTTTGATTTTTTTTCTTTTCTTATTTGTGAATAGAATTTGTGTTTGAGATTCAACCTCGGAAATTCATCTTTGGGATGTGAATATTTTTCTTGGTGGCATGGATTTATCTAGGTACGTGATTCAATTGATTTTCATATATGTTTCGTGTTTTATGATTTTACTTGATCCTTTATTCTTCTGTTAGAAATTTGGGGAAAAACATATTCTACTAACCATTCTTTCTTCTTATGGTTTTGTTTATACTTTATTTCCTTCCTTAATTTTGGTTTTCTTCTTTCTTCTTATTGCTCCTAATATATATAGCCTTGCTCTTGCCCGTATCTTCACAAAATCACTGAACTGAGTAATGCTAATCAAATCCTCTTTTTATGATGCGTGTTTGTGTTTTTAACATTACTAAGCCAATCTTCCATTTTCATGCAGAAAAGTTCAGATCTCACATTGAGATAGTAATCCTTTCATCGAACCACTGAGGTTTCAAATACCATAGGTTTGGGTAAGTTATGTACTGGACATGATTTGGTTTATTAATGAAGCAATTCCTTATTATTCACACTTCCAAAGGAAAAGTTTTCTTCCGAATTATAAAAAATCCATTACTTGCATATTGTGATTGTCACTTTATTCTATTAAAGTCTTCCCCATTCCCAGTTCATTATTCTTCGAGATCCCTTCTTTCAGAATTTCAGTGATTGGGTTTCCTAATGGTGCTTATGATGTCAACCACTCCCCAGGTACCCATACTCGACGCCTTAATTCAGAATTAGTAAAATCTGGAAAACATAGCCTTCTATGGAATTTCTGTTTTAAAAACGGCTATCTGATTAGGTTAATTATGTGTTATATATGATCTTTCCCCATTGTTTCAATGTCTGACTTCGACATTTGGTTTTATCTCACTTCTTCCCGTCCTGTAGTTTCATAGTTTCACTTTTTAATGTCTCTGTGAATTGTTGATCGCATTTTCACCTTTTCTCTGTTAGGTTTTTCTCTCGCTTTCATTTTCACTTTGTTGCTCTCTGCCAGGTTAGTTGTCTCAAGGACTCCATTCTACGCCCATTTCTTCTTTCTTCTAGGGTTCAAACTTCAAACACTTGCTGAATTCATCTTCTTCATTCACATGCCTGTGCACCACACATTTTTCCCTCACCCCTTTCACCTCTCTTTCTTTCGCTCAGACGACCTTTTAATTTTTAATCGCTTCGCTTTACATTGCCAGCAGCGGAGGAGGAGGGATCAATGGAGATGGAGATTTCATGGTTGGGGTGAGCGCACATTCCGCGAGTGGAGGAGGGGTGTGATCAATCCATTACACTTGGTATAGCAATTGATACTGTTGAGTGTTCATTGCGGTAATAGTTCACTTTAGAGAATTGAAGTAGAACAAGTTCACTTTTATTGTTTCTTCTCTTCTAGATAATCTAATATGCTTCAAATTTAGTTTTTGATAGAGGCAAATTTAGTTTTTTTTTTTAATTATGGTTTGATATCAAAGTTAGTCTTCAACATGCTGCTTCTTTAGCTTATGATGTAGCAGCTGTGATTTTTGCTGATCATCATTTTACTTTTTTGTATACAGAATATATCCTATGACTATTAGAGTGGTTTGGTTTAAGTGGAACTCGCAAATGGATTTCCTAGAGGACAACAACTGAAGAAATTTACTCGATTACTCTTTCCTCGATCATCCTCCAGCCAATTTCCTTTTATTCAATCAAAGGTTTTTCATTTCTCTTTTTTAAATTCTTATTATTGTTCTTCCTTCTTTTTGGTATTACAAGTATGCTATTCATTTGGAAATACGGTGAATCATAACATCACCCTTTAGTTTATCATGATTTCAATTAGACTATAATAATCTTGGGTGCTAAATCTATGGTTTTGATTTCAAAGAAGGGGAGATTGAGAAGATGGGTCATCCATGGCAGGGTGCAAGCGGCGGAGAAAGGGGGGTTGTCAAAGATGAGGACTCACTCTGTGATCTCAATCTTCTCTTCCCTCCCTCCTTCTCCAGGGTCATGTATAGCCAAACTTCATGCCACTAAAGGTACTGTATAGTATATACATATATTAGTAACTTCCAAAATGAAATTCCTTTTCATAAAATTCACATTTAAAATTACTATTTAATGGTTTGTAGCCTAAAACTAAAAGTAACGGGGATGACTAGCCGCAACTGATCTTTTGTTTAATGAAATTGTGTTTCTTCATAGCTTTTTTTAAGTACCATTGAAGTAGAAAGAATCTGACAACTCCACGCTATATGCAGGAAAATTGCCTTCTCATAATTTTTGTTATGCTTTCCTCATTCATTAGTTGATAAGTCATGAATAATATTTACTTATTTTTCTACTTGCTTAAAACTATTAGAAATAATTGCTTATTGCCAGTTATGTTTCCTACTTTTAATCTTGCTTAAAGTGTCTTTAGTCAGTTACAAAGTGAAGTGCCTTTAAGATTCAGTTATAAAGTCTAATGGTATTGCACTTTATTAAGAGTCATTGAGTAAGCTTTTGAGTTTCCATGAGTTACATTTCATCGTTATGTTATGTTTGTCTTTTTATTGCTGTTGAAATTTTATGCTTTATACACTTTGATTGCACTTTATTAAGAGTCATTGAGTAAGCTTTTGAGTTTCCATCAGTTACATTTCATCATAATGTTATGTTTATCTTTTTATTGCTGTTGAAATTTTATGCTTCATACACTTTGATTTTATGCTTCCACAGTTAACCGGCAAAGTTAGCCTCTTATCTAAATTTTGTTTACGTTGCTTTGGCTTTTCAAATGTGTTCTTTGTAAGTGACTCATATAATTTGTCTTTTGTTTTTAGTAGGAGAATTCTATAGTTCTTCCTCTTCTTCGCCTCAAATTGAAGAAAATTTGTGCAAGTTGGGAGCTATTTACCCTTAATTTAGTAGAGCATTACTTTGTCAGAATGATAATTATTGTGCGTCACTGTATTAAGCTCCTACATTTTAAATCTAACTTTAACTTTTGGATTCAGCTCTCTAGATTGTCTTTTTTTTAGTGGAATGACTGGCATTATAGTGGCCAGTTTTTAACGGTTATTGTGGCTGTTCAACTTTCTTTCCTCAGCTTAGTTAAACAAGTCTTGCGTCCATTTAATTTCCAAAGAATTACTTCATAAAAAACAATGGAACCAAGTTTTTTTTTTTCAAAAAAAAAGAGATAAATTTAAAACAGGGAAAAACAAAGGTTTAGGAAGATGTAAATTTAAAGTCAAAGGGGTTGAAGTTTGTATTACAGATCTGTTGAAACTACTTTATCACAGGTAGGAAGCTAGGCCAATAGGACCATTAAAGACCAACATTAACTGTCTATGTAATTATTCCTGGGTGCAAACTTAAGAGACCAACAGTCTTAATTACAAGGCTACCTCGAAATTCATATGCTTCCTGATCTTAGACCAGATTTAATTATTATGCTAACAACGTAAATATGAAGCCGTCTCTTTTTTCAATTTTCCTGTATACCATAGTTTTGTGAATATGCCCAATATTGCACCAAATTTTGTAAAAGTGAGCTCCATATGCGCATTAAGATTGTACTACAATCTGTACCCAATGCTATTATTCGTCGCTATAAAAGAGAAATAGGAGAATAGTAAATCAATATTTCTTTTACCAAATTGCATAAAGGGACATAAGTTACAAAGTAAAGTGGCGCTTCAATAAAATATAGAATGTGAAACTTTCAAGTTTCAATTTATGATTAATAATTGTAATAAATTATGAATATTTTTTTTTTCTTGACAGGTTTTTAACCTGTTCAGGATACGTTGGTGGTCCAGTTAAGGATAGAATAAAAGAGAAAAAAAATGCTCGACAATTTAGAATTATAAGTCATATATAGAACTTGATTAAAAAGAAATTAATAATTTTAAAAATATAACAGTATAAAACTATTAAATTTTAATATAAGAACTAAATTAAATAGTGCAACATTTAAATAAACAAACATGCAGATACTCAACAAAAAAAAAAAACATACAGTTCATAAAAAAGAGAAGCAAACAAAAAAACACAAATAAATATAATTATTACCTTCCACAATACAAACTCAAACACATTTATCGTAAAAAAACTTTCCAGTTTAAGTTTTCTTATATCTAAAAGAAGTTTTAATATTTAATTCATAAACTTTCTTGGGATAAAAGTAACAAAAATAACACATTTAAAAAAGTTTACACTAAAAATAAAAATGAATACCCCCGTGCATCGCACGGGTAAAAAATACTAGTTATTTCATAAGATAACATAGCAACTCAAATAAAAAAAGTGTAAATCTCCTCCATTTTAAATGGAGAAATTTAAAAAAAAAACACTAGTATGAGAGTTTGATTTTTACTACAAGTTACATCTTTAAGGTAGTGTTTGGTCTACACCAAATCCGAGTTGAAAAAATTGTCTTAAAAGAGAATATTTATGATTCAAATTTTAAAAGAATATATAGTTTGGGTTGTGGGGGCCTTATTCGTGATAGCCATGACAAGTGACTCGCCGGATTCTTTAGCTTGGCTGGAATCCTTTTCTTGTTGAAGCCTATGCTCTTCATGATGGGCCGACCCTTGATTTGAGTCGTGGGTTTAAGAAGCTTGTTTGTGCGGGTCTAATTACAACATTGAAGGATGAAAGCTTTCATATAGCATACCCTATGCTTATGAATGTGAAACAACTTCTCAGGAAAGATTGGATGATCAATCTGACTCTCATTCATCGTGATAGTAATGAGGCGGTAGATTGATTAGCGAGAAATGGTGCTCACTCCTCTTTGTCCGACATCACGATTGTGCGGATGGGCCAAATAATTTTAATGTGTTTTGGATAAAACAATAATTAAGACAAATTGGAAGCCCAAGTTCAATGAGGCGGTTCGGCCCAACTCCGTGTTAGCGCAGTGCACACAGCAACACTCTTCCATTCACGCACTAACCACCACTCTCCCACTCGCATTTCAATCATGTCCGGCCGGAACCGCGGCCCACCGCCGCATCATCCACCTCACGCCGGTTTATCCCCGCCGGTCCACGACCCAATGTTCGGGGCAAGAGGCGGAGGAGCTATTCCCCCTCATCATCATCATCCTCATCACCATCACCATCCAGCGTTTCTAGAAGAATTGCGCGAGTCGCAGTTAGGGTTAGGCCCCCGTCCCCTCCCGCTCCACCCGGCGGCCGTCATCGAAGAGCGCCTCGCCGCCCAGCACGGAGAGATCCAGGGCCTCTTGGGCGACAACCAGTCGCTCGCTGCCACCCACGTCGCTCTGAAGCAGGAGCAGGAGGCTGCCCAGCACGAGCTGCAGCGGATGGCGCACTTCAATGAATCCCTCCGGGCCGACACCGAGGGTCGAATGAGGGAGCTGTGTGACAAGTCTGCTCATCTGGAGGCCGAGCTTCGCGGCGCCGAGGCTGCCCGGGCTGAGCTCCTCCAGCTTCATGCTGACATCAAGGAGCTCACGGTGGTTCGGCAGGACTTGTCTGGTCAGGTGCAGGCCATGACTCATGACCTGGGCAGGATGAACAACGATTTGAAACAGGTGCCGGCTCTCAAAGCCGATGTTGAGGCCATGAGACAAGAGCTGCAACGTGCAAGGTAGTGTGGTAGTGTTATGCTTAGTTATATAGCTTGACATTGGTATAGTTCAATTTTGATTGTTGTTTTCTGAATTATGTTGTTCTACATGGGTTTGTTAACCGAACACCGAGTCTTATTTGCTAGAGTTGCAATCGTGAACTAGATTTGGTGGGGTTAGTTAAATGGATTGAACAATGCCATAACATCCTAAGTCATGTCTAATCAATCATGTTTAGTGCTGGACTATTGAAATCAAAATGAAAATCTTGTTGATTTTACCTATAGTATGTATATTAAATTATGCATATACTAAATCTTGTTTTAAACATTGGGGGTGCTAGTCACATAGTTACCAAGAACGCGAGCAGCATGTACGCAGTTTAGTGACTTGTCACATCATTATTGTTATTATTATTTATGAGACTTGGGATGGTGAATTAAGTATGCAATAGGCAGGGTTGTTTAGAGAATCCGGTAACTAAAGTTACATACCAAGAGCCCCAGTTACTTTGAGCGCTAATCTTATTTCTTATTGCTTCTTGGCTTTTAGAGCTGCCATTGAATATGAGAAGAAAGGATTTGCGGAAAACTATGAACATGGTCAAGTGATGGAGAAGAAATTGATTTCAATGGCTCGGGAGATGGAGAAGCTCCGCGCAGAGATTTCGAATGCAGAGAAGAGAGCACGCGCTGCTGCTGCAGCTGGGAATCCAGGTATGCAATTCTGAGAGTTTATGTACTTTTAATTGCCTTGCCTCTTGGAATTCGTGCTGATTAGTTGACTAAATTCTTGCTTCTTTAAAATGGAAATTAAGACTACCACTGTTGTAACTTTGTTTGTGCTGTCCTTTGCTTTGACTTTATTTGTAGGTCCTGGGTATAATGCAAATTATGGGAATGCTGAGACTGGATATGCTGGAAATCCTTACCCTGCCTATTATGGAATGAATCCAGTAAGTTTTGTCATATTTGAAATGTATCTTGAGCATAGTTGACCTTATAATATGCATTTTGTCTGAGTCGACCTGCAACGCAAGGATATCTATTCGTTTTCATTTCTCAGTAAATCACTTTCACTTAAGCTTCTCGGAAAATCTTGAGATTGTTCAGCACTTCAGATAATGCCCTGCTATGTATTACCAATAAGTTGAATATGTTAATACTTACTCACGTATAGGTCGCAAAATAATCCATGAATCCATTTTTCATCCAATACTATAATAGTTCAATAATGGATCAAGGTTAATTGGTGGATTGCCTAGAGTGTCCATTCGATATCTACTGGTGACTCTGCTTTAATAGCGATAAAAGAAAAACAAAAAGTCCATGATAAATTCAAATGTGCATGTCCAACCATTGCTACTGCACCACGTGCAGGACTGCACATGTAAATGGTTGTAAGTTTGTACCCCATATAAGAATTTATTGCTGACAACAGGATGTATTTGTGTATGAAATTTTCTTACCGTGCAACTCTTGTTAACTTTACTTACAGCACATGATTTCTGCTGAGACACTACCCTTAAGAAAAATAAAAGATCTTCAATCACACTGTCTCACTGCACTGTTCCATTTATGACAACATTTTTATAGTATTCTGAATTATCAAAATTTAATTTTCCTTCAAATAAATCTCATTGAAGTCAGGAATCTTAAAACAGTGAATACTGAATATGTTAATAATGGATGGGCTGTTTAGATTGGATATTCATCCATTATTTGTAATGGTCACTGAAGGTTGACACCCACTAATAAGTCATGGTTGAAGTGGATTTTTGTAGTAATTCTTGGACTGATCTCAAATGGATTGATGATTTTTTTTATCCATCAATTGTAATCTGATCCATCCATTTCTACCCTTTCTCTCATTTTATCCATTTTTTCTGAGCTTTACCCGTCTTTTCTGCCTGCTCTCGCTTCCCTATCCATTGCTCTTTGTTCAGCTTAAGCATGCCCACATTAACTCCTTTGAAGATCTTAAGTTGCCATCTTTAACACCCTTACACATCTCTTGTATTTTATGTGTGATTTCTGATACAGTACCTGTGAGTTCTAAGCTTTTGGCTTAATTGCAACTTTGGTCCCCGACGTTTACCAATACCACAATTTTGGTCCCCCACCTAATTTAATTACATGGATGGTCCCCGACGTTGTAGGCCGTGTGCAACGTTAGTCCTACCGTTTATTTCTTAATGGAGGAGACTTACGTGGACGTCCAATTGGAGAGAGAAAGGAGGTATGAGGAGAGAGGGAAGCACGTGAGTATCACGTGACCCTTATCTGAACCCATTATACCCAAACCCCTGACCTCCCTAGAACGAAGAAGGTAACACGATTTAGATCCCTAGGGTTTCAGATTTGGGTATAATGGGTTCATATAAGGTTCACGTGAGTTCACGTGATACTCACGTGCTTCCCTCTCTTCTCATACCTCCTTTTACTTGTTGGATTTCAGTCTCAGAAATCACCTTGAAGCAATTGATTATCACAATCAATGCTATGTTAGGAACAATCAATTTGTAAGAGAAGAAAGAAAGTCAAGAAAAGCACATTCAGATCAGAAGAAGAATGAACAGAGGGAAAAACTTTATTAGCATTGATCGCACAATCACAATGCATATTACAACATTTATAGCTAATCATTAGCTGAGGACTAAAACCAGCTCAGCTCACAAACTAAAGGACTAAACTCTAAACCTTATAAAATCTGAAGGACTAATTCTGAATTACACAATATTACAACATTCCCTCCTAATTCAGAATTTCAGTTGCAGACATAATGTTCAATCCTCTACACAGTGCATTGAACCTCTCAACCCTCAAAGGTTTAGTAAACAAATCTGCAAGTTGTTTTTCAGTTGGACAATGAACTAACTCCAAAGCTCCTTTAGTCACCTGATCCCTTAGGAAATGAAACCTAGTTTCAATATGCTTGCTTCTTCCATGTGCCACAGGATGCTTAGCCAAGTCTATAGCCGACTTATTATCTATCATCAGCTTCATCACATTAGAGCTTCTCAGACCCATCTCTTCCATTAACATGCTTAACCATAGAGCCTGACAAGCACTAAATGAAGCTGCTACATATTCAGCTTCACAAGAGGAAAGAGCCACAATCGGCTGCTTCTTAGAACACCAAGACACTGGTGCATCACCACATAAGAACACATATCCAGTAGTACTCTTCCTATCATCCTTGTCTCCACTCCAATCTGAATCTACGTAGCCCGTCACTTCACATTTCACATTGTAAGCCTTCTTAGGAAATAAAATTCCATGGTCAAGGGTTCCCTTGATATACCTAAGTATCCTTTTTGCTGCCAGGAAATGAGTCTCTTTGGGATCTTCCATAAACTTGCTTATTAAACCAACCCCATAACTGATTTCAGGTTTGCTACAACAAAGGTATCTCAATGAACCCACTATCTGCTTAAACAATGTTCCATCTACAGGCTTTCCTTGATCAGTCTTTGTCAATATCACACTGCAATCCACTGGAGTAGTAACTGAATTACACTCAGCTAAATTGAATCTTTTCAATACATCCACTGCATACTTTTTCTGACACATGAAAATCCCTTTCTCAGTTCTGAGAAACTCAATTCCCAGAAAATATGAAAGTTCACCCATGTCACTCATCTCAAACTCAGCTTGCATATTACTCTTGAATTTTGCCATCTCATTCTCATCACTTCCTGTGACCAAAAGATCATCTACATATAAATAACAATCAGCAGTCCAACCTTCTTAGACTTCTGAACATACACTCCATGCTCAGATGTACATTTCAGAAATCCCAGTTTGCTAAGGAATGAGTCAATCCTCTTGTTCCAAGCCCGAGGGGCTTGCTTGAGACCATAAAGTGCTTTATGTAGCCTAAACACTTTATCTTCATTCTCTGGACTTTCAAACCCTGGTGGCTGTTTAACATAGACCTCTTCATCAAGAGGACCATTGAGAAATGCTAATTTCACATCAAGTTGATGTAACTTCCAGTCTTTCAAACTAGCAGTAGCTACAACCAACCTCACAGTCTCCATTCTAGCCACTGGTGCAAAAACATCTGTATAGTCAAGACCTTCCTTCTGTTGAAATCCCCTAGCTACAAGCCTAGCCTTGTATCTTGACACTGAACCATCTGGTTTCAACTTTGTCTTGAAGATCCATTTAACTGAGATTGGACTCTTCCCCTTTGGTAGATCAACTAAGCTCCAAGTCTTGTTCCTTTCAATAGAACTGAGTTCTTCCTTCATTGCATTAACCCAGTTCTCATGTTTGAAAGCTTGTTCCAAACTCACTGGCTCAGCTTCCACAAACAGTGATAGATGTACCAACTCACCTTCATTTGTGACTTCACTGTCAGGAAAAAGAACATAATCACCGAGTCTTGTGGAAGATTGTCTAACCCTCTGACTTCTCTGGTTCACAGTAGCTTCTGGAGGTACCAACACTTGTGGTACTGCTTCAGTATGACCCTCATTCCCTATGTCAACATTCAACTCAGGAAAGTCATAGCTGATTTTGGAACTAGAAGCTTCTGATTTATCTTCATTCCATTCCCAAGTAGCTAATTCATCAACTACTACATCCCTGCTGACTACTATTTTATTAGTCATAGGATCCAACAACCTATAAGCTCCAGTAGAATGATATCCTACCAACAAAAGCTTCTCACTCTTGTCATCAAGCTTTTTCCTCCTTTGATCAGGTAAATGTCTATAACATACTGAGCCAAATACCCTTAAGTGCCTCACTCTAGGCTTGATTCCAGTCCAAGCTTCTAAAGGTGTTAAAGACTTTAACTTCCTGGTGGGACACCTATTCAGTATATAGGTGGCAGTGGAAACTGCTTCTCCCCATAGCTTGACTGGTAAACCCTTGCTCTTCAACATACACCTGACCATATTAGCAATGGTTCTATTTCTCCTCTCAGCCACACCATTGTGCTGAGGAGTATATGGTGCTGTGATCTCATGATAGATGCCAGCTTCCTCACAAAACTGCTTCATATCCTTGGACACATATTCACCACCACCATCAGTTCTCAATACCTTGATTTTCTTCTCACTTTGTCTTTCAACCAGGGCCTTGAATTTCCTGAACACAGCAAACACTTCTGACTTTTTCTCCAGCAGGTAAGTCCACATCATCCTTGTGTGATCATCAATGAAGGAAACAAAATATTTATTCCCTCCTGATGATGTAACATCAAAAGGCCCACACACATCAGAGAAAACCACATCCAAAGCTACCTTGGACTCCACTGGCTTGCTGTTTGCAAAGGAATTCCTTGGTTGCTTACTCAACAGGCAATCTTCACAAACTTGCCCTGAACCCTTAATCAGAGGTAGACCTTTCACCATATCTTCATGATGAAGTTGATGAAGCCCTTTAAAGTGCAAGTGGTCATATCTAAGATGCCACAATTTATCAACCTCTTCAATCTTTGCAGACAAACATTGTACTCCACTAGTATCTAGATCAACTCTGAAAGTTTTATTTCCAGACAATACTGATTGCAAAATCAGATTATGCTTAGGATCATACACTAGTAGCTTCTTCCCCTTAGTCTTCCAAGAATACCCTTTTTCTAATAGCTGCCCTAGACTTATCAAATTGTGCTTCACACTAGGGACATACAAGACTTCTGGAATGTAGGCTTTTCTACCATTCTTTTTCTTCACCAGTATTTTACCAACACCATCAGCAGTGATGATGCTATTATCTGCAAACCTCACACTGCTTTTCCTCTCCTCATCAAGATCCACAAACCACTCTTTGTGGCCAGACATGTGAGAGGAGCACCCTGAGTCTAAGTACCAGGTATTCTCACTAAGTTTATGAGAACTCACAGCAGAATGACTAACTTCACAACTAGGAGTTTTAAGCAATTTACCAGAACAAGAATTAACAGGGTCATCAGGAACTACAAACAGTACCTGTTCCTCATCAGAATCATCATCATCATGAGTAGAATATGCATGATCTTCACCATCCTGCTTGTTGCCCTTCTTCTTGTTCTTGCACTCAAAGGCATAGTGACCATACTTCTTACAAGCATAGCACTGAACACTTTGTTTCTTTCCTTTGTCTTTCTTCCATTTGTCTTTATCATACCCTTTCTCCTTAGAATCCACCTTCTTCTTGGAGTCACCATCATCCTCATTGTTAGCAGATTTTCCAGCACCTTTGTTCTTCCAATTCTTCTCCTTGGAAGTCTTAGAGTTGCTACCCCATTTCTTCTTGCTAGTACTGCCTCTAACATACAGTGCCTGCTCAGTTTCTCTCTCAGAATCTCGCAGGTTTAGCCTCATTTCATGAGCCTCCAATGACCCTTGAAGCTCTTCCACCTTCATAGTCTCAAGATCCTTAGACTCCTCTATAGTAGTGACTATATGATCAAATCTTGTAGTCAAAGATCGAAGAACCTTTTCTACAAGCATTTGATCATTCATGGTCTCTCCATTCGTCTTCATTTGGTTTGTCAAGGTCTGAAGCCGAGTAAAGAACTTAGAAATCGTCTCTGATTTCTCCATCTTCAGAGCTTCATACTGTCTTCTGAGGGTCTGCAACTTGACCTTCTTCAATTTTGCCACACCTTCGTAACTCTTGGTCAGAATATCCCAGGCTTCTTTCGACGTTTTCGCCGCTGCAATTTTCTCAAAATTAGCAGGGTTAACGCATTGATGGATTATGAACAAAGCCCTCATGTCTTTCTTCTTCAATTCCTTGTGAGCTGCTCTCTGCTCAGCCGTGGGTTCCGCCAGTAGAGCCTCCAACCCAGAAGTCACCATTTCCAGAACATCTTGGAACCCGAAGATTACGAGCATCTGGGTATTCCAACGTTCCCAATCAGTCTTGCCGTCAAGAACCGACAACGAAGCTGGGAAATTGCCGTTCGTTCCAGCCATCACCTTCAAAGAAGCGTCCACTTCCACTGGAGCTACCAACGGAGCAAGCACCTCCGTTGTGACTGATTCACACTCCGCCGTAGATCGCCGTGCACTGGTGGTGGCTCACGTCGCCGGTCGCCGGATCGTCAAGCTCTTGATACCACTGTTGGATTTCAGTCTCAGAAATCACCTTGAAGCAATTGATTATCACAATCAATGCTATGTTAGGAACAATCAATTTGTAAGAGAAGAAAGAAAGTCAAGAAAAGCACATTCAGATCAGAAGAAGAATGAACAGAGGGAAAAACTTTATTAGCATTGATCGCACAATCATAATGCATATTACAACATTTATAGCTAATCATTAGCTGAGGACTAAAACCAGCTCAGCTCACAAACTAAAGGACTAAACTCTAAACCTTATAAAATCTGAAGGACTAATTCTGAATTACACAATATTACAACATTACTCTCCAACTAGACGTCCACGTAAGTCTCCTCCATTAAGAAATAAACAGTAGGACTAACGTTGCACACGACCTACAACGTCGGGGACCATTCATGTAATTAAATTAGGTGAGGGACCAAAATCGTGGCATTAGTAAACGTTGGGGACCTAAGCTTTTCCTGTCTTTTTTGGTGACAGAGTCCCAATAGATTTCTTCACCACTGATGGAAGTTTGTATATTTGTAGATGGAAACCTGTTCTACCATTTACCTAGGTTTCCTCTTAAGATATCAATGTCAACTATTGTAGTATTTATGTTTGATATGAAGTTTTTACCTAAATACTATGGCACTATGCTTGTGCAAGCTTTACATAATCAATTTTTTTTGGTTTCGGGTTTTGTTATGGCTCCTGGCTATCAACTGTTTTAACCTACATTCGTTATCTGTGGATGCCAAAATTGTCGTGTAGATTTTTTTCATGAACATTACTTGGTTATGCATCGCTCTTTTACTGCCTTTTGGTTTTGGATATTGTACTGATACTAGCGATTTTCAGGTACAGCCTGGTGCAGAGAATTTTCCTCAGTATGGACCTGGACCTGGACCTGGACCTGGTGCTTGGGGTGCATATGACATGCAGCGAGCTCAAGGACACAGATAGATCCGTCTATTCTGTTATCTTATAACTGGTGTCTTGGGCTACAACTTAGATTGGTACTGAGTTTTAAAGAATTTTGTACATCATGGGAAATTGTCTATTAGATGCTCCTTGAAGTTGTACTTTATTAAAAGGTTCATAGTAGATTGATGATTCAATGGATGATATTTGTATATGGTGTCAATTAATGGATATTTTGCTGTATAATAACTTTTCTTGAGGTGTGGCGCCCTGTGACTCGGCTCGTTATGTCTTTAGCTCAAGTTTTTCCTTTATTCCTATCACCTATGGATAATTTAAGGTTGCTTAGTTTCAAAATTATGCGACTATAGTTGGATTTAATGTAAATATTAGCTGCTTGCTACACCCATTTCCCCTTGGAAAAACGAAGAAAAGAAAAGACGTTCTTGTATCCTTTTCCTGTAATAGGCTTTCTAGGAAGTTCTTTGAATTAGTTCAAGGTATGCAATATGTTGGAATAGTTATTGGTTAAGTGTTGATATCTCACATGGATTGTAGATAAGGCTAACACAGCTTATAAATGCTTTTGAAATCCTCAGCATTTTGGAAGTGAGGTTTAATCCGAATTGTAAGATGGTACTAGAGCATCTAAATCCAATATTTGGCTACCTATCACAGTTAAAAAAAAAATTACAATTTGGGCTTGCGACTTTTCCACCGCAACCTACTTCACCCCAGATGATTTACCTGTGAAATTTTAATTTACATGGCATGTGGCTTTTCCATTGCAACCTAGATAGCATTGTGGATTAGCAAGTGCAATTTGCTTGGCCCACTATTTTAGCATATTTTAGCAGTGCAACCTGCCTGGCCTTGGGGATCATAAATCATAATGGTGCAATTTTACTCCCCCCACCCTCTGACATGTGCACATCAAAATCAAACCTAACCTCACAAAGTTAGTAACACAATTCGTAGATAGTTAGACTTCTTAAGCATTTAGTCCAAAGTTCGATTCTTGGGCAGTGTACATGAAGAAGATTTGTCTGGAGAGATCACCCAACCCAGACACAACAAAAACCTAGAAACACCACCCAACCCAGAATCAACAGCCTTCTCTCCACCTATCACAAAAACAACAAACCCACCAACTTGAGCACACGCGATATCAGCTTTCCCATCCACCATCAACAGCGATGTCACCTCATCAGCCACCTTGTCAACATACTTATAGTCCAAACGGGTCACCGACGACGCCGCCCCAATCACATGAACAGCCTCAAGCCCTGTAGCAGTGCCAATATGCAACGACCCACACTTCAAAATAGGACCTTTGCTGCTGAAACAAACAAGGAAGACCCACCGAGACGAAAACCATCAAGCATGGCTTTGGCCTTGCATTCATCATTTGCAAATAACATATGAACAAAGCCAAAGCGAGTCCCTCTACCTGGTTTCCCACAATGCTGGAACTAGATGTTTCTGACCATCCTACATTGCTTGAAACAACTCCCTTAACTAGGCATAGGACACCACATCTGAAATCCCTTAACCTGCGCCTACACAACAACCATCCTCAAGACTAGCCGCTGGCGACTTGGCTGCATGATCATCCTCTGTTGGTACGACTGAAAGGGAGCCCAAAAAAAGCGCAACACCATCTCCACACACTGTCGTGGGATCATTTGCACCATCAACAACCACGTCCTCACCATCGTGCACCATCTAGATCACCATCCACCACAGAAGGCGTGATGGATTGCGACCCAAACAACGATTGGTGAAACAGAGCGGTAGTCAAAGAGGATGAAGCGACAGACGACGCAAGCGACAACATTATTGGACAGCTTAACTGACGGTTCCTTCTTCTAGCGTGCCCAAGCAGAATACGAAGCCTCATCCCTCAAATGTAGACGCAACACTGCAAACAACGCAAAACCTAGAACACCACCATGAATAATCATTTATACCTATTAACTTTTTTTTTGCTAATTTTAATAAGCTTATCAAGTTAGCTTATAAATAAGTACTCATGCAATAAATGTTTATTACCATAAACGTTTAATTATGTTGTTTACTTAAACATACCCAAAGTGACCTCAAGTCATGATCCTTTTCAACTAACCATCTTCAAAAGTAGATTTGGGATTCAACAATATTACTGTTATAGAATAGAATAAAATTGTTACTTTTGAGATAATTTGAGCTTTTGAATAAATTCAAACTTCTTTTCTTTTAAAATAAAGCATTTTCGTGTGTTCAGTTATTGCAGATCGTGTGTTCTTGTCTCGTTATTTTGTTTCTTTTCGTTTATTGCATGTTCGTAGGACTGGTAATTTGGCCGCTAACTTTATAGCTAAATTTGCCCTTTCATTTCCTTGTTTAGTGTGGATCGAAGACTACCCACCCGGTTTGAGGGGTATTCTATCGTCCGAGGTAGTTGGTCTATCTATTGAATAAATGAGTTTCTTCCGACCGTAAAAAAAAATTAATATTATTCTACTAAAATTTAGGAGGCACAAATAATGGGAAAGAACAATGTTCGCAAATAATTAGCCTTGCATCCTTTCACATCATCATTATAATATGAAGGCTAAAAAGCATTTTTGACCCCTGATGTTTCAAGTTTGTGCAAATTTTGCCCCTATTCTATTTTTGTCGACGTTTCTACCCCTCATGTTTTCAAACAGTGCACCGTCTACCCCTCCGTCAGTCAGGCATTCTCAGGAGAGGTTCCTGAGTGGATTGGAGAGATGAAGAGGAATATATGAAGTTGATGATGATCAAGGAAATTATATAAATTAAATTTGCTTGATGTATATATCAATTATGTATGTAACTGAACCGGTTAAATGCGTGTTTTGCTACTTACAGGTCTTGAGTTTGAATCTCCCATGCCCCATTTTTCCAATTTCACTTGTAATTTCCACGTGGCAGGTCCAAAAAATATATTCACTGCATTTCTCTTCCCATTATTAGTTTGTGTGTTTAGGTAACTTTCATTTTGTGCGTTCGCTAACTTTCATTTCAATCTATAAGAAAAGTATTGTTAATGTTCATGAACAGCTGTGTCACCAGGTATCCAAATAGCATAGCGTTTCATCCTAGCTTAAGCAAATTCCTTCTTTACTCCCTTCCAAGTGGATAGTTTCACCAGGACCATGCTAATTACATACCATTTTAGTTGAAAACAATAATCTAAACCAGGCGATTACAATTTGATAACTAACAGCAAAAATGGGAAATGAAATGTCTAATGAGAGATGAACATTAAAATAAGGCAACCCAATTATTCAAAAGGGTTGGCCCAAGCAATGTAGAATGTCATCAACATCTTTTCCACCTTCCATCAGCACTCCTTGCAAAAACTCGAGGCTGTCTCTTGGGGAAGGTTTCTGTCCAGTATGGATGCTCAATCAAATAATTCCATTGCCTGATAATGGGAAATGTGATCATTATTTCAAGTGATATTCATAAATATATGAAGTTCTGGAAAACAATAGACAGTACATAGATTTAGATCAGTTTAGTAGTCTACTCAAATGCATAGAGAAGAGCAAATGATTTTAATCTAGCAAACAATCTTGGGCTTCTGCCAGAGAATGTATCAGAGAAGAAAATCAGAGGGTAATTGCATTCACCTCCCTTGAGGTTTGACATTATTGCACTGACCTCCCCTCTAGTTTGCAAAATGCACGGACCTCCGCTCTTTCATATATCATTTAGAAAGACAGAGGGGTGTTGAGTGTTAAAATGATAAATCTAAGGGGAGGTTGATGCAATGATAGTAAAACTAATGGGAGGTTAGTGCAATGTTCTCAATAAAGTAAGGGTGGTTGGTGTCTTATTAAATAATAGAGGCGAGGGCGAGGTCAGTGCAACAATGATAAACCTTAGTGTAGGTCGGTGCAATTTCCCCAAAATCAGATCCGGATATATGAAATGTGAAAATGGCTACTCATAAGTTTAAATTTCAACATTGAAGAGAAAATCAGCTCCAGACATACATTGCACACTTCCTATACTTTAAGAAATTCAAACCGTTTCACAAAGCCTTCAAACTACGCCTAAATAACATTGTCATTCCTACCACCATATCCAAGGCTTTGTCCAATGAAATACGGAAACAATCTGAATGCTGAGATGGAGGCAATGGACAAGAACCAAAACTAGGAGTGAGTGCGATTACCAGCATGAAAGAAGAATACAGGTTGTAAATCGGTGTATCCCGATAAGTACTTCCAAGATTAATCAATGGAGAGATGTAAGACAAGATTAGTGGTCAAAGATGGTCAGAATATTTTTTAAGCATTCATTGATAACTTTTGCTAGGATTCACAGCAATTTGATTTCACCTTCTTACTTGGAAGGATGAAGATACAATTCTACTACGTCAATAAATTTGCAATTAGCACAACCCACAACCCCATATAACATGGCGAGTAAAGCATATGGATGTGGATGGACACGATAAAGGGAAAACAGGAGAATGAATTGATGTGAACAACCTATGTGGCCAAACAAGCTCAGTTAGCTGATGTATTTGCCAATGGGCTGAGCTGTACAGAATGTGAGAACATAATATCCAAGGTTAAGGATGGAGAATGCCTACTCACTGTCTTGGGGGAGTGTAGGAACTCACATACAATTGGAATTGGTCAAGTGGCATTGGAAACATAAACTATTTGAACTAACTCATCATTAAATAAGCAGCTAGTTTCAAACAGCATTGTTACCTTGGTTTCCTAGAGAATGCTTTCAGCTTATTTGGCATTTCTTCTTGAAAATCATGGACAGTAATGATATATAAACCTATTAACCTAATATGCTGAGTGAAATTGACTCAAGTAATTCAATAAAGGATATTTTCATATTCCTCATTCCCGACATTTACAAGGGACTGTTCACAAAAATATAAGACAATAATTCAAAAAATTATCAGTTATCCATTTTAAGACTGATAAATTTTGAAATAAGAGGAGAGTAACTTAAAGCATTTAAAATTAGAATCAGCCATATATTTTACCTTTTTAAATTATCCACAAAATCTGGGCCCTCAGCAGTAGGTGAGGTAGAACAGATAGAAAGAAGTTCTGAATCAGAATAATTCTGAAGTGACAAAGCAATATGATATTGACGAAGAGTCCTAAATAAGATGGAGCCCAGAAGCATTAGTGTGCTAGAAAGGAAGATAAAAGGATATTGTGCATCAATGTATAAAGACCATCAATCAGGGAAAATAACATATAATACTACATCCCAATAAGAAAATGTTTTTTTTACCAATATGCATGGAAAAGGATCCTCGAATGTGAGCTCATCTCTAAGTGAACGAGTAAAGGTGTATCTATCTGCCTTTTATTTAATTGAAAGTAAATCACGATTTAATCTTAAGCCCCAAAAGATTCAAAGGTAGACACCTTACATGTTTACTTCAGAGAAATCTCATTTTAGAGGAATTTTTTCGATCAGATAAATCCCACCTAGTGGGAAAATGTTTAGGTTATTGCTATATTGGGTTCATCAGCATTTTTTAAATGTAGGTTTTGAAGATAATAGGATTTGGTTATTGCTATTTGTTTTCGTCATCGTATTGAATTCATAAGCATATTATTATGTGTAGAGTTTGAAGATGAATTCATGAAACTTCATACATTACCAGCGACAAGGTGCAATTTTGAAGCAGTCAGTGCTATAGTCATATGTCTCTAGTAACTTCCCATTCCAACTGGTATCTTCATAAGAAGCAGATACTCGTATTCTTCTGACAACTTCATCGGGACATCTAGAGCTTCTATCAAAACTTGCTGGGATAACAACTCCGGTTGCAGTCTCCACCTGAAATGGTGTTTAGTAAGAAATCAGAATCCAATTGAAAAGTTTGAAAATTCATGTAACTCTTAAACCAGAAAAGACTAGAACAGCTTTTGCCAAACAGTTGAAACCAAAAAATGCATCATGTTACCATAAGTACTTTCACCATCCTACGTGGATGTGTCTGTTCTAAAAAGTGTTTCTCTGGATACCATGATTTGCATTGATCCAATATGAACATGCATTTTGGAAGTGTCTGTTTTGCTTTTATCCAGTTAAGGTTTATCCAGTATGATACTGACTAATTTATCCAAAACAGATCCACTAGTGGTAGAAAGAAATATCTGTGAGTGTATTAGTGAATATGTAGATCAGTCCAGGTTGACAATTTAATGATTAAAATTGACAGGTCCAAAAACATATTTACTCTAAACTATTAACAAGGTATCTATGTTTTGTAGTGATGGAAAGTAAGAGGCTTATCACATTGTAATTTGTAAATGAACAAGCTGTAATGGAAAGATTTAAAAGAAAGAGCTAACCACAAATCCATTAAAAATGGGGTAAGTTTTTCCATCAGAATCCTTTCTGGTATTATGCCCAAGAACACACATCGTTCGAACATGAAACTTCTCCTCTCTTGACCCTAAAGCATGAACAATCTTTGAACACAAAGGAAAGGAATAACCATCCAAATCTGCCTGGCTTTCTGATACAGAGTTACTACCATTAGCATGCTGCAAAAAAATTCAACAGATTCAACTTCAATTCTTCAGTCTTTGAGTGTAATCTACAAATTGAAAAATCAACAACAAAGCAGAAGACCCTGGCCAGACTTGCAGTGAAACATCTTCAAAACCCCCAATTAGGTGCACCTACAACGTTTTAATAAAGCAGATTTAAAAAACATGTAAACTGTAAGGGAGTCATCAAACCAACTAATAGAAAGTAGAAATAAAGAAAAGGAAAAGTACATCCAACACAGTGTCCAAACTGTCGTCAAGAAGTAGAGCTAACATTTGAGAGAGGCCCATTTCTACAATTTTAGGGGAATCCATATGGGCAACTGATGTCCTGTAATGTCAAATTAAAAATAATAAAATCAGAAATTAAACACTTGGTGAAAGGATCTGTAAAACTTAATATACACTGTGCAGTACAGTAGTCTCTTTTATCAAATTTAGTAACTAATCCTTAACCCTTACATTCCAGTCTTTTGATTACGGATAACAATGCCAACACACGTTGTCGCTTCATCAGTGCCAACAAACTAGTGATGTGAGGAGAGCCGCGGAGGACAAAAAAGCACAGAAATACTATGTCAAGAAGAGAACTGCAAGACAATCCATTGAAAAGTAAAATTTGAAATTTGTGCAGCTGCATGAACTGATTTTAATCGATTAAAATTTGAAATAATCCACTAAATTCTAAGTACTGGTCGAGAGGTTGGCACCGAGTAAAATGAGAAATGGTGCAAAACCCACAGACTTCCGTACAGAATATTGCCAAAGGAAGAGTGACACTATTTTGGTGGACCTCAGAAAAAAAAATCCTTATTCATTTTAATCTCCACCCAGACAAGTCAAGTGCTCTTTTTTGTTTTCCAAATCCCCTTTCTCTCTATATTTCTGTCTCATTTATATTCATCCAAGCATAGCATCATAGTCCAATTAAGTATGAAGTGCATGCATGCAAACGATTATTATTTGCATGCCACAATGAAGCATGACCTAATTAAAATTAAATTTATATTTACAAATTACAATTAACATGCATTATCTCTTGCATATCGCAAAAGAAAATAGGAAATTTTAATTTTTGAGTTAATATATATTAGTTTGATGACATTAGAAAGGGTTAAGAAGTTACATACATCAACAATTGCAGGGTCAACAGTAGCATATTCTCTTTGGAATATATAAACACATTTTGATCTCTCTGGACTAGTCTCTTCAGAATCTGAGAACTTCCTCTCTGGGTTAGCCTTCAAAGAGTTTGAGGCAGATACCAGACTGGGATTTCCCAACAAAGCAATCAAAATATCCATCCCCTGTTCATAAAAACAAATTCATACTTACATACAAAGCTCCTAACCTAATTTACTATCATCCAAACAATAAGTCAAGATTTACAGGAGCTGTACAATGACACGGCATAGCCGACCTCACTTAGTGGGATAAGGCTTTTGTTGTTGTTGTTTGTACAATGACACAGTATGAGAGTTATAAATTACATCATTGCATGCTTTCTATGATGCACCTAAGTGAAGAAGGTCAAGAGATAACCTTCACTTTTTCCACCTTAGATTTTGTTCTCTAGGTAATACTAATTGATTAAGCCACATCCTTGAAAAGAAAATCAATGTCCCAAAATCCAAATATAAAAGAAAACAAAAACAGCCACAAAACAGCATTTTTTGTGAAATTGGTGAACAATTGCCAATTAAAGAAATACAAATAATTGAAAAGAAGATTGAGAAACCCCATTTCTCAATTCTCTCCCTTCTGAGTCCTGATCCCAAAATCTAAACAAAATTGGTCTCAATTTCACATTTTTTTCCCATGCCTATGCTTCTTCTCAATCAAATATTGAAAAATTTGAAACATTTACTGAGTCAACTCTCTACAAAACAATCCACTACTAGAACACCCTGATTTATATACACAAATTAATCAAAAATAGTGATATGAGGTCAGAAAATTGGCGCAAATTAGTTTGCAGAAAAATCATACCTTTTTCACTTCCTTATGAAATTCAGGCAAAAGGGTATCGGAAAAGGAGAAAAAGGAGGAGGAGTTGGTTACCTGAGGCTGAGATGTTGAGGATGATGAATGCGTGGTGAATGGAACCCCATCAACGAAGATCATGATTTTCGGGTAGTGAAAGAAGATCAGTTGGCGTTCAAAATAAGCTGCTGATGGTGGCGGTTTCTGGTTACTGCCACTGATTCCAGTGGTGGTGGAGCTGGTGTCATTTGGGAAGAAGAAGCATAGGAGTAAAATTAATAATTAGTAGGTCCTTAGAATTTCTTTCAACTTGTAATTAAATCCTTGTAGTTGTAAAATTTTGTAATTAAATCCTATCAATCTAACACTGTTAAAATTTTCCTTATGCTTTGTTTGGTAGAGAAGAGAGAAGATGAGTAGAGAAAAAGATATGAGGAATATTATTATTTTTTTGAACGTGATGTGAGGAATAAAGTAGATTTATATGTTAATTGATATGATAGAAATAGATGAGAAAGAATGATATGATATATCTCTTATCTCGTTTGGTTGAATATAAAATAGTATATAAAAACTGATATTTTTATCCTAAATATCAAAATATTATAAATTAATTCTATATATTTTTATATAAGTATATAAATGTTTTATAGAAAATTATTTAACATAAATTAATATATTTCAGATATATTTATTTTATATAAATAAATCTATCATATTGATATATATTATTTGCTATAGTTTATCCTTCGCCTTTTGAAGAGATTACCAAAAATATACGGGATCCATAAAATTCTTCTCTCTCTTTTGTGTGAGTTTACAAACCAAACTGAGGAGGATCTCACAACTCTTCACAAACTCTCTCTTCACAAATTCTCTTTTACCATTTCACCCTATAACAAATATATTGTTAAGTTTGAAGAGCTTCTTAAAATGTGGGGTAACTATTGACTATTTGAGTCTCGTGTCTCATAAAATCACATTTCATTCAAGGCTTAAAAGCACTTTTAGTCCCCTACGAATGCAATATGTGCAAACATGGTCCCTAAACTTTAAAAATAGCATAATACGTCCCCGACGTTACTTTCCGTCAACACTTTTGGTCCCTCATCACTTTTCCATCAAAAAACTAACGTTTTATGGATTTTCCAGAAAATTCTTCACTTCTTCATACATCCTTTTATCATCTTCATCATATTCTTCAAAAATTTTTTTTCAAAAGAACCACAATTTCTCTCTTCCACATTCTTTATCAAATTTCTTCCACCATGTGCATATTCTTCCCCCCTCATCATCATCTTCCCCAAATTTCTTCCCCCTTCTACATCATCTTCACCAAAACCCAGCAAAATAAATAGATCTGAAGAAATTACAATGAAGATAAAAAAACAATTGAAGGTCATATCCTTTACAACCTCCATTACTCAACCATGTAGCTCATCAAACGAAACCATGCCAAATCCAACTTGAAGGGAATTAAAAAAAACAATTTGTACAAAGGGACAATAAACAGAACACGAGAAAGATCATATTACAAAACAAGACATTTACATTTGAACCAGATTTTTGCTTCATCTTCGCTACTTCAATTTTCTTCTTCACACTCTTTCAACATGGATTCGGTAGTTCAGAGCCAGCAAATTAACAAACCTCACCCAAAAATCCCAACCCACAAACCCCAATTTGGAAAACCTAAATTTCATTGTTTTTTATCCTGCCTCAACCTCGTTCCTAGCCGAGAAACAAACCCAGGTTCTGACCAGCGTAGAAATAGAGCGAGGGTAAGAGAGACGGAGCAGCAAGAAATTGGGAGAACAGGTGCGGTCGCGAGAGAGGTTTCCACCACCGTCACCAGTCCCGATCTCGTCCATCACCATTGCATGCTGAGTCGCTTCGCGCCCTTCGTTTACCCCTCGATCTCGTCCCACAGTCTCTCCTAATCCAGATCTGACTACACCCAGATTCTTAGCACCAGTGTTGAGAGAGGAAGGGGTCATCGACAGTGAAAAGAGTAAGTTGATGATAGTGGTATGGAGAATGGATATGGAGAATCTAGGTTTAGTTTCTATTATTGATGGTGGTGTGGAGAATTGAGAAGGGTAAAGGTTTTGTTTGTATTTTCTGGAGAAAGGAGATGAAGATGGTTCAGATGGCTGGGCTATTATTATTATTTTTTTTAATCCAGAAACCGTTAAAAAATGGATGGAATTGGACGGAAGATCAAAAGTGTTAACGGAGATAAATGTGTGGGATGAAAAATGCAATTTTTAAACTTTAGGGACCATATTTGCACACATCACATTCGTGGGGGACTAAAAGTGCTTTTAAGCCTTCATTCAACTACTTGTTGTGTGTTGTGAACTTTACCACCTCAAATTTGATTCCTTCCTCTTCCCGAAAAGAGTTAAACTTTCTTAACACATTTACACTCCACACTTTTACCTTTTGTTTGTTAGGGTAGAAATAGTGAAGAGAGATCGAGGAGAAATGGAGAATCTCTCTTGTTTGGTGAGTGGGACCCACCACTTATTGTGGTTTCTCCAAATTGAAGGGAGATGTGTTAGCCCAAGTTTTTTTTTTACTTTACTAGCGGTTTGGGACCCAATACTCACATATGACCGCCAGAAAGTGTTTTATATAACAAATAACTATTTCAAACCTAAATCGCACTTTACTGGTAGTTCGGTGTCGATAATAATCGGTTTATGACTGCCATAAAGTGTTTTATATTATAAATAATTATTTTTTAACCCAAAAAGTAACATTCTCTCTTCTCTACCAAATAATTAGTTAGAGAGACAAGAAGAAAAACTGAATGAAAAATAAATAGTAAGAAATAATGGAGCGTGAAATATCAGAACTTCTCCACTTCACTAGGGTAATAAATAGGAGCAAGATTCGAAAGCTTGTCGGGTCTAACTTGTAAATAATTTTTTTATTTAATTGAATCAAAAAAGCAAATAATAAAAAGACAAAAATATTTTCTTTTGGGGTCAAAAAAAATATTTTTAAAGCAAAAGTATTTTCCACAATTAATTAGAGCTAACCGTTTTATTACAACTGGGTAGTAGGGTGATATCACCTTCCCTACGCATAATAGACTTTCAAATCTTGAATTTGGTTTCAAAGATATTTTTTACGTTATTTTCAATATTTAGATTTCAATAAATAATCGTGAAAACTCCTCTGGTTACACCTTTTTAGTATCGTATGTCGCGACCTTGGTTGTGATAGTTGACAACTCAACTAGGGACATTTTGAGTCAAGCACATCATAATTAATTGTGCAATTTTTTTTCTTTATGTTTATTTGTTTTACTTCCCTTATTTTTATGCAGATAGTCATTTTTCATATTGTACATAAATTCTTTACCTGGATTGAATCCAAGGATAGATGACCATTGGTACTACTGTCGTACTTCTTCTTTTATTTCAGTCATTTTTAAGTTTGAGGACGATTTTCGCAGGAAGGCCATAGTTGGGGGACCAAAAGTGCAATTAAGTCAAAAGGAAAATGTATCTCTATTCCTATTTAACTGTCTGGTAAAAGAAGAAATATACATATTAAGGAGTGCAATTAATTTTGTTAATTTTCATAAAAGTATTATTTGTTTCCCATTTTTACCCTTTAGAATACATTTTATCTTTTTTCATTTATTGTTTCCACAAGGGCAATACTTGGAAAAATATCAATTTATGCTCTCTTGAAAATATAAGTGGACAGATATATAGGAACATAATTTTTTCTTCAAAGTGGACAATTAATAAGAAATGGAGGTAGTATAATCCTATCCTATACTATATATTATTTTCGAAACTAAAAAGTGGCAACTCTGACAAGTGTCACCCCTCATTCTATGTCTTTCTTGATAAGTTTTATCTCTCATACTATAATTAGTAGGTATATGATGTCATATTCACATTTTTTAATTTTATAGTAATTTAAATATTAAATAATTTCATATCTTTGAAAATAATTAATGTATTAATATTGCATTTAGTAGTGATTAATGACATTAGAATAATTAACAAAAGTCAATTGTGACTTTTTCGAAAATAACTACTATATTAATTTGACATCTAATGATATTAGAATAATTAATAAAAGTCAATTGTGACTTTTCTATCATTAAGATGTATGCTGACAAAGTTATTTTTTAATAATTATGGTTATTTTTCATATAAAAAAATTAATTTAAAACGTTCAAAATCATATTATCAAATAGGGTTGTCCATCGGATGAGTACGGTCGGGTGAAAAAGACGAACCACTAGGCCTGCCACCGTTCGCTCAGAAGACTCGGGTTTTTCAGATTCGGTTTGTGCGGGCCACGTATACCGGGCTGAGAAGCCAAAAAAAAATTGTAGAAAAAATAAGAAGACTGAGATCAAGCAAATAATCCAGAAAAATTATATGGTCTGGGAAGTGAAGAGAGAGGTGAGTGGCGGCTAGGGTTAGGATGAAGTGAAGAAATGAGAGTTTTTATATGGTCTGGAGTCTGGACTGAAGGAGAAGCTTGGGCCTGGGCAGGTTTTTTTTTTTTCTTTTAAAGACCTGGTTCGGTCGGTTCGGTCAGGCTGGAGCTTGAACCAAAACCGACCGGTTGAACCCTAACGAACCTATAAACGCGAACCGGCCGAACCGAACCGACTCATTTTCTAAAAAAAACGTTGGATTGCTAGGGTTCGGTTCGGACCAGTGTGGACAGTATCAAATATGTCATAAAAAAAGTTGATATCAAATAGTTTTAACTGATTGATTTCAAAATTAACTCAAAAAAAATTGTATTTTATGTTTTCGTATATACATATGGAAGATTAATATGGTTTTGATAGATTGATTTAGAAATTAGAAGAAAAAAAGTAAATTAGAATGTAACTAAGATTAGAAAAAAAAAAAATATTTCAATAGGTGATGTACGTATTTAAAAAAGAAAAATGAGAGAAGAAATATGAAAAGATCTAACATGTGCCGACAAAGTACTCTTATTACATTCATGCATGACGTGAAATCAATACTAGTATATAGTATTTTTATTATTTATATGATTATTATATTAGATTTTAATTTTAATATCTTGGAATTATATTCTAATTGGCTATTTGAATGTTTAAATATGTTAATTTATATAAACATTTGAGTCTTTAAGGATATTTTGAGATAAAATTGCACCAATGTGAGGAATATCATAGGGACACAACATGGGGGTTATATTATGTCTATAGAATCCGATCACGAGTGACTAGATCACTTATAGTTTTTGCCGATAACTTTAGATGAATGCAATTTAGGAGAGTGTTATGCAAGCGGTGGGAGTAGTTTAGAGGGCAACAAACAATGTCCACATATATTTTATCTTGATTCCCTCAAAGTAAGAGGGCTACGTCCAATCATTGGTATCCACCAAGATTTCCGCTAATAAGTATCAATGACTTCGCCATACAAGTATTCTTTCTCCGTGCCTCTTTAGGCACAAACAAGTATTCTTATCCCATGCCTCTTCAAGCACAAACAAGTATTCTTTTCCATGCCTCTTCAGGAACAACCACATATTCTTTTACCATATCTCTTTAGAAACAAACAACCAAGTATTATTTTATTATACCTCTTCAGGCATAAACAAGTCACTCTCGGCCTTTCTCTGGAAGGCCTTGAACTTGTATATTTTCACTCTTGCTTTTTTTCTCTCACTCAAGCATAGATATTTTATCCATTTCAATTTAGCCTTGCGTCTTTTTTTTTTTCTCTTACTCTTTCAATCGAGGTCTTCAATCACATTATGATTTGGCTTGAGTAAAACCTCTACTTCAAAGAGCCACCTCGACTTGCTACATGTTTCACGTGTTAATGAGTTATTTTAGCATGTGTGAATCCATGTAGATATTGCACATCATGATCATTTGAGTATGCTCCCCCTCAATTTGTGTACGGTGAGCCTTTCACTTCCCTTCATTCATCTTCTCTTCTTCACTTTGCTTCACACATGATTATTCTCATAATGTCAAATTCTTTCTCGGAACATCTTTCTTTTTCATCTTACTTGCTTCTCTTCTTTCATGCTTTGCTCTCTTTCTATATATGTATATATATATATCACACTCATCATACTTTGATCTTTTTTCATTAATTAATTTATACTCAGTCTTCATATGATTGTTGCAAGACTTGAGTCATCATGAGTATTTGGCAGAAGATCTTCTTGTAGAAGTTAGAGAGTAGAAAATAAATGTTCTAACCACAAGTACTATGAGAACAGTTGTTCTGATCTGTGTCAGATGGATGAAGACTTATGAAAAACTTTCTACATGTCTTCATCGTCCAAGATAGTTGTGAGTTGTACTTTTGTTGCTTCTTTTCAGCTATGAGTGTTCAAACTTATGTTGACTCTAGAAGACTTCTTGACCGTTGAAACTAAGTGTCAGATGATACTTTTCTCCTTTTGGCATATACACATGCTTCATAGCTTTCTGATGACTTGATAACTTTTTACTTTTGATTATGATCATTGTACTATTGTCAAGCTGAGCAGATCACATGCGAACAAGATTAGATCATTGTTTTACTAGCTTCATAGCGAATTATTCATAGTTGTGGTTCACCTTGTGATAGACACCTTTTTCCTCGGTGTTCAGATTAGACGATGTATTCTTGAATTGTTGTAGCTCCTTCGGTGTTTGACGCTTCTTCCTTTGTATTGGTCCTTCTCATTCGTCATGTTGATCTTTAGTAGAACCAAAGCTTTGTCGTTTTTTCATCATTAAAACATTTCTTCTCCTTGAGAGAGTACTCATTTGAACCTTACATAATGACCTGGATCAAGTTCTAAAATCGCTCCACTTCCCAATCAAATAAGTTCTCCATCGTAAAGGAGTGGATCAGCTTTGTGCACCCGCCACAAAACTCCCAACATCGCCCTAGCTGACTGTTTTTTCCAATGACAAAGCAATGATCCGTGGGAACCTTGCTCATAAAGCGATTTTCCTCACCCATCAGTCTCTCCAAAACAAAATTCTATCGCCTTTACCAACAAAAAAATACAATTCATTTCGAAACAAACCAACCACCAAACTATCCTCCTTGAGAACATAAATGATTATATGAAAAGTATTGTGACATAAAATAATATTTATGTCTTTCTTTGAAGTGACATAAATTAATATTAATGTTAATTTTTATGTAATATATGAATAAGTCAATTTAACGGAATAATTTGTACATTAATTTTGCGCACTATAACCCAAAACTTACAATGTCAAAATGATTATTGAAATCTTGGTGTACATTATTGCAATTTGTAATCACTTGTTTATGGAATACTTGTAATAACAAATACTTAAAGACACAATTAATACTGCATGGGAAACACATTGTAGATCTATTTTTATTGGAATTCATTCAACCGATATTTTACAAACAACTTCAATGAATTACTATTAGAGGCTCGTGTTGATGCTTTATGCACTTTGTTGTTTACTTCTACTGTTGCAAATAAAATATTTTATTACAAACATAAATAAATTCATGAACGACAATAGCTTAAAAATATAATTGCAATCACAAGATAACCACATTTCCAAATCTGAAATACCCAAAAACTATTTAGGTTTAACGATAAAGTTATATCAACATAAAATAGAACGTAAACTTCAAGAGCTGAATCAATATTCTAAGTCTTTGACGATAACCTCGCATGATGAGCGCATATTTTAAATATATGGTCTTTTATATTAACCCGGTACTAGTCAGCCACGAACAATGTCGGGTTTCTTCGAGTTTACGGACGGGTTAGAGTCTATAAAATGACTCGATCAATATATAGGGTCAGGTAAGGGTCAACCAAAACCCGTCCTAACCCGTCTCTTATACACTCCTACCCCTACCCCTTTTAACCTAATCAGTAGGTATGGAAACACCTACTTCCTCCAAGTCGCACATCAGTATAGAATCCAAATGCTCTACAATACCAACATGCTTTTCGCAACCATCATGTAACATGTTACCATCAACGTCATTCTCCGGCGCGATTGCCACTAAAACTAGTGGATCCTCGTAAATGGCATCCTCGCAATCTACCATCCCCCACCACTTGCGCCCCGTCGTCCATCTCATTGGAAACCTGAGATAAGTTATTCTATTGAAAATAAGACACATTGCAAATCTGCAATCCACCTTGTCATGTGCGGTCCATATAATGAGGAGCTGTCCAGACATTAGCACCTAGAGGGGTCTAAGCTAATGTGCAATGACCATAACCCTTAACTAACTTACAAAGGCAATGATCTTGGAACAACTATAATATAACATTGTCTGCCAATAAGTTTTTCAGAATATCTTGTACATATACATAACAGAAAGAGAAGTTGTCCACCTGCAAGTGCAATAACATGGAACTCTCCTCAAAACCATAGTGAGCACAACCACATTTCTCCAATTCGCTCCTCTCTTAGATCCAAACCTCCAACACCATTTTAAAACTAAAGCCTTATTTCTCATCATAGAATTCCAAGGCCCAAACCTCCCAATTGTATCCCTTTACATATTTTCTCCCAAGAAATATGATCCTACGACTACTATCAACCTCCCCCAAAGAAAGGATCTCATAAATTTCTCCATTTCTCCCACACCCCAACTGGCTCCTTAAAAACCGACACGTAATATATATAGATAACACTTAGCACAAACTTTAGGAGAATGAACATCAAACTAGATGAGAGCAGCTTGAAGCTCCACATATTGAGCTTTTACCTCATATTTTCAATCTTGCAAGACATGAATGCATTAATTTGAAGAATATAATTAAATACATAGACACATTAACTTTTCAATAATTTTTAATGAATAAATATCATGATGTAACTGAAACGATTCTTACTATCACAAGAAGAGAGCACCAAATTTTGGCTATTTTAAACATTTACGAAGAGTGAATAATTTTTTTGAATTGTTTACTTAAGTTAAAACTAATGATTACAAGACTATACAAATTCTTAGAATTTTAACTAATGGGCATATACGTAGGTCCTCCTACTCAGTATTTTTTTTATAGACAAATGTTAGTTGTTAGAAATGTTAGTAAATTAATCCCTTATTCGGGTTCGAACCCGGGACCCTTCATCCTTCATCCCACTCAACCCTTATGTCTCTAGTTCTTACCACTTGAGCTATCATTCGGGGACCTCCTACTCCATCTACCCCACAACTAAGAGAACCTAAGCTACTACGACTACTTTAAACATTTACCCAACGTTTCAAAACTTTTATTTACATGCGATGGGAGATAATACTTCTATGAAATCACTTTTTACACTTCACCTTATCTAAAAAATACTTTTACCTTATCTGATACTATACGTTTCAATTTTTTTTTTTTTTTGAAAGTTTTGCATAAACATGTTACCTCTTTTTTCTTTTTTCTTTTTTGAAAACAATCGTTTGAAGACACTCACACGTCATCAGTATCAACTTATCAGATTCGTGCTATTGGTGATGCCTGATTTGTGCTATTGTTTTTTTTTTGGTAATTTGGAAATAAAAACAACATGAACAATCATCAAAAGGAAAAACTAGCCCTTCTCCAAAAGGTGGAGAACTTCAGAAGGAGGGGAGGACCAAGACTTCATCTCAACTTCCTTAAGCCCCAATTTAGCTAAAGAATTTACCGCATTATTAAACTCTCTAGAGACATGCTAATAAAAAACCTCTCAATTCTGCTGAACTAAGCTCCTAGCTTTAGTCAGATAAGCAACACAAGAATGAAGATTAAGAGAACCATGTAGAGTAAGACCATTAACAACATCCAGACAACTAAGTTCACAAACCAGCTCACGCATGCCCATATTTCAAGCAAAGGTGAGACCACAAATGACAGCTAACAATTATGCCGAGTAAACATCCCTTTGCCCTCAAAGCCAAAAAACCCTATCAGATTCATGCTATTGGGGTCGTGCCAAATAGGCAAATAACAATGCTCTTATTCACAAAGGTAGATGCATTTAGTGAAATTGATAAAAATATAAAATAGATGACCTATTTAAAGTAATAATAAAATAAAACCTAATTTTTTTTTTCAACTAATCAAATTTTCTCATTTTATACATAGGATGATCCAAAGAGAAGTTATACAATTTGAGATGAAAGCAAATGCCAATTCCAAACCACACAATTTGGCTAACTAAAGAGAATTGCTACATTGCTTTATAAAAATCCACATTTTATTTCTGCCAACACGAACTTGTTCATTTCCATGCTAATTAATTTGGGAATTCTAAAATCCTTAGAGGCAAATATTTGAAAAGTGCACCTAATAATTCCTTTTGAATCTAGGAGCACTAATCATAAGGGGAGTTCTCATTCATTCAATCTATTTGTGAATTGTCAAGCCCTTAATCATATTTTATTCTTTGAATCTGATTTCTACCCCCATTTTAAAGATACAGTTGCGTGGAAAAAAATCTATAATTTCAATTTCCCTATTATTAGATCATTATCAAATATTGGGCTATATATGTAATTAATTATGGATCATGGACTGTAATTTGTGATACCAAATTACATGTGATATTATAAGATAATATATGATTTCAGTTAATTGGGGTAATTATGTATTTGATAAGATTTGGTCTTTAATGTGTAGAGACATAAAGATATAATTTTGTTTTAGTGAGGATTTGAAACATAAATAAAAAATATAGATTATTATAATATAAATAGGGGCATGGTCCCCAAATCACAAGCGTTAAGTTTTCCCCTGACATCCCATTATCACAGAAAATAGAGAGAAACCCAAAGGACAAGCTTGGTGATTTGGAAGACCAACCCCTTCTTCAATCCTTCCGTCGCTTGTTATGGATTTATAAAAGGTTCTGCTCTACGGTAATTTGTTCCCATTGATTTGACATGATAGATCACACAGATCGTATAAGGTTTACTCTTACACCTATTTGAACCATTAAAACCTCAAAAGTATTTCGTTGAGAAAGCCATGTACACGTATCGCCCGTGTCAAAACCTTGATCTCATACACCAATACTCCCAATAATGATATGTTAACACCTCATTATTTATACACCTTATTTCCATCCATTTTTATTTCTTTCTCTTCCCTCTTATCATCTAGGCTTAATTCCACTTTGGGCCCCTGATCTTTCAAAAATGAGCGATCGGGGCCCCCCGTGTTTAAACATAGCGGTCAGGCACCCCAACGTTTCAAAAACGTGCGATTGGGGCCCTTCTGTTATGTTCCGTTAGTTTGACCAAACGGAGCAGTGATGTGGATTTTCTTTTTCATTTTAAGATTAAGCCTATCATCTATCACATCTCATACTTTCTCTCTCATATTTTTTCTTTTCTTTCTATCTCTCTCCTCCTTCCACCTCTTTCCACCATTTTTTGGTGTGAAAACAACATTATTCCCAATACTCCTACCCGTGTGCTAAAAAATTTTCTTTAACGTGGTCTTTTTATCACCCTCCCTCTTCCAAGCCTCTTGCATTTTTTTTTTGGACAAAAGCCTCTTTCATCGAGAATAACATCTTATTGGAATTCCTAACAGGCCTTTATAGTTTATATCCCTTACTTATTGGACTACTTAGCACTTAAGCATTACCAAGCCCATAGAGCAAACCCAAAGAAAAGAACCACGAGTCCAATATCCACATGAAACCAAGTGGGGGTAAGGAATTACAGATGAAATTTGAGGTCAGAATCTCTCAAGGAATACAAAACCAAAACTCCCCGTTTCAGTTGCGTGCCTGATTCAATGTGTCCCAGGTCAGGCCCGTGTAGCACACTTTACACATTATAACATCATATCCATAGATAAATCTCAAACCTCACTCACACCATACTAAGCGTTACTACTATTTCTTCATTCCAACCCCAACTCCAAAACCAAAACCCCCCAAAAGCCAAAAACTTAAAATAATTTCCCAAACCACAAAAGGAAAAAAAAACCCTAATTGGTTGTATTTATTTTCTCAAAATAATTATTTATTTTATTTTATGTATGTATGTATATATATTGGAAAATAAATATAATTAAGGGATTGGATTTGAAGAGGTGTTGTTGTGAGAGAAGAGGAGGCAAGAGAGGAAGCAGTTGTTTATGGTTAAACCATCATCATATATTTTTTTGTTTCTCATATCACTCACATATCATATGGAAAACAACCAAAACCACAACCCACACCCAAACCTAGACAACCACCACCACCCTTGGGGCACGAAGGAAGACCTCTTGCTAGCCTTCGCCGTCGAACGCCATGGCTTCAACGACTGGGACAACGTCGCCATGGAGCTCCAGTCCCGCATCAACCGCCGCCTCTTCACCGCACACCACTGCCAGGAGCGGTTTCACGATCTCGACCGCCGATTCGGTGACCAATGCAACGGCGCCGCCGCCTCCGATCACGTCGTCCCCTGGCGTGAAGAAGTGCGGAAGCTCCGCTGCGCCGAGCTCCGGCGTGATGTCCAGCGCCACGACGTCAACATTCAGTAAATCTCTCTCTCTCTCTCACACACACACACCTCGAATTTTTTTGAATTATTTAATTTTTGTTTAATTTTATTTAGGTTTTATAGATCTATTTTTTTTTTTTTTGAAAATTTTCAGATCGTGGGAGAAAGAGGTGAAGAGGTTACAGGAATTGAAAGAGAAGGAGAAGAACGCGAAGGAGGATGAAAAACCAGATCCGGCGGTTTCCGGCGAGAAGCGGCTGCCGGTAAACGACAAAGGCGGAGAACAAGAAGTGGCTGGACCGGTGAATTCCGAACCGGAGGATAAGCTGCTACCAACAGCGGGTGAGGAATCGGACCGGGAGAACCAGTCGGTTAACGAGTCCAACTCGACCGATTCGAGGTTTGAGGTGGCGAAAACCGGGGAAGGTGACGTGAAATTAGGACCTGGACCGGCTCCGGTTCAATCCGGTCCAAACGAACCGGATCCGGTTACGCGGAAGAGAAAACCGGTTGGGGAAGAATCGAATAACGGAAGCTATGATACCGAGGCTAAGGTTCCGACGTGTGAGTCGGTGCCTCCGAGTGAGGAGAGGAAGGCGGCGGCGGAGGAGGGATCGTCGGAGTTGAATGACTCGGTGGCGGCTCACTCGGGAGATGGAGGAGGGACGAGGGAGAGCAGCGATGTGCAGAGCTCGGCGAGCTTGACGAGGAGGAGGAAGACGCAGCGGCGGAAGGAGGTTTCCGGCGGCGGCGAGGTGGCGATGGTGAAATCTGAGCCGTTGGTTGGCGTGTGGGAGCTGATCAAAGGACATGAGAACATTTCATTGTTCGAGCGCCGTCTTGAAAACCAGGTATTCCATCCTACTCCCTTTTGCGTGGGCAAAATCGGTATTTTACGTTTTTCAAAAATTTGAACAAAAACAATTCATCTTTTATTTTTTTTTTATAATTTTATTTTTAAACGATATAATTTTCTTTGAATCTAAAAAACTTACACCTTATCGATAGTCGCATATGTTAAAAGTGTCCGTTTAAACTCATAAGTTAAACTCATAAGTCGAGAGTTCATTTTATAAAAGCCACATTCTTAGTAAGATTTTTAACCTTTATCGCACTAAGTTGAAATAGCAATCCCAATTTAACTAGCGAAATAAAAAAAATTACATGCATGCGCTCTTATTTGAAATAATTTTTGAAAAATAATAAAACATTAAGATTTGAATAAGAGTAGAATAGGATACGATTTTAAATCATGACTGTCCAACCAATGGGGACCACTATAGAAGTAGATTGGTTTCTTATGGGCACAAAGTTTGTGAATAAAAAACAATGACCAAATAAAAAAGGAAAAGTAAAAACTTGATAAATAGATCAAGTTTATTTAAGAAAAAACACTACATGCCCATTTCAATTTCAAGATCACTAAGAGGAGTTCTAGATATGATATACTTTCCTACAACTGAAAGTGGTAGTTTCCTCATCCTTATCTTGAAAGGTAGATATCATTAACTATCTCAAAAGATGAGATTTTTTTTGAAAGTGTCAAACTATGAGATTAATTACATTATATATGGATAATTAATTTCATAAATCTCTTTGATCATAAACATAAATGCTATATTTCCTTCTTAAATATTCAACCTATTGTGTCTGGCAGATATGGTCTGTCTCGATTTGAAACATGCAGAATTATTTCTAATTATTCTACGCCTAGAAAAGATGAATTCTAAAGGACCCATTTACGCAATTTTTTTCCCTTTAGAGGAAAAATCTTTTTTTTGGTGTCATAGGAATATTAATATTACTTTATATTTCCCTAATTTTTGGAAACAAACATAAAAAAAAGTATGGTTTAGCTTAGCACGTGAGTTTTTCCAGCCCAGCATTGGGTGCTTCTCCATGCAACGTGCGTGGAAATACGATTTCAGGTCGAATTTGTATCAAGCCCATGAGTTGGTTTAGTTTTGGGCTACGTCCAAATTCATTGCACCAAGCTTTTTCTTATTGACCCAAAAGTAGGGGAAGAAAAAAATTGGTTGACATTTGACACCTCATTAAGACTTCAATCCCACTTCCAACTAGGGATAAAGGAATAGAAAGGAAAAAGAATTAAGTTATCTTCACACGATAAGAGAAAGATGGGAAGAAAAGAAGAGAAAATAAAAGATTTGATAGGGTGATATGATTGAAAGAAAAGAAAGTAATAGAGAGGAAGTGAATGTGGAAATGAGGTGTGAGGTGTGAATAAATTATAGCTGGTGATAGGGAACAAAAGTATGTGAAAATGAGATAAAAGGGAAATAAAAGTGTGAATGAATTAATTCGAGAAAAAAGAAAGATAAGGAGATAAAATTTGATATATGAGGAAAAAGAGAAATGAGAATGAATTAAAAAAATACTATTGACCGAAAATAAATTATTATTATATACAGATTAATTATTCCATTTTTTACGCCCATCCTTCACGGCTGTGACGTGTTTGGTCACAGGTCGTTTTCATCCAACTGTGTCCCTCTGAATCTTAAAGTTGAATAGTTATTATTATTTAATTTCAAAAAAAGAATAGTTATTGTTTGGGTTATTATACATCACCCTTACTTTGTTTTTTCATCTTAAATAGATTTTACTCTTAAAATTATAACATATATATATGACTATTATTATTCGAAGTTTAAAATAAATGATAATATTCTCTATGATTTTTATATTTTTAAAATATTAAAAAGTTTTCTATTTTATAAAATTATTGATCTTTTTCTTATGTAAAGTAGCAAAATAATCTTTCAATATTTCATTTCTCATACAAATCCATCTCCTTCTCTTTGAGATGAAATGGAGGTGGAGTTGGAGGTGGAATAGGTGTTTAACTTTTTTTTTTCTTTTTCATTGTCCAATTGAATGTTTGGTTACGAGGTGAATTTCATAATTCATTAATACTTATTTCTTTTTTATTTCATTTTCATTCATTTTCTCATATCTCTATATTCTTTTTCTATCCCATATTTATCATGTATATTATTTCTTATTTTATTCTTTTTCAAAATGATTTGTGGACATTTGCGGTCAAACACCTTAAGTGACAAAGGGAAATTAAAGAAAGAAATAGGAGATGTGATTTGGTGTCTTTTAAATTTCTATATTATTTATATGTATACGTATATTGATTGTTTTAAAAATGAAATTTAGACGGTAGTGGAATAACATGTAGGCCCTATCTTTTTTGTGCTCTTCGATGCTTACTTTGCTCGTCCTTTCTCGTTAAAACAACAAAAAGCGAGGTCTTATTCTTAGATATGCACCTTTTGACATGGTTGTGTACTTGTGTTCGAAGAATTTGTATGATTCATTTTATAAATGATTTCCTCCAAAACAATTATTGTTTTAATGTTGTTTTAAAAATTTAAGAATTTATGTACCTTCATTTAATATTTTATTTCTCACTCAATATTTCTAATTTTCACCTATCACAATTCTTACAAATTACTTAACAGCTCTTAAATCATGTGAATCTTAAAAAATAATCGTTTAAGAATAGAGGGAGTAATTACAAAATATAATCTTGTTAATTGTGTACTTTGTAGTTCGTTTATTTTATTCTAAGAATATCTCAGATGCTGAAATTCAATGTATTGAATAGATTCATATCGACGGTGTTTGTTTTATGTTTGAAGAAATCTAAATTTGGTAACACCCCATGATTTTTCAGGATAAAAAGCTGCTTGCTTTAATATCATCTAAAAATATAAGAAAAATTTATATGAATTTGTTATAATTTTAAATTGATATAATTTATAAAAACTGTAAATGTTTAAATGGAGAGAGATGGTCCATAATGACAGCTCAAATGGTAAAGGCTGGTGGACATATGGATTGAGGAGGAGGAGATCCAGGGATTAACTTTGGAGGATTGTAGTTTATCTTTTTGATGTAACAAAAAGTTAATGAGAGATAAAAATAAATTTGGTTAGGAAATCAGTTTTTACACATTCACATGCGATTTTTCTTGTATCTTATTTCCAATATATTTTTATTTTTTCTTATATCTCTTCTTTTTGTGTCAAATTACTTGTCAAGTTACTTGTTAATATTACTTCACTCGATTATCTTCTTTTCTCACTCTTGTTGTTTACACCAATTGGGGTCTACCTTTGACTAATAGATTTGGCTTGGTGTTTTGTGACAGGAGGACTCGGATAGGTACAAAGAAACGGTGAGACAGCATGTAGACTTGGAAACCATACAACTGAGACTTCAAAAGGGTTCCTATTCCTCGTGCACCAGCGCATTCTTTCGGGACCTTCTCCTTCTCTTCACCAACGCCACCGTGTTCTTCCCTGAAGGCTCCACTGAATCGCGGGCGGCGCAGCAGCTGCACCACATTGTCATCTCTGAGATGAGAAGCCATGGCCAGTCGCAATCCGACCCTTCACCCCAGAAGAGTGATTCACTCCCTCCAAACGCACCACCGGCCAAACCAGATTCTCTCCTCTCCAAGCACCAAGCTTCTGCTCCTATTTTAGTTTGCCGCAAGCGAAGTTCAATCTCAGCCAAAGCTTCCCCAGCAACCTCTGGCCAGAAGAGTGACACCCAAACCATCGCCAATGACAAGAAGGAAAAGCCACCTTCTGATGCAAAACCACCCTTAAAACCTTCTAATTCCGAGACAGACGAGGAGGAGGCTCCCAAGACCAAGGAAAAGCCCGTCACCACCGGAGCGAGAAGCCTGAGGAGAAGCAACAAGAATCTCAACACCAACACTAGCAATAAGAAACCTTCTTCTAACTCCACCACTAAAGGAGGGTCCTCGACGAGCAAGTCTACCGAGACCTTGAAATTGGAGAAGAGCAAAGCAGAGCCGGTGCCTGAAAAGAAGAGGAACGCTGCCGCTGATTTCCTGAAACGTATTAAGCGAAACACTTCAGTGGAGGCGCTGAAGAGTGGTGCAGCAGCAGGAGGAGGAAGTAACAGCAGCAGCAAGGGTGGTGGTGGAGGTGTGAAAGAGCAGAAGAAACCGGTGAATAGTGCAAAGGGGGATAAAGGAAAAGAAAAGGCTTCAAGGAATAACAATGAAGGAGGGCCAGGGTCAGGAGATAAAAGGAGTAAGAATACTGCTGAGAACTCGAAGAGGAGTGTTGGGAGACCTCCAAAGAAGGCAGCTGAGACCACTCCTGTTAGTGCAAAGCGTGGGAGAGAAAGTGGTGCTAGTGGGGGGAAAGATAAGCGACCCAAGAAACGTTCTAAGAAATGATTTTAAGTTTCTTAGGTTAGTATTTTTTGTTTGTTTCTGTACATTATATTGCTAAAGCATGGGTTTCTTTATTTATTTTATACTGCTAAATTATTGATCAGCTGTTGTAGCCCGTAGTCATCATTCCCTGGTACATGTAACATTGTTTTTATTTTGGGCTTAAAACTTGTAACATCATTGTTGTCCTTTTGCGGACTGCTTTTCTTGATTTTGTTTTAATAGGAAAGGAAAGCTTGCGTTTATGCTCCTCGTCCTTGTTTACGTGCCGTTTTCTCTCTTACCTAATATTTTTTTATACTCTGAGGGGATATTTAGTTGTTTATATTAAAATATTGTTGCGATTTGTTTTCATATTAGGATTAGATTAGGATAATATCAGTTAATTGGTTTTCATATTGTTGCAATAGTTAAAGTGGGTATAGTTTTTATGTTCGAGTAAAAAAGAGGTTGGCGTAGGAAAGTCCCTAAGAGGGGAAGGAAAAAACATGAGTTTTAGGTTGTTGATTCTGGGTCTGATAGGGTGGATCTTGAGGGTATGCTGTCCTCTCAGTCTTAGGATTGTGTTTATGAGCGTGCACGTGAGGTGTGGACGGCTGGAAAAGTGTTGGGTCTTGTTTGAGAAGTTTCTGATGAAGAGGCTATTCAGGGGTGTGTGCAGCATCTCAAACGCACCCACTCTAATAAGTATGAGTCTTAGTTCTTTGTGATTTAGGCTGTTTTCCTTTCATCTTATTTGTTTTGGTGTTGTTTTTAGGGATTTTTTTAATTGATATATTATGGTTAGGTTTGGGTTGTTCATGTTTTATTGTATTGGGCATTTATGTTGTCTCGAGTGAACCAAAGACAATTCTCGGGAATGTTGTACTTTTTTTTTCCATTTTTATCTCAATAGGTTTTTCTGAAGAAAGTTTTAACGAGGTATGTTCCCTGGGTATGGCCTCGGGTGTGTCTGGCACTGCGTATGATAGGGTGGATCCTGAGGGTATGTTGTCTTCTCAGTCTCAGGATTGTGTTTATGAGAGTGCACGTGAGATGTGGACGGTTGGAAAAGAGTTGGGTCTTGTTTGCAAAGTTTCTGATAAGGAGATTATTGAGGGGTGTGTGCAGCATCTCAAACGCACCCACCCTAATAAGTACAGGTCTTAGTTCTTTGTGATTTGAGTTGTTTTTCTTTCACCTTATTTGTTTCGGTGTTGTTTTTAGGGCTTTTTTTTTAATTTATATATTGTGGTTAGATTTAGGTTGTTCATGTTTTATTGTATTGGGTATTTATGTTGTGTCGAGTGAATCAAAGGCAATTCTCGGAAATGTTGTACTTTTTTTCTTCACTAGGTTTTTATCTCAATGAGTTTTTCCTAGGAAGGTTTTAACGAGGTATGTTCCCTGGGTGTGCCCTTTGGGGTGGTTTAAATTGGTGGGGTTTTGTTGATCTGTCATATTTTTTTTTTGTATCTAGGTACCAGTAGGATTTGAACCCAAGACTTAGGAAATTTTAATTCATCAAATACCATTTAGGCTATCTATACCAATTGATTTGTCCTAATTGTGAGAGGGTTGTTCTCATGAAATTTATCTATTTAATAATATATATCTTTTGTTGTAAAAAAATAGTTTGAATTACAATACATATCTAACATTGTTTATGCATCTAAGTTAGGAGCGCGCTCTCCAGGAGTGGATTTCAGTTTCTTGGATAAACCTCCATGGGAGGTTGAGACCCTTGTCATGAGGGATTTAGTGTTAGCTCGTTAGTTTGTTTTTTCTGCTAGTTTTTCGATGTATCAAAAAAACATTGTTTATGCATCATAACACATAACTTAATAAAAATTTAATTTTGAATCACAAATATTGAGATTTTGGAATTTAATATAGACTGAGTCGGGAAGAATGATGGATTGTAATTGTAAACCAATTTGGGGAAATGGTCACATAATATCCTACAACATGAGGAAAAAAAGATTATGTTAGAAATGTGTACAAATTTAATAAATCAAATAACTGAAAATCAATCTTAATAATTTCATTACCTATAAAATGATTAGCCCGCTTTTTTATATGTTTTCAAAGACTTCAGTATACACGGCGTTTTTTGTGCCAGTTTAAATTGAACCATCTTCATCCCAAATCAAGATCTTTAAACCAAAGCGAGCCCTTACTCTTGACAAAGCAACATAGAGTTGCCCATGAGTAAAAACAAGTTTAGGCAAAAACAATCCAACATGAGATAGTAATTGTCCTTGACTCTTGTTAATTATCATTGCAAAGCTTAAAGAAGTTGAGAACTGTCTTGTTTGAAACTTGAATGACAATCCTGAGTCTGAAGGGATTAACTTCATTCTTAGAATTAAAACTCTTACCCAAATTTGTGACTACTAACCTTGTTCCATTACATAACCCACCAGATTGATCTATGTTATAATTGGAACGTCAACCTTAAGAATAAGCTTGTGATTAGGGATTCGTGAACATTTGATGTCATTTAGAAACTCAGTTGTAAACCATTCTCCATCTATATCTGAATCTAAATCTGATCTGCAAGTTGAATCAAATCTCAAGTACTCTTTCTTAGTACCAAGAATTGTGGACAACAGAAAATTATTGATGTTTTCAACACTTTCCAATGTTGGTGCCAATACAGTTCTTCCCTCGAATATTTGAAGTTTTCTTTGATCAGATGCTCAACTATATTTGGATATGTAAAGTCATTTAAACTTTATAATGGAGAATCAGAATTGGTTATCAAAAGATCTTATGGTATGTCTATGTCGGATAATGCATCGCCACTAAAATTGATTTTACCATCTCTAGCATTTAAAATCCAACCTGCAAACTTTATAGTTTCTTCTGCATCACCATTGGATGTAGAATTCATTAATCTCGGGATTTTTGTAAGCCTTAGAACTTTGCAATACTTCCACAAGTATGGTGAGTTAATTGCAAAACCCAAAATGTCACTACGACCCCCCTTTTGAATGACAGGAATATTTTGTCTAAAGTCACCATCAAGAACCACAACCTTGCCTCCAAAGGGTATATAAGAATCAGTAGATATATTAAGCTTCATTATGTCATTTAGTGTCTTGTCTAAAGCTTCAAAGTAATACTTATTAAGCATTGGAGCTTCATCTCATATAATAAGTCTGTTTTTCTGCAATAACTTAGCTTTTTGTGATCCTTGTTAAATGTTGCTAGTTGAACAATCATTGATTGATATAGGAATTGAAAATCTTGAATGTAAAGTTCTTCCTCTAGGCAACAATAGTGAGGCTATACCACTTGAAGTCACATTTAATACAATAAGACCTTTTGACCCTAATACAACGGACAAAGTTTTCCATATAAATTTTTTCCTAGTACCACCTATATAAGAAGTAAAAACCAACTGTATGCGAAGTAACATCCTTATAGATCTCCTAGAAAACATTCATTTGTTCTACTGTCAAGGAGGTCAATGATTGTACATAAAGATCATTCATCTCATATGAATTATAATTCATCTCATCTGCAATATACTTATTTTTAAACTGCAAGTTTCCACATACATCTGGTTAAGGTATACATGAGAATTTCTTAAGTGATCTACCATTCAAATGTAGCAGTTTCGCAATCTTAATTAAGCAAAGATTTTTGAGATTGTCATCAATAAGAAAATCTGTAAAAAATACATGACAAATAAGATGAATGTTTGCATTTCATTATTAATTGGATATTTATGATATATAAATATAGCTATAGCTAATAAAACAATACTTGGCATGTTCAGAGATCTTCTTTTGTCATAAAAAGTTTCATCAAGGAGAATCTTCCATGTTTTGTCCTACTCTATTTCAGGCTTGCTCATCGTGTTTGTAATAAGAAGCATTACAATGAGTTTTCTTAATTGAATCCTGATCCCCAATCGCTTGATTCAATAATGGCATCACATGAAATGACATACCTGCAATCATAATATTGTTTGATTTCATCACGCAAATGGGTCTTGTCTTGTTAGAGTCATCTTCCGTATTGGTAAAGTGAACACTAACCCTATCACGACCTTTTGCTAACATAGTTAAATAAGTACTTGATGGAGTCAAATTTGTTACAATACTCCACATTTCATATCTCTGATAACGCATGAATAATTGAGGATTGTAAGGCACAACAAAACCATTTTTTTAGCCACTCTTTTTCTTGTACACAAGATATGCATCGTCATCAATGGTTGTAGACTGTTGATATTTCTTTGGGAAATACTTAGAGCACTTGTCATCACTCATGCAAAGGTGAATTTATCCCAGGAACACCACATGGGCCATGAACCATAAATTTGGACACTGCTTTACTTAGTTGGAGATACAATATTGGATCTAGAAGATCAGCAAATATGCTTGTTGATGTGATCGCACGTATATGGTGTTATGTACCTTCTTCAACCACACCAATATGTGAGGCATGAGGGAGTCATATTTTTTAAAACTCAATTGTATAAATTGTGCAGACCAAATTACATTATATTTATTTTTACAAAGCGTTAAAAAACTCAATGAATGACATTAAAAAAAGAGATTGATAACTACATACCTGCTTCAATTTCTCCAAACACTTTTTTTCAAATCAGACTTAAATTATAAAGTTTTATTTTAAATACTCAACAATATATGTCAAGATACTCGTCTGAATGTAGATTACTTGGATGGACAAATATAGTAATCTCCTTACATGCAGAGTTGCAAGTACATGTGATTAGAGTTTTGGGTAACCGATTTTTTTACAAACAACCATGATATCCTGACAATTGTTGAACATGTATCGCATACCACCAGTGAAAGATGAAGGAAAATGATTTGCATGCCAATTGAACTTGGATATGTCTCTCCTCTGCTTATAGCTTCCTCGACTCCATTTATAAAATCTTCTCTACTAAAATTCTGATTATGCCTAATGAATGAAAGCCTTTGAGCTTCAATCATTGTAAATGTGCCCACTAAGAACTGGTGGAACAATATTTTTATCAAGAATAATGTTGTCATATTCAGTCTTTTTATCTTGAATTATGTATGGAATAAATTCTCTTAATGTAACTTTTAGTCTTTTGATATCTTCCTTGCCCATGTACTCATTGCTGTAAAAATTTCCTCATGATAACCATCACCATCCTAAGAAAAGGTCAGCGGGTATTGTAGATAGATTAAAGCAGGATGAGTCTCATGTATTCTCATAATAATTACTTCCCTTGTTTTTGTAACAATATCTCCACTATATTCCTCACTATTTAAATAACCTAAAATTAAAGCTGCAACCTTATCACATATTGGTAAATTTTAAGTTCTTAAGTCTTTCCCTCTGCCTTCTAAAGAGCCTCAATGATAACACCAGCCTATCATTAGCTTGCAGGAAATCTCAAACACGTTGAAATGATTTATCTAATTCATTGTGTATGTCGACCATTTTCCTTAAGTCTTCAACAATCAAAATATATATCTAATGTTTCACCTTTTTCACCTTTACTCCATTGTATACAAGATAAAATTATTTAAATACTGATTACTTTAATGAGGCTTTTTATAACTTAATATAAATGTTGTCAATTATTAGTTAATATTACCTTCTAATCTTAAGATTAAAAAACATTTCTACAGATATGTAATACTTTTGCCATATACATTATTATTCGCATTTTCAGAATTGCAAAAAAAAAAATGTGGCAGGAAATTGGTTTGGATGAGACCTAACTTTGTTCATCGTTTCCATAGAAGCACTTGTATATTCCAATGGAAGATACTCAATGGCCGCAAACTTGATTTAATAATTAAGCTAACTGTTTTATTGAATGGCTATGGTTAGAATTCCAACTTATTAATAAGTGGGCTTTTAGTTTCATTGCTGGTAACAATGAACAATCTTAACATGCTAAAAGCAATTCACATGTAAGATTTTTTTTTCCGGTTTCTTCATCCTAACCAAATTCATTTGACCTTGTTAGATTTTCATGAACGTCTTGTATGAGCGCTCCTAAGTAACAATTTTTTTTGTTTTGACCAAGGTATGCCCACAAGAAGACTATTTAAAAGCAAACATGATATTGTTTTAAAGTTTTTCTTTATCTAATTTCTTTGGTCCTTAGGCTTCAAAATTTTGAATTATGTAATGCCTTGCTTCAGATTGAAATAATGATTTAAGTACTTGAATGAAAAGACTGCCACAGTTTTATACCCCTTTTGATTAGTTCAATAATGTGTATTAACAAAATACATGGAATATATCTTGGGATTTAATTGGAATTGCAACAGTGCAACAAGATTTCTAGATTATGAATTTAATATTGGATGCATATATCTTGGATTGGTGGCTATCCTGCTCTTGTATCAGCTTTTCACTGATATAGTCTTTTAATCAACTGGTAGATGGTATAAACATTATAGTTTTCCTCGATTTGGTGTATTTAGATATATCTTAAGATAATCAACTCTTCCCAACTTACTTTGTAAGAATCAATGCACCCTTGTGTTTCCATCAATTTAATTTTGGCTTTCCAAAAAAAGCTTTGACAAATTGTTCCCAGTTTCTACACCATTTAAACTTTCCTCTTTCATCTTATGAACATTCACCCATAATATCTAAGTATTGTAACAGATGATAGATTTTTTTTAAATAATTGATCACACAAGATACTCCAAGCTATAATAATAGACATGCTCATAGATTAGCCACAATATATTGGTTTGAACATAAAAACTTGAGGGTTCCTTACATACAACAGTTAAATTGAGTAGTCCTACACAATACTATGAAAATATACTTAAACAATAATTAAACTAAACACGAAGACTTGAAACATAAAATGATACAAACCAATTACATACTATGTTAGCTCATAAAAGATCCCTAAAGATATAACAACATTCACCCCGTTCAAAGCTTTCAACATGAACCCTCATAAAATTGCCTCAGTTACACAAGGCGGTGAGTGAGCTCCACCCCAATGACCTTGAAACCACCAGATGCAAACCTTAGTGACTAGTGAGAGTATCACTGATTTTGCAATAACACGACACCTAACATCTTCGTTACTCAAGCCTCTATGTGTCCATAGTCCAGTCCAACCTGACGAACATGGCCACGAATACATTTTGGGAGAGTCTGTTACATATAGAACACAAAAAATACTACGAAGCTCAAACTAAAATCTAAGTAATTTTACCAACTGATGTCCAAATGCTTGGTGGTGAGACATTATAACCTGCCAATAGTGGCTGGAAAGGCCAGGGTGAGGACCACATATCAAAGTAACATAGGTGGAAGCGTCACTTGACCAGGATGAGGACGAAGTGACAAAGGTGGAGAGATGAGACGACGAACAACTTCTATATAACTAACTTCTTGCTTATTTGCATGGTAGATGAGAATGTCGAACTTGGAGGACCCTAAATATTTAAACACAATCCTGTGGAGATCCACAGACCCATAATACGTGGTAACAAGTAAGAAAGTTTTTTGCTTTCTTTCTTTTTTGTGGTTTGGGGTTGCGAGTAAATTGAAAAGGTGTTACATGCAAAACTCAATACTCAATGTTAATGTTGGTCAAATCTTATTACATCACCACTATTTACTTTATTCAATAGCTTACTTTCTCATTCTTATTTCGGGGTTGTCTAAATGACTCATGGTAAAATTTGGGTTAAATAACCCATGATCTAGGTGGACCAATCACATTTAAGATAAATTGGTTGAATTTTCTATATTTTATTAATTGATTTATTTAGAGTCAAATATGTTTTTGATCCCTAACTTATACAAATAATCTAAAATGGTACCTAAAAAAAGCGCAAAGGTTTTAGGCCTTTGAATTATTTTTCACATCTATTTTGATCCCTCAAAATTTTCTTCCCTTAAATTTAGTCCTCCTCCCCACACAATTATTTCAAAACCTAAAAATTCACCTTGAAATCATTGTCCAGCTTATGCAACCATGGGGTTATCAAAGAACGCAGCCATGGGTAACTTAACTATCTTATGCAACCCTTCGTGAATTCACCTTTTTATGTTTCATAAATTCATGTTTTGTACATCTGTATGAAATTGATGTGGTAATATTGTCTTTGCTAAGTACAAACGAGGAGGAGCAATCTATGGCAAGGTGAACCTACGTGGTATTATCTTTGCTAAATACAAACTATGGCAAATACAAACCATGAGATATTTTTGTGGGACTGAAATAGATGTGAAAAAAATTAAGGACTAAAGCTTTTGTATATTTTTGGGTACCATTTTATATTTATGTGTATAAGTCAGGGACCTAAATCATATTTAACCCTAAATAAATTAATAAATAAATTTTAAAAATTCAACTAATTTATCTTAAATGTGATTGGTCCACCTAGATCATGGGTTATTTAACCCAAATTCTACCATGAGTCATTTAGACAACCCCTCTTATTTCAATCCTCCTTAATTCTAATTCCTTCTCCTATCCCTCCCTTTGCAGCGTACTATATAGGATTTCTGGACTCAGGTATGTTCATTGTGCTCCTTTCTCCTTCTATTTTTTATTGCCTTGATTTTAGGTTAGATTTGTGTCTTTTATAGCTTTTGATAATGCTGAATTTTAAGTGTTTGTGTTGAAAGATAATTATTTTTTATAATGTTGTCAAAATGTAGTGAATGGTACCAAGTAAGAAAGATTTTTGCTTTTTTTGTTTTTGTTTGGGGTTGCAGCGAAGTGGGATTTTTGTCTGGAGGGTTGGGGGTATTTTTGTGGGTGTATTTTTCCCATGAATTATGATAGAAGCAAAATAATTTTGTGGCCACCCAAGAGGAATGGGGCCACTGTGTGTGTGTTTCTAAGAATTTGGAAAATCATGGTTTCTTGTTAATGGGGTTTTAAACATAATCTAGTATTCCTTTTGAAGAGATTTTGTTTTGGAGCCGATTTTGATGAGTTATTATACATTACATAAACACAAATATATTAGTATTTAGTCTCTTATTGGGAAGTATTGAGAACAAACTTTGGAAAAGGGAATGTTTAGGTTTTAATTTTTGGTCCAAAACCGCATTTGATTGTAATGTAACAAGTTTTGGAGTCATCGCAACGACATCACCCCATTAGTCCCCAATTATCTGAGAACCTCTAAGCTAGAATTGGGAATCTTCCTTACAATTAATTGCACCCCTTTTCAAATTTAAGTTTGTAGGCATCATAGATCGATAGTTTGATGGACATGAATGAGAAAGATAAGTTTAAGGTGTAAAATAGATGAAGAGAAAAAAGAGTGAGGTTGACGAAAAAGATATGAAGGGGGTGGAATAATGGCTGCATGGTCTTTTTTTTAGTCTTAGAGGATATGCTATTTATTGGAGCTTATTGGAGCAAAGCCTGAGAATACACCGATCGAAGGTTAAACTATTCAGACCTAAGATGTGCTAATTGAGTGTCCTATGTGTGTTAACTGCCAAATGAGAAATTGGTTTTTAATAGGAATAATGGCAACTATCTTGATATTTAAAGGGTCTTTTTCAACATTCTAAGTCTTAGGAAGTCAATGGGTTCTTTGTTTTTCTATCTGAATTTGATGGGAGGCTACTTATCATGGTGATGACACCACGATAAAGTTTTTGGTTTCCTAAAATACTACTATGACACTAAAAGCATAGCTCCCTAGATGGATAATTTGAGGCTTTCTTAAAGAGGAAAGCTTCCGAAGGAGATGAGTTTCTGCAAGAAGTTGGGACTCCTCATGGAGAAAAGCTCCCTTTGCAAAGCACAAGTGCATCTCAGGTTCCCAAGAGGTTTCATGTTCTAGAAACGTGTGGCTGTTTGGTAATCTTCCTAACTTGTTTGTTTGCAGTTTTTAAAACAGTTTTCAATTTTTAAAAACCTATTTGATACGGAGTTGTTTCTAAACACTGTTTTTGAAAACATTTCTCATTTTTAATTTTTAAAACTATTTTTCAGTTTCTTATTTTTAGTTTTCAGATCTTAGTTTTCTAAATGTTGAAAAACATGTCATTTAAATTGTTTTCTTCTTCTGAAAACTGTTTTTAAAAATTATTTCTGAAAATTGTTTTAAAAACTTAAAACTGCAATCAAACAAGCACTTGATTTTCAGTTTTTAAAAGAGTTTTTAGAAACAATTTTGAAAAACAATTCTTGTGTTGAGTTTTGTGTCTATGTATGTTTACTTCAGAATTTATTTGTTTAACTTATCCAAGAGGGTGGCGAAGCAGACTCCTAATCATTAGTGATTCTTGATAGATTTTTCTCTATTTCCAAATAAGCATAACATTAGAATTTAATCTATGTACTAAATTGTGTGTTTTGATTGATTAGAAGTCTTGATTTTAGTTCCATAGTTGGCTATTCAGTTTTTATGATTAAATTTATTTCCTTGTGTCAATGCATTAGCTAGGTAGTCCCTTTATGCCTCAAAGCTTTGGAATCATTTGAAAATTATTGTAGGATGGATTCATCTGGGGGCTTAGAAAGGAAGACACGGAAATTTGGTTTTGTGTATGAAAGAAGAAAAAAAGGCACTAATTCTAAAAAAAAAAAGCTGATCTTAATCAAGTCACTTCCTTACCTTCAGAATCTTCTGGGACCAACAAAGATGGCTAGCGTGAAATTGGAGATGATGGCTTAAGTTTTATTTTATATGCAATGAATGATTTCTATTTTCTTTGCATGCATTACTTGTCTTCAAGCACTACAATTTTTTTTGGCTTAATCTAGTTTTTGTCCTCAACCTTTGCCATAAATATAGCTTTAGTCCCTCGCCGTAAAGGTGGGGATTAGTCCTTAGTTTTTGGCAAAATGATTGGTTTTGGTTATTCCGACCGGTTGGGTCAACGCCGGAGCTCCGGGAAGCTCATGTAACATTGCCGTGTCATTTAATGAGCTTAGGTGAAAATTTTATTTATTTTTTATTTAAAAATAAAAAATAAAATAAAAAACCAAGATTAATCACCATCATTCAATCTTCATCTTCGTCATCCTCAACTTCATCTTTTCTTTCTTTTAGAAACCTAGAAGACCACGCTGCCACCATCTCCAATCCAATCCTCTGCATCAGGTCCGTTGGTTAGCTTTTGGGGTTTTCTGCGATGGGCGATGGAATGGTGTGCGTGGGTACTCTTTCTTCGTTTGAGCAAGCTTCTTGATGGTTGCTGTCTGCGTGCTAGGACTATGAAGCTTAGCTCTTTTTCCCCGTTTTGCTTTGTCTTTTTCGTGTCCGTTGTATTGTGTTTCATCCTTAAACAGCTCTGAGGAGAAATTGGAGTCTGACATTGTCCAATAGTTGGGCAACAATATCATTTATGTGCTTCAAGCTTCTTGAAAAGAGTAATGAGTAATGATTTGCTAAAACAAAAAGAAGTGAGGAGGAAAATGGGTTTGAGTTGGGGAGAGAAGAGAAAGAAAAATAACAAGTTTGAAATATGAAATTTAGACTTTGAAGTTTTGGGTTTGTATGGGTTGAAGAGGATTGATGAACATAGGTTGAAGATTGTACGTAGTTGTTGGGTTTCTTTCAAATATGGAAAATCTGGGTTGAAGAAGATGATTAAGAAGATGAAGAAGAAGATGCTCATAAGAAGAAGATAGATGGGGTTTTTTTTTTTAATTAATTAAGAAGAAGGTTAATTAGTTAAAGGTTAATTAGTGAGGTTAATGGTGTTAAAATTTTATTTTTTTTAAATGAAAAAGAGCCACATCAGCTGCCGGAGCTCCGACGTTGACCCAACCAGCCGGAAGGACCAAAGCCAATCATTTTGCCAAAAACTTGGGACCGATCCCCACCTTTACGCTGGCGAAGGACTAAAGGCATATTTATGGCAAAGGCTGGGGACAAAAATTGGATTAAGCCTTTTTTTTTGAACGTCACTACAAGTTAACATCACCATTTTGCAGGGATTATGTTTCTTCTACTTTTTCACTTTTGGATATGTTGTGTACCTTTGATATGATGAAGTTTTCGTGAATGTGTTTTAGTCTTATCAAGTCTTAACTCTGAATTCAGTTTATTTGAAATATACATATATCTTTTGCATAGCTGAGGTTATTATTAATGTAACAATCACATTCTTTCACCCCACAAAGGTGTTCATTGAATGAACATATATTTAAATCAAAATTATAATCTATTACCGATCTTAGCCCTAAAAACGCAATATATTTGCAGAGTTACTTTGTATGTGAGATGTGCAATGATGGAGGAAACTTGCTCTGCTGTGATGCTTGCCCTCGTACTCATCACCTGGAGTGCCTTGATCTTCAAGTATGCATAATTTTCATTTTGTAATTCGAATATTCTCCTTTTTTCCTTTACTTGATCTTATGGAATGCTTATATTTTTGTTTTCTCTTGCTTGAAGTATGTTCCTGAAAATGAATGGGTATGCCCAAACTGCTCAAGTTATGATGAACTTTCAATGCCCATAAAATATTTGAAGAGCTCTTCCAAAAAAGAAAACAAGTCTAAGAAAGTCAAAGCTGGTTCTTCCTCCTCAGGATCAAAGAATAAGAAGCGATCAAACTAAGTAATCGCTGGTAATCAGGTATGAGAAAAAAGATGGTCAAAATTGTCTAAATCAATTACTTTTTTCATCTCAGCTAATGAGAAATGCTATGAATTACTTCAAGTGAGAGAAATGTATTGCTCATTTTAAAAATAAACCAATAATAAAGGAAGTGTTGAAAAGAGTTTGGTATTGAGAATATATATGTACATACATACACATATATGCACAGACACACTTACACACATATATACATACGTACATACATTTAGACACATACATTTATATATACATGTATATATGTCTAATGCAAATCATGCAAGGAGTTCCTGATTAGTGTGTTTCTTATGCCATTAACAGGTCGGAAGGGAGAATTAGCAGTCATTCTTGTGCATGCATGGACTGGAATATTTAATTTGTGTATTAAGGATTATTTCAGTGTTTAAGATCTTAATCTTAAATTTTCAATTAATGTAAGTTTAAGATTCTAAAATTCTTACCTTTCTCTTTTTCTTCTTTTTTATCACATAAAATATCACATATTTCATTTCATTTGTGAGAACGGATTGTGAAGATAAGTTTTTCCTAGATTTTTTTTCTAACAGAACAAAGAAAGACAAGAAGAAGAAGCAAAATGCCAATGTGCAGTGATAACTGGCGGTGGCAATGGAAAATCCGGTACATGCAAAACCCAATGTTAATGTTGGTTGTCTCTTATCTTACATCACCACTATTTATTTCAATCTCTTACTTTCTCATTCTAATTTCACCTATTCTTCATTCTAATTCCTTCTACTATCCCTACGTATGCGTCATACTATAGCATCTCAGAACTCAGGTATGTTGATTTCAATTTTGATATGTGGCCTTTTGTAGTTCTTAGTAGTGTTGAATTTCAAGAATTTAAGTTGAAAGATGATTAATTTTCTTGAAATCTGTATATACCAAAATGTGGTGAATGATAGCAAGAAAGTTTATATCTTTCTTTCTTTCTTATCTGAGGTTTGGGCGGGGATTTTTTTGGGAGGCTTGGAGATTTTGTTGTGAGTGTCTTTTGCTCATGAATTATGATAGAAGGAAAATTTGTATGCAATTTGTTAAAGTGGATTTTGATGGGTTTAGTATGCAAAGCAATGAATGGTAAAAAGTAAGAAAGTTCTTTCCTTTCTTTCTTTTATGGGGATTGGGGTTGGGGTGTTATTGTGGGTGCCTTTTACTCATGAATTATGATAGGAGGAAAATAATTTTTTAAGGAGTAGGGTCATTATAGTGTGTGTTTATGAGAATTTGGAAAATTATGGTTTCTTGCTAATGGGGTTTATAAATATGATTTGATATGCAAGTTTACCCTTTTGGAGAGATGTTGTTTTTTCATAATAGAGAACAAACACAATTATTTTTTCTTTTTGAAACCCTAAATTTCCTTTTTGTGTTTGGTTTGAACCTTATTTGAAGAATGCTTGCTTGAGGTTCGTGTTGGAGCTCAAGGCAACTTTCATATATGAAGATAACCCTAACAATGACATCAATTTTGCTTTCTACAACCTTCTACCTGTCAAGCGGTATCTTTATTTCCATTTCATTTGTTTCCTCACCTTATTAATTTGGATATATTTAATTTCAATAGGAAATGCAGGCTTAGGAGTTTCAACTAACTATCAGTTTGTTCATCATTGTATTTACACATGAAGGTTGAATGAATTGGCTACATAAGAAATTGGAAGGCTTGTATTGGTGACTAAGGTGATAACAAGGACAAGTGAGGTTCGACCTGAGCTTCTCCAAGGAACTTTCAAGTGCGTGGAATGTGGTGGTGTTATAAAGAATGTTGAACAACAATTCAAGCATTTGGAGGTGGTTAAATGATAACTATTATTGTGGTTTGTTCAATTCTTATCATATTTATCTGCTTGGATTATAAGTCACTGCCATTATCTATCTGGGAATTTTCACTTCTATTTGACTATTCTGGTTCTGATGTCATGCCACTCATTGCAGCCAATTATATGTGTAAATGCGACTTGTAACAACATCTAGGGAGCCAAGACTGTCTCTAGGGTGAGCTCACAGTTTTTTGAAAATTTCACTTGGTTTAATTTTGATGTTTTTATATATCTTTGAAATGGAAATTTCTTCACATACTATCAATAGCATAGTGTATTATGGTAAAATGTATCAGGATCTTTGAACCTCAGCTATGAATTTATCTTTATTTTTTTGTTTGTTTCCTATGCAAAAAAACCATCAGGATCATAGAAAGTGGATTAACTATTTTCTCTTTATCTTGTGTTGAAATAAATACGAACTGATTTTGTGAAACTCAAGTTAAGCATTATAGTAATAAGACTTCACATCAGACATGATTTCCATGTTTATTCTAACAAGGCTTTTGTTATGATAGTTTTCATTAAAATTGGTTTACTTTTGACTAAAGTATATGATATCCTTTCTTTGTTTTAATAGATGTTGAACAACATGAAAGACATCCTGTTAAGTAGGTTCAAGTTGTTTCCATATATCATTCTGAGAAATATTCTAAATGACTTTCTAATAATATGGACTTCATATTTAAGCACGAGGAACATTTTCTTATAGTTATTCTCATGTACAAGACAAAATTTTAGTCTTCTTAAAGTGGAATGTGATCTAGACAAAAAATTAGCATGTTAAATTTGATGGAATATATAGAAACATTTATATATACCTCCCATTTGCAGGAGTGTTGATTCCTTTAGCAAGTTACAGTGGAGCTTATTGACATATTAGGCTCTGCTTTAGTCTCATACAAAATGAGAAGAAAATGTCCGAGTCTTGTCTCCTTTCCTGGTGCTTGAAAACATGCACCACAATATGGTTTGAAAAAAGTTGTTAGAGAGTGTGACATTTTGATTAATTTATAGATCACAAGCATATGAGATAAAGGTAAACAGAATACACATGCAACACAAGTTGCAACAGCTAATTCCTTAGAAAATGTGTAGACCTTATTATGCTTCGAAGACATGAAATTTTCAAATTAAAAATCATATCTAATACTGGCATAGATTGTTGCAATGATTTTTCTTGTTCCTCATGTCGTTTGTTGCAACATAGATCATATATTTAAAGATTTTACTATTTATATGAAATTAATTTTAGTATGGTTTATTTGATTTTTTTGATTATGTATCTTTACTTAAGAATTTTAATTTTTTAACTTATCTAAGAGGATAGTGAAACAGACTTCAATTCATTTTATGTAAAAAATGTTCTATCTTCCAGAATTCAAATTTCTGTTTTTTGATTTATTAGAAGTTTTGAAACTGGTTATTAGCTCCATAGCTTGTTGTTCAGTTTTGTGATTCAATTTCTTTCCTTGTGTCAATGCAGTGCCTTTGTCAGTCAAAACGTTGGTATCTTTTAAAAAGTATTGAAAGATGGATTCATCTAAAGGTATAAAATGGAAAACTCCCTCGAACTTATCACCTAGAGTTCCTCAGTCTTAAAGTATGATTGCTTTCATTTTGTCTTATATTTAAGGCATTATCTTATTCTTCTTTACTTGATCTTAAGGTATTCTTAATTTTTTTGTTTTACATGAAGTCTATTCCCGTAAAAGAATGGCTATGCCCCAAGTGCTTCAGTTATGATGAGCTTTCAAAGCCCGTAAAATATTTGGAGATCTCCTCCAAAAAGGACATTTCTCACTCCTCAGGATTGAAGATTAAGAAGCGAACAACTTAATTAAGGAATCACTGGTCATTAGGTATGTTTAACAACTTCGAGCAGCTTTAATTAAAACATTGGATAAAAATATAGGCTATTCAACACTTTAATTTTATTAATATTTTGCCTTTTTTATTTGAGTATTTTATCTTTTAGGATTGTACCCACAAAAAAAATCTTTTAGAAATTTCTCAATTCACGCAGTCATAGAATATGAGTCGTTTGATTACGAAATTTAAAAGTTTAGCTAGAGTATTTCAAGCGACAACACCATTCACAATATTTCTTCCAAACTAGAGTATCCTGGAGCTTAATCTTGTAATCACATATCCAAATCCTCTTCATTGAACCTTTGAATTCCTTCTCAACTAGCACGAGTTTCACCAATCTTTCTTGCTTCAGTCCAAAAAAGTTCATCTTCATTTTCATTTGATGCGAGTAGAGTAGCCAGAAGTTGAAGGGAAAATTGTTGGCTCATGTCATTGAAAGCAGCAAAAAAATCCCCATGGCAAAAATGAGATATCCCGAAAAGGTTTTTCCATCAAATATTATAAATGAGTGGAATCAACAAACAAAGAATATTTTTAACCCTATCTGAAAAATTCCACTTGTTCCGTGTAGGTTATATTTTTATGGTAAATGGGTTTTTTTTCTTTCCAGCCGTATGCCTAATATGTTTTTCTATGTTATTTGAATCCACACACTTAATGATATTAATTGAAAACTTTTCAAAGAGGTCTCACATTAGCTGTGAGGATTCTGCTGCTAATTTCAATGACACGCGGAAATATATCCGCACAACTTCCTGCTACTTTAAATGCCCTCAGATCAAAGTGAAGATGAAGTTTTCTAGGCTATGCCAGAATGATGGGTGAAACTCTCGCTAGTTTCAAAGAAACTAAGGAGTTCAATGTTGAAGATTTAGATATGTGGTTACATGATTTAGCTCCCACTCTTTGGAAGAAATGCTCTGAATGGTAATTTTTCTCTAAGTTAAGGAAGAGTAGAAAGAGTAAATGAAGCTAAACTTTGAACTGTTTGATTTTTTGTGTAGTACTTTGGCGTTGATTTTATTTTCTTAAATTATAAGCCCTTTCTTTATTTTATTTAAGTTGCTGCATAGATGAAACACGAAAATAAAAGCGGAAACAATAGAAAGAATAACAGCTTGCTCATAAATTCTCTCTTCCCAAACGTCTGATTCTCCACATAAGTTGATATATATGGTATCTAGATTTCTTAGGTGTTTTTAAAGTTAAGTCTATATGAGGACCTACTTCTCGAATTTGATTCTATATATTATATCTTTTTCTTTCGAGAAAAATCAATATGTAATATTTACCACTAATTATAAGGTCCTCTAAAGATAATCACGCTTACTAAAAAAACTTGTAATGAGGTCAATTAATATTTTGGTTATAATTTTTTTATAAAATCTTCTAAATTTGTTCTTAATTCCTTATAATTAATTAATCATTAATTATTAGTGGTTATAAAAATTTTGGAATTACAAAATTTAATAATTACAAGGAGTAAACTTGGGAAAAGGATAATAAACATTTATAGAATCCAGTGAGGAGTCTTATGTAAAGGATACCAAGTATATCTCTTTTTTTGGTTACAGGAGGAAAAGTATACCAAGTATATCTCTAAATGGTCTTATATAAATTTCTCATATAAAAATTATCTATTAAATTAATTGATGATATTGTTTCTTGTAGTACATAGTTGATGACAAAATGATAAATAAATATTGTAAAAATTGATGATTAGTTAAGTTTAAATATTAAAAGTTCATATAATCACATTATATGATTGAAAGTTTTAATTATCAAAATCAAATATGTAATACTAAAATAATGTATAATAATATTAATCATTAACGATAAATACATAAAAATATTTATATTAATTTTTACAGTATATTATATTTAACTCTGTTAAAAGCTCCATTCTTACAAAAAATCTTAAATTAATTTTTTTTGTCGGTGCTGGAACGTAGTTTGTGTGGGGAAACATTAAAAATAAGAGAGGACATGATACTTTGGGATCAACTGTGGGTTTGAGAATCACAATGTTTAATTTTTTTTTTTTTTTGAGGTTGAAGCCCAATTGGCAAATTTAATGGACTATGTGTAGGGCCAAGTAAGATAGCCCATCAAAACTAGGGTTACTCTATTATAAATATATATTGTCAGAATCCTCATCTCCTCTCTTGTACTTTGCTGCGCAGTCCTCTCCTCTCTTGGACTCTAGCTGCAGAGTTTTCCTTATCAAAAAGTCATAGGGGAGGAAGATCCTGATCTGGGAGTGCACCTTGTGCCTAACATATAAATACAGGCAGATTTATAACAACTATTGAATTACCATTGCGTCTTCAAGAGGTATGCCATCTATATTGATTTCATTAGGGTTTTAAATCCTTGTGTAAATTCTATTATAAAAATGAGTTTTGATTCAAACTTTTCTTTTTCATCCATCTGATTTTCACTCATTTTCGCTTCTTATCTCTCTCTTTTTCTTCTTTTTCTATCACATCTTTCATTTCATTTGTGAGATTAGATTGTGCAGATAAGTTTTCCCTTGAATTGTTTTTTACAAAACAAACAAAGACAAGAAGAAGAAGCAAAATGTCAATGTGCAGTGATAAGTGGCGGTGGTGATGGAATATATGTTACATGAAAAACTCAATATTAATATTGGTTGTCTCTTATCTTACATCACCACTATTTATTTCAATCCTTTACTTTCTTCATTCTAATTCCTTCTACTATCCCTACCTATGCGTCATACTATAGCATCTCAGGACTCAGGTCTATTAATTGTAGTCGATGTTTCGTTCAAGTTATGCTCATTTTCTTCTTCATTTTTTAAATTTCCTGAATTTTTTTTGTTGATTTTAGGTTTGATATGTGATTTTTTGTAGTTGTTTGTAGTGCTAAAGTTCAAGAGTCTGAGTTGAAAGATGATTAATTTTCTGGAAATCTATAAATACCAAAATGTGGTGATGAAAACAAGTAAGAAAATTTCTACCTTACTTTCTTTTCTTAGGTTTGAGTGAGGAGATTTTTGGAAGGTTTGGAGGTGTTGTCTCATGAATTATGATAGAAAGAAAATATAGTATGCAATTTGTTAAAGTACGTGAATTTTGATAGGTTTAGTTTGCAATGTAGTGAATGATAACAAGTAAAAAGTTCTTCCTTTATTTCTTTTATGGGGATTGGGGTGTTATTGTGGGTGCCTTTTACTCATGAATTATGATAGAAGGAAAATAATTTTTTGAGGAATAGGGCCACTGTATATGTGTGTGCGTGTGTGTGTGTTTATGTGAATTTGGAAAATTCTGATTTCTTGCTAAAGGGATTTATAAACATGAATTAGTATGCAAGTTTTTCCTTTTGAAGAGATGTTGTTTCTGCCTCTTATTGGGCAGTATAGAGAACAAGCAGAATTATTTGTTCTTATTGAACCATAAAGTTCCTTTTTGTTTTTGATTTCAACCTCATTTGAAAAATTCTTGCTAGTTGTTCATGATGGAGCTGAAGCCAACTTTCATATCTGAAGATAACTTTAACAAGAACATCAATGTTGCTTTCTACAACATTCTACGTTTCAAGCGGTATTTGCATTTCCATTCCATTTGTTTTCTCACTATATTAATTTTGATATATTTAATTTCAATAGGAAATCCAAGCTTTGGAGTTTCAACTGACTATCAATTTGTTGACCATTGAATTTACACATGCAGGTTAAGGGATTTGGCTACATCAGAAATCGGTAGGCTTGTATTGGTGACTGAAGTGATAACAAGGACAAGTGAGGTTCAACTTGAGCTTCTCCAAGGGACTTTCAAGTGCCTGGAATGTGGTGGTGTTATAAAGAATTTCAAACAACAATTCAGGCATTATGAGGTGGTTAAATGATAATTATTATTATTGTTTGTTCAATTCATATCATATATATTTGCATCATGTTATCTTCTTGGTTTATAATTCATTGTCATTATCTAACTGGGAATTTTGATTTCTATTTGACTATTCTGGTTCTGATGTCATGCCACTCACAACAACCTACTATATGTGTAAATGCGACTTGTAACAACATCTAGGGAGCCAAGACTGTCTCTAGGGTGAGCCCACAGTTTTTTGAAAATTTCACTTGGTTTAATGTTTATGTTTTTATATATCTTTGAATTTGAGATTTCTTCACATACTATTAGCTGCATAATGTATTATGGTAAAAAGTATCATGATCTTTGAACCTCAGCTGAGCATTTATGTTTATTGTTTTGGTTTCCTTTGCAACAAAAGCATCAGGATTACAGAAAGTGGATTAACTATTTCCTTTTTATTCTGTGTTGAAATAAATACAAGCTGATTTGATGAAACTCAATTTAAGCATAGTAGTAATCAGACTTCACATCAGACATGGTTTCCATATTTATTAAACACAATATTTTGTTATGATAGTTTTCATTAAAATTGGTTTACCTTTGAATTAAGTACATGATGTCCTTTTTTGTTTGAATAGATGTTGAACAACATGAAAGGCATCTTGTTAAGTAGGTTCAAGTTGTTTTCATATATCATTCTAAGAATATTTTAAATGGCTTTCTAATAACATGGGCTTCATATTTAAGTACGAGGAGCATTTTCTTGTAGCTAGTCTCATGTACAAGACAAAATTTTAGTCTTCTTAAAGTGGAATGTGATCTAGAGAAAATTTAGAATGTTATTCATTTAGAAACATTAATACTTCCCATTTGCAGAATTGTTGATGCCTTTAGCAAGTTCTAGTGGAGCTTAATGACTTATTAGGTTCTGCTTTAATCTCATACAAAAGGAAAATAAAATGTATGAGTTCTATCTCCCTTCCTGGTGCTTGAAAACACCACATTATGGTTTGAAACAAGTTGTTACAGAGTGTGACATTTTGATAAATTTATAGATCACAAGCATATCCTCTCTAATACTGGCATAAATTGTTGCAATTATTTTGCTTGTTCCTCGTATCATTTCCTGCTGCATAGATCATATATTTTAAGCTTTTACTATTTATATGGAATTAATTTCAATAGGGTTTGTTTGATTGCTTTGTTTATGAATGTTTATTTAAGAATTTTAGTTTTTCAACTTATCCAAGAGGGTAGCAAAGCAGGCTAAAGATCATTAATAAGTATTGACAGATGTTTCTGTATTTTCAAATAACTATAACTATTTCAGTTTTCAATTCATATTATGTAAAAAATATCTATTTGCGAGAATCCAAATTCTGTGTTTTGATTTATTGCAAGTTTTGAAATTGGTTATTAGCTCCATAGCTAGTTGTTCAGTTTTGTGATTCAATTTCTTTCCTTGTGTCAATGTAGTTGACTCCTTTATCACTCTAAAGCGTTGGGATCATTTGAAAAATATTGGAAAATGAATTCAGCTGGAGGTATAAAATGGAAGACTCGCTCAAACTTATCACTTGGAGTGCCTCAGTCTTAAAGTAAGCTTGCTTACATGTTGTCTTGTATTTAGGGTAATCTTTTTTTTTCTTTATTTGATATTAAGGTATTCTTAAACTTTTTTGTTTTGACATGAAGTTTTTCCCGTAAAAGAACGATCATGCCCAAAGTGCTTCAGTTATGATTATCTTTCAATGCCCGTAAAATATTTGGAGAGCTCCTCTAGAAAAGACATTTCTCGCTACCCAGGATTGAAGAATAAGAAGTGATCAATTAAAGGAATCCCTGGTCATTAGGTACGTTTAACAATTTCAAGCAACTTTATTTCAACATTGGATAAAAATATATGCTATTCATGACTAAATTGAACCCTGGTCATTTTTTGATCACCGGTCTGGTTTTTACAACCATGATAAATAGCATAGAAAATAGGGTTTATCTAGCATGGACCGTTAAAAATGAGGTCCAAATTTACACACTCCGTTTGATCAGCGATTATTTGCAATATTTTATTTAAATTTTTTTAATCTTAAATTCATTAATTTACATTAAAGATTTAATTAATGAACAATTTTCTAATTTCACCAAATTTACATTTTCCTTTTCTCAATCCCTAAATCTGAAGAGATTCTCCCTGCAAACCCCTACCTTCGAATCTTTAACCCCTTCTTCCAAGCTTTCCTTCTCCCATCATGCTCCTTCAACAGCAACCAAAATCCAAGCATTTCCCTCATCAAGACCCAATCGAACCAAATGCAAACACCACTTCGTGACCTCATTCGCTTGCAATCAAACCAACCCTTCACTTACCTCCTCCTTATAGAGACAAGGATTGAGGGAGGAGGAAGATATCGAGACAAAAATGATGTAGAGGAGCAACGCAGTGGGGAGGCAAAAACAAAGGTAAGGGCTTTTCTAGATCTGTTCGATTTCTATGGTGAGGAGGCAAAAACAATGGGTTGTCTAACATTCTTTAACATTCTGATCTGAACAGATCTGGAATCGAAAAGAAATCAAACCGATTTAGAATCCAAACCCATCAAACAGATCAAACCCTACACCACCGAAATAGAACAAATCTGGAAAAACCCTCCCCTTTGCTTTTGCCTCCTCACTACCTTGCTCGTCATCATTTTTGTCTCCATCTCGTTCTCTTCTCTCAATCCTTGTCTCTAGGGGGTGAATGAGGGGTGGGTTCAATTGCAGGGGAATGAGGTCACAAAGTGAGGTTTGCATCTGGGTTCGATTTGGTCTCGGTGGGGGTAGTGCTTGGATTTTGGTTGCGGGGGAAGGAGCACATTGGGAGGCGGAAAACTTGGAAGAAGGGTTATGGATTCGAGGTAGGGAAGAAGAATAAGGGTTTGCAGTTGGGGATTGAGAAGATGTAAATTAGGTTAATTTAGAATTTGTTCATTAATTAAGCTTTAATGTAAATCAAGGATTGGGATAAAAAAAATAAAAATAAAAATTATAGTTAATCACCACTCAAATAGAGAGGAGGTCCAAATTCGGACCTCTTTTTTACGGGTCCATGTAAGAGAAACTCTTGGAAGAAATCATCTGAATGGTAATTTTTCTCTAAGGTAAGGAAGACTAGAAAGAGTAAAAGAAACTAAACTTTGAATTGTTTGATTTTTTGTGTTGTACATTTGCCTTGAAGTTTTGTAATTATCACCGGTCCGGTTTTAAAACCATGATAAATAGCATAGAAAATAAGGTTTACCTAGCGTGGACCGTTAAAATTGAGGTCCAAATTTACACCCTCTGTTTGATCAGTGATTATCTGTAATATTTTATTTAAATTTTTTTAATCTTAAATTCATTAATTTACATTATAGATTTAATTAATGAACAACTTTCTAATTTCACCTAATTTACATTTTCCTCTTCTCAATCCCTAAATCTGAAGAGATTCTCCCTGCAAACCCATACCTTCGAATCTTTAACCCCTCTTCCAAGCTTTCCTTCTCCCATCATGCTCCTTCAACAGCAACCAAAATACAAGCATTTCCCTCATCGAGACCCAATCGAACCAAATGCAAACACCACTTCGTGACCTCATTCGCCTGCAATCAAACCAACCTTCACTTTCCTCCCTCCTCATAGAGACAAGGATTGAGGGAGGAGGAAGATATCGAGACAAAAATGATGTAGAGGAGCAACGTTGTGGGGAGGCAAAAACAAAGGTAAAGGCTTTTCCAGATTTGTTCGATTTCTATGGTGAGGAGGCTGGGTTGTCTAACATTCTTTAACATTCTGATCTGAACAGATCTGGAATCGAAAAGAAATCAAACCGATTTAGAATCCAAACCCATCAAACAGATCCTACCCCACACCACCGAAATCGAACAAATTTGGAAAAGTCCTCCCCTTTGCTTTTGCCTCCTCACTACCTTGCTTGTAATCATTTTTGTCTCCATTTCGTTTTCTTCTCTCAATCCTTGTCTCTAGGGGGTGAGTGAGGTGTGAGTTAAATTGCAGGGGAATGGGGTCACAAAGTGAGGTTTGCACCTGGGTTCGATTTGGTCTCGGTGGGGGTAGTGCTTGGATTTTGGTTGCGGGGGAAGGAGCACATTGGGAGGTGGAAAACTTGGAAGAAGGGTTATGGATTCGAAGGTAGGGATGAAGAATAAGGGTTTGCAGTGGGAATCTTTTCAGATTTGGGGATTGAGAAGATGTAAATTAGGTTAAATTAGAATTTGTTCATTAATTAAGTCTTAATGTAAATTAATGATTGGGATAAAAAAAAAAATTAGAGTTGATCACCACTCAAATAAAGAGGAGTCCAAATTTGGACATTTTTTTAGGGGTCCATATTAGAGAAACTCTTGGAAGAAATCATCTGAATGGTAATTTTTCGGCTTAATTGCACTTTTCATCCCTTATGTTAGGCCTTTGTGCAATTTCAATCCCCTTTGTTTAAAAGGAGCAATTTTGGTACACAGAAGATTAATTTGTGACAATTGGGTCCTTCTGTCATATTCCAGTTAGTTTCAAATGGATTTTACATAGGTGTCACTCATTAATGACGTGGCCTGACACATTTTACCACTTAGATGCCACTGGACTCCACGTAATTAAAAATAAAATAAGTTTTTTTTACGGTAAAAATAAAATAAGTTAAAATTTTAAAAGTAAAAAAATTATAATTTATTTAACTTCATTGCTAGTCAAATCATTTATCTCTATCTGGAAATAAAATACAGAAGCAACAAAAACTTCAGAAACAATAAGAAGCTAAATAAATTCCAGAAACAAAAATCAACTTTTCTCTTTCCTTCACCCAAATCCAAAACAACAAAAAAGCATAATCCAGAAAGAACAACAAATCTAATATCAATCATGATCTTCATCTTCATCCCCAAAACACCAAAAACCTCTTCCCTTTACCCAGACACCAACCTGATATACCGCTGCCCTTTACTCAGATGGCAACAACCCAAACAAAACAAGCATAGATGTCCAGTAAGGCAAAGAGGAAAAGAAAAAGAAAAAATGCACACGCAGGTGCTTAGGGGAGACCAGAAGAACAAATACAGTTCTACCATTAGGAGAATCATCAAGTTGGAGCCATAAATTACCGCTCCACTCCGCCGTCACACGACCTCCGCAGCCATGTTCGCATCAATCGCTCTGCATCCAGACCCTTTCCCCTCTTCTTGTTATCTTTCTTCGATCTAGCTTTCTCTCAATCTGAAGATGCGCCACCGTTCCAGAGACAACACGGATCTGCCTTTCTCTCGATCTGGAGGCGCATCATCGTTCCAAAGATAACCTCGATCTAAAATTCTCTCAATCTAGATTCCTCTCTTCCTGTGTGAAGATGAAGGGGAGGAAGATGACGATGCTCAAAGGAAAATATCAGTGTGGATTATGGAGAGCATGAGAGGTCATGTCCGGTGTGGCTTGATGTGTTGGGTTGAGGATTCAGGAGAGTTTGGACGGATGGTGGTTGTAGCCTGTAGGCTGCCATGAAGGTTCAGATGTGAGATGTTAAAAATTTGGGATTAGGGTTCAATTGGTTTTAATTTCATTTTTTAATTAAATTGTTTTATTTTTCTTTTTTCTTTTATTTATTTATTTACTGATGTGTCATCCATGGTGGTGTAATTAGTAAAAAAGAATCTAAATAAGAATATTTTGTTTGAAATTTAACGGCAACTGACGGAAGGACCTAATTGCCACAAATTGATCTTTTATGTACCAAAATTGCTCCTTTTAAACAAAGGGGATTCAAATTGCATAAGGACCTAACATCAGGGATGAAAAGTGCAATTAAGCCTAATTTTTCTCTAAGGTAAGGAAGACTAGAAAGAGTAAAAGAAACTAAACTACGATTTGTTTGATTTTTTGTGTGGTACATTTGCCTTGAAGTTATGTAATTAGCATCGGTCCGGTTTTACAACCATGATAAATAGCATAGAAAATAGGGTTTACCTAGCATGGTCGTTAAAATTGAGTTCCAAATTTACACCCTATGTTTGATCAGTGATTATATGTAATATTATATTTTAATTTTTTTAATATTAAATTCATTAATTTACATTAAAGATTTAATTAATGAACAACTTTCTAATTTCACCTAATTTACATTTTCCTCTTCTCAATCTCTAAATCTGAAGAGATTCTCCCTGCAAACCCCTACCTTTGAATCCTTACCTTCGAATCTTTAACCCATTCTTCCAAGCTTTCCTTCTCCCACGGTGCTCCTTCCCCAGCAACCAAAATCCAAGCATTGCCCCCATCTAGACACAATCGAACCAAATGCGAACACCACTTCATGACCTCATTCGCCGCAATCAAACCAACCCTTCACTTACCTCCCCCTCATAGAGACAAGGATTGAGGGAAAAGGAAGATATCGAGACCAAAATGATGTCGAGGAGCAACGTAGTGGGGAGGCAAAAACAAAGGTGAAGGCTTTTCCAGATCTGTTCGATTTCTATGGTGGGGAGGCAAATACAATGAGTTGTCTAACATTCTGATCTAAATAGATCTGGAATCGAAAAGAAATCAAACCGATTTAGAATCCAAACCCATCAAACAGATCCCACACCACCGAAATCAAACAAATCTGGAAAAGCCCTCCCCTTCGCTTTTACATCCTCACTACCTTGCTCTTCACCATTTTTGTCTCCATCTCGTTCTCTTCTTTCAATCCTTGTCTCTAGGGGGTGAGTGAGGGGTGGGTTCAATTGCATGGGAATAGGGTCACAGAGTGAGGTTTGCATCTGGGTTTGATTTGCTCTCGGTGTGGGTAGTGCTTGGATTTTGGTTGCGGGGGAAGGAGCACATTTGGAAGCGGAAAACTTGGAAGAAGGGTTATGGATTCGAAGGTAGGGAAGAAGAATAAGGGTTTGCAGTTGGGGATTGAGAAGATGTAAATTAGGTTAATTTAGAATTTGTTCATTAATTAAGTCTTAATGTAAATTAATGATTGGGATAAAAAAATAAAAATAAAACTTACAGTTGAACACCACTCAAATAGAGAGGAGGTTCAAATTTGGACCTCTTTTTTACGGGTCCATGTTAGAGAAACTCTTGGAAGAAATCATCTGAATGTTAATTTTTCTCTAAGGTAAGGAAGACTAGAAAGAGTAAAAGAAACTAAACTTTGAATTGTTTGATTTTTTGTGTTGTACATTTGCCTTGAAGTTTTGTCATTATCACCGGTCTGGTTTTACAACCATGATAAATTGCACAGAAAATAGGGTTTACCTAGAATGGACCGTTAAAATTGAGGTCCAAATTTACACCCTCTGTTTGATCAGTGATTTTCTGTAATATTTTATTTTAATTTTTTTAATCTTAAATTCATTAATTTACATTAAAGATTTAATTAATGAACAACTTTCTAATTTCACCTAATTTACATTTTCCTCTTCTCAATCCTTAAATCTAAAGAGACTCTCCCTACAAACCCCTACCTTCGAATCCTTACCTTCGAATCTTTAACAACTTCTTCCAAGCTTTCCTTCTCCAACTGTGCTCCTTCCCCAGCTACCAAAATCCAAGCATTGCCCCCATCTAGACCCAATCGAACCAAATGCGAACACCACCTCATGACCTCAATCGCCACAATCAAACCAACCCTTCACTTACCTCCCTCCTCATAGAGACAAGGATTAAGGGAAGAGGAAGATATCGAGACAAAAATGATGTAGAGGAGCAACGTAGTGGGGAGGAAAAAACAAAGGTGAGGGCTTTTCCAGATCTGTTCGATTTCAATGGTGAGGAGCCAAAACAAAGGGTTGTCTAACATTCATTAACATTCTGATCTGAACAGATCAGGAATCGAAAAGAAATCAAACCGATTTAGAATCCAAACCCATCAAACAGATCAAACCCCACACCACTGAAATCGAACAAATCTGGAAAAGCCCTCCCCTTTGCTTTTGCCTCCTCACTACCTTGCTCGTAATCATTTTTATCTCCATCTCGTTGTCTTCTCTCAATCCTTGTCTCTAGGGGGTGAGTGAGGGGTGGGTTCAATTGCAGGGGAATGGGTTCACAAAGTGAGGTTTGCACCTGGGTTCGATTTGGTCTCGATGGGAGTAGTGCTTGGATTTTGGTTGCGGGGGAAAGAGCACATTGGGAGGCGGAAAACTTGGAAGAAGGGTTATGGATTCGAAGGTAGGGAAGAAGAATAAGGGTTTGCAGTGGGAATATTTTCAGATTTGGGGATTGAGAAGATGTAAATTAGGTTAAATTAGAATTTGTTCATTAATTAAGTCTTAATGTAAATTTATGATTTGGATAAAAAAAATAAAAATTACAGTTGATCACCACTCAAATAGAGAGGAGTCCAAATTTGGACCTTTTTTTAGGGGTCCATGTTAGAGAAACTCTTGGAAGAAATCATGTGAATGGTAATTTGTCTCTAAGGTAAGGAAGACTAGAAAGAGTAAAAGAAACTAAACTATGATTTGTTTGATTTTTTGTGTGGTACATTTGCCTTGAAGTTTTGTAATTATCACCGGTCCGGTTTTACAACCATAATAAATAGCATAGAAAATAGGGTTTACCCAGCATGGTCGTTAAAATTGAGTTCCAAATTTACACCCTATGTTTGATCAGTGATTATATGTAATATTATATTTTAATTTTTTTAATATTAAATTCATTAATTTACATTAAAGATTTAATTAATGAACAACTTTCTAATTTCACCTAATTTGCATTTTACTCTTCTCAATCCCTAAATCTGAAGAGATTCTCTCTGCAATCCCCTACCTTCAAATCCTTACCCTCGAATCTTTAACTCATTCTTCCAAGCTTTCCTTCTCCCATCGTGCTCCTTCCCCAGCAACCAAAATCCAAGCATTGCCCTCATCGAGATCCAATTGAAACATGCAAACACCACTTCGTGACCTCATTCGCATGCAATCAAACCAACCCTTCACTTACCTCCCCCCTCATAGAGACAAGGATTGAGGGAAGAGGAAGATATCTAGACAAAAATGATGTGGAGGAGCAACGTAGTGGGGAGGCAAAAACAAAGGTGAGAGATTTTCCAGATCTGTTCGATCTCTATGGTGAGGAGGCAAAATCAATGGGTTGTCAAACATTCTTTAACATTCTGATCTGAATAGATCTGGAATCGAAAAGAAATCAAACTGATTTAGAATCCAAACCCATCAAACAGATCAAACCCCACACCACCGAAATCGAACAAATCTGGAAAAGCCCTCCCCTTTGCTTTTGCCTCCTCACTACCTTGCTCGTAATCATTTTTGTCTCCATCTCGTTCTCTTATCTCAATCCTTGTCTCTAGGGGGTGAGTGAGTGGTGGGTTCAATTGCAGGGGAATGAGGTCACAAAGTGAGATTTGCACCTGGGTTCGATTTGGTCTCGGTGGGGGTAGTGCTTGGATTTTGGTTGCGGGGGAAGGAGCACATTGAGAGGCGGAAAACTTGAAAGAAGGGTTATGGATTCGAAGGTAGGGAAGAAGAATAAGGGTTTGCAATGGGGATTGAGAAGATGTAGATTTGGTTAAATTAGAATTTGTTCATTAATTAAGTCTTAATGTAAATTAATGATTGGGATAAAAAAAATTACAGTTGATCACCACTCAAATAGAGAGGAGTTCCAAATTTGGACCTCTTTTTTAGGGGTCCGTTTTAGAGAAACTCTTGGAAGAAATCATCTGAATGGTAATTTTTCTCTAAGGTAAGGAGGACTAGAAAGAGTAAAAGAAACTAAACTATGAATTGTTTGAATTTTTGTGTAAGTACATTTGCCTTGAAGTTTTGTAATTATCACCGGTCCGGTTTTACAACCATGATAAATAGCATAGAAAATAGGATTTACCTAGAATGGACCGTTAAACTTGAGGTCCAAATTTACACCCTCTATTTGATCAGTGGATTATCTGTTATATTTTTTTATTTTTTTTAATCTTAATGAAGCTAAGAAATAGAACAAAGGTGAGGGAACCACTAACCACTGTACCCCAAAGTACCAATGCGGCAATGCCACTACTACATCCAGGGTTTGAATTTTCAATTGCCTTTTGTGATGGATGTGGTGGAGCTAACCCAGATGTCAGTGATGAAATAGATTGAGAATCAGGAGGACTTACCCTAGGAGGAGGTGCTGCTCTGCTTATAGGTGTAGAAGATGTTAGAAGGAGGTGCTTTGCTTTGGGAAGGTCTAACAAGTATGGATTTGTAGCTTGTTCTTTGTCATAACATGTGCATTATAGGAGTTGAATTCCAGGACATAGTTAACGGACTGAAGAAGTGACGATGAGACGGTGTTGTCCCATGCGATTGTCCCGCCTTGATAGGCGTTTTGACCAGTTTTTGGTAGTTCACATATAGTTGCATTAGGAACTAACTCTTACTGTTATGATTAATCTTTGCTTATATTTGTTATTCACTTGTGAAATATAATGTGCTATGGCTTATTTCTTATCTTTGATTGTTCAAGTTAACTCTTTCCGCTTGTTGTATGATTTTTTGGGCTCTTAAGTCATTAAGCGAGCAAGATGGCATACCAAATAGTTTACGATATTTCTTGCCAAGATTCACCTGACGTGTGGGAGATTGACCATGACATGTGAAAGGCTACATGTCGTGGTTCGTTTGCAATAGTTGTTAAGAATTCTAACAGTCACAAATCTCATGATTACCGCTTTGGAGAAGTGACATTTAGTCTACCACCACTAGAGATACCTTAAAAAGAAGAGCCTGATGTGAAAATGGTGGACACTTTTGAGGAGGAAGATCCGGAAGAGGAGTCTGTGCCGGAGATGGTGGAGATGATGATCGACGAGAAGCTGTTGGCGCTTAAGTAGGAGTAATGCAACTTTTTCCTTGAAGCTATGGCTTCACGACAACATTAGACCTTTCTTTTCATCGTTGCCTAGTAACTGTCTTTTAAATTAGTTTTTGATTAAAGGTTCAAGCACATGTTTACATGACGAATAATTAGTATTATTTTGGATGGCGTTCGGTTATTATTATGATTCTATTGGGTATTTAATTATTAGTTTATAGTTGATATTGATTTGAGTTTTTTTTAAACGATTTTGAAAATGTGGCTTCAGATACCAATGTTGATTTTGTGATGGTGTTTCAAGTTCATTTTGGTTAGAAAAGACTTGGTATTTAAGCACATCCTTTGAGAGAACACCTCTCTTTCTTGGGAACCTCTCGGATACTCTGTTGCATTTGATAGCATGATGTTTCTAAGTGATTTTTGAAATTGGTCCCTTGTTTTTGAAAGGTTCCTAGCTAATGTGACCCCTGATCCAAAGTTTGGGGTGTTACAACCAATAAATCTCCTTTTGCAGTCATAGAAAGTGATTCATCAATCGCGGTTGGATTCTTTAATTCAAAAGCAAATAGATCTTGGACACTAATCAATGATTGAATCAGATTGACTACATGGTTGGCCAACAAAATTGCTTAAGTGTGTACCATATATATCGGGAGGCTAATACTATGCCTGACCATTATGCTAAGAATGGTTGCAGCAGAAAACAACTCATTTGGTCTTGCCCTGACAACTCGGTTTGACAACCTTTTCCTTAGCATTCAACTTCTATTTTCTTTTTTCTGGGCTGCTTTCGGGACTAGTTGTGAGCTTCCTTGTTGTTGTTGGTTTAGTGTGGTTTTATAGCTATGTTATGCAATCTTATTTTGCACTGGCTATTAAATCTTTGTTTTTGGCTTCTCTTATGGGTTTTCACAATCTGCTTCTGCTGTGTATGGTCATCAGTAACACTCTGGACGGCTGTGTGCAACTTGTTACTTTTTTAAGTCTGTTTTCCATTTTTTTTGTATTTGATATTGCTTCTTACTTGGAACCAGTTTTTATTTGGGTCGGAGTCCCTACATCTTACTCCTTATTTATATAGTATAATTTGGTTTTTCCAAAAAAGGAAAAAATTAGTAATGTTAACAAATTTCAGTTTGTAAAAAAAGGAAATTATGAACATTTATAATTTTTTATGTTATGTTATTTATTCAGAATTTAGTTTTTCTTAGTTGGCATGTGGACTGACTCGTTAGCTCACAAGTTTAAGTGGGGAGGACGCGAGTCACTCAAAATATAGGTTCGTTTAAATGCGGATCTACATGTATTGCCTCGTTTATTCGCGGGTTAAGTGATTGAGCCTAAACTGACCAGGCTGGCCCACGTGCATATCCAATCAAAACTAGGTATGCGGGTCATTGCAATCCGCTTAACCCACGGATAAACGGGCTCACATGGGCTCCCTTTGTCCGCCCCACCTAAACCCACTGGCTAACAAATTGGCCTGTGACATGTAAGAAAAAAAATCTGAATAAGTAGCATAAAAAAATATAAATCTGACAATGAGATAATCCCTCCTCATTCGAAGTAATTATTGTTATTCCCTTTGCATTTACCACCGGGGGCGATAGAGAAACGCTTCATTGTTTTACTCTCAGCACTATATTATGAATTGAACCTTCGTTCTCACCAAAATGATAATGTATGTTCATATCGTTTGGTAGTCATAAAAACAAAAGAAGGAAAGGAAAATTGTGTGATAAAATTTGAGATCAATCATTACATGTTATAGTAGGGAGGCAGAGTAAATGAATAGAGGAAGGGGATATAAGTAAGCTTCATACTTAAGTTTTTAGATGTCCCAGAATTAGTTCCGTGTTATTTTTTTTCAAAAATTATCTTCACAGCCTGAGGGCAATGAATTGGATGCACTTGATGATTCTCCTAATGGTAGAACTGGATGCACTTGAAGTTGGAGAGCAGAAAGTTTTGCAAATGTTTGTTAAGAATTGGATGCACTTGAAGTTGCTGAGCAGAAAAAATTGGTCGTCCATATAACTAGAGGCTCAACAAATATGGGATATGCATCAAAAGCTTCTGCAATTGGAAGATATGGAAATCTTTAATTTAGGTAACCATCCTATCAAGATCAATGCATGGAGAAGCCATTTAAGATGGTCCAAACATAGAAAGCCAAAGGTGTAGTATTTATTTTAACCCAAAATAGATAATTATGTTACTACCAATTCACACCTGAAATAGGAAAGAGATGGTCAATCCCTCGCTTACACAGTTGCAGTTCATGCATGTGGAGTTTAAGGCAAGTGCTTTATTCATCTGGTAATATGGGCTTCACAGTGTGTCTTGTCTTGTCCAGGTAGGTGTAATGATTTCAACCATTAATGGTTCGGCTGGATGTGGGGAAGTCTTCACCTGTTGAGCCCAATCTGGTTGTCTTGTGCAGGATCAACACACGAGTAATGATTTCAACGCAGCAGCAGCAGGAGGAGGAGGAGGGCCCGAACCTCAGCACACAAGATCACCCCCATGCTGCCGAGCATAGAAACCACGACCCAAGCTCCGGTTTAATAGGTAGAAATATGATCTTATTATAATAATTTAGTGTAAAATATTATAATTATATTTTTTATGATATAAAATGTATATTGAAACAATAATTTGATGGGTAAAATAGTAATTATGTCTTGCACTCATTTCCATTACCTTTTCTTTCATTCTCCCACCATTTTCTCTCAATCGAAACAACTTGAAAAACACCCCATTTTCCTTTTATAATCTCTTCCCTTATGTTCCTTCCTCTCATTTTCAACTCTGCATCCAAACATAGCATAAATGTAAAAAGATAAGGGATAAAAAATCACACATTTATGCTGGTTAACCCCAAACCACTTAATATTTGCTGTGTTAAAACTTAAAAAAACAAAAATCTGTTGCTACCATTATTCTGATTTCTTAGTAGAAGAGCGCAGAGCGGACCCATAATTTGACACAAAAAAGTACAAGAACTTATACACATAATAGCATCACCTGATCCTAAGTCAATTATTAATCTCAATAAATAACTAATACGAAACTACATAATTTTCATCCTACTTAAATGACTAATGCACATGACCCAAGACTAGAGCTATCATCTGTCAGGGAAATTTTGTTGTGACATAATACAAGTTCAATCTTCTCCATGAGTTAGCAGCCATAATGCCTCCTTTGCCATTGTACAAAGTTGCTGTTCCATCATTCTCGATCCATTGATTGAGCATGTGATAGATGGTGACCAGCCTCATCTGTATAGACAATAAGAACATCAAGAAGTGTACAAAGAAACGAGTAGGGAACATTGAATAGCACAATGGACCAGAAACATCATCTATAAATTTATTAATACTCACATTGTAATTACGGGAAATGTATTTTTATCATTTCATGCTTTGATGACGACATGCTTCTAAAAATAGAGTGATTAGCATCACTAGACACTTAGGCTGTGATTGTTTGAAATTAAATAGCTTAAAAAGGGAAGTGAAAAATATGGAATCGAAACAACTTCACACATGCAACACATAATAATCAGTGGATCAAATCCTTTCATCCCAAAACATTGTACTTCTCTCCTATTTACACTCAAATTTGCAGATTACCAGGCATATGGTGAAATGCTAGCTTTCAGAAGTGAACTTTACAAACCGACCAAACTAATCTAGTGCTGAACAAAATTCCTTATAGACACCGAAATTCCTATAACGTGTAATTCAATTCAAATCGCATATACAAAAATCTAGAACTGAACCGATGCAAATTCCTATACTCAGCACGTAAATAACGTCCACAATATTCTAATATTTTAGACGAAAGAAATGTCAGATAGTACTGCAATCTGGTATGAATATTGAGAAGTACCACTTTCACCATCAGAAAGATCTGCAATTCTTTCAAGTGCATCAATAAGAGACTGCTCATGATCCTGCATTTAATTCATTAATGATTATTTGTACACACCATTTGCTAGAGAATAAAAAAAATCAGTAGCTGGAAGTGTAAGAAATGGCAGACCGCATTCAAAATACACCCTTACCTTCAATACTTTCTTGGCTTTCTCAATTTCAAGTGCATCAGGATGATTTGCACTGAATACCCTTTCCACCTAGCAAGTTCACTGGGAATTTAAATATGTGCCATAAAAAGATCAAACAATCGCAGATCAAAGAGTATTTTGATTGAACTATTCAGTCACCTCTTTGACCAGTGTCTCAGTGTGAAGTATTTGTATATCATCTGGGGCCTTCTTTCCTATTCCATTCTGTGATGGCAAAAAGTTTTTTCTGGATTGGCCCTTCGTGGCTCCTCTACCCCTTCCAGCTCCTGGAACACTATCACGTCCTGTAGACCCATTCATCCCACGACCAGATGCACCAAAACCCCCATGATTATTGATACCGGGATCCTCACCTACCCACTGAAAATCTTCAGGAGAGATCTGCATTTACAAAACAATGTATATAAGGAGCTAGAATAATATAGTGCCAAGAAGTGCTAAGCATATCAAGCAGATGGCAAATCCACATTCTAAATATTATTGAGCATTCAAGATAAATAAGGAGCAATGCTTCAATCCCATGAAAATCAAACAAGCACCAGAATTCAGGGTATATAGGGAAAGTTTTAAAAAGTCAAAATTCTGTTTATCTGAGTATATATTTCTTTTCATATGGTACCAGTAGCTGCAGCCATTAATGCAGACATGATACCACATTATATACTGATTCCTAGATTAGCCCAGTTTGAAATCTCAATTTGGTGCTGAAAATGAAAAGGTTGTACTACGTGCCAAAAGTGATATTAAGTAAACAAAAACTGACAATATTCAACACAAGATCATTAACAATATTTTAGAGCAGTCATTTCCTTACTTGACATTTTAAGTGAAAATATATTTCATCAGTATAGTCAATTTCATTATATTAAATGCCTGCTAGTATCCTTTAAAACAATTTTAGCATTTTAAATCATGCATTTCCATTCTCCCTGTTCCCACAGTGCTCAGTTGAACATTGGTTTAGAACTGAGAAAGAGACAAAGGATCAAAAGCAGTGCATATATGATATTTTAAGGTATATGTGGAGTACCTAAGACTAAGTCCTAAAGATGTTGTGCTTCAAACCAACTAAAAGAAATCTAAGATAAAGAGCTGTTGACAGGATAGTGCTTCATTGGTCCATTTAGTAGATCCCCTCCAAAAACAATTACCATATTAAGCAGCACCTTAGAAGGATATAGCACTGGGACATGCTATTATTTATGTATGGTGACAGGTGTCATACCAGTGTCAGTATAGACATTACTAATTTAGTGCCTAGTTTTTCACGATTATTAAATCAGGACACAGTGCTAAAGCCTAAAAGTTTTTTAGTTTTATCCAACACACCCTAACTCTCATTTTTATTCCCTAGAATCTTAGTATCTCCTTACCTATTAGGTAAGACTAAGAGACTAATCTCCCATGTATGGTTAGGCGCAAATTAAATTGTTAGACATTGAGGTTTAACGATTTTAGGTTAGATACCAATTCATAAATTGGTATTGTTAACATCAGTCCTTAGCCTGATGATTAGAATCCAAAAGTAAAAAGTTTTTATTGGGAAATGAAGCATTGATTGCAATTTTGCACATCCAGTGAAACAAACTTTTCCTTTCCTAATAAAAGCTCTCAACTTTTGTATTCTTATCATCAGCCCTTAGAGCTGATATTGACAAATTGATAATAAATTAATTCAGAGGCTTCAGAATCTTTTTATGATAATAATAAACAATAAAGACCATTTGTTCTTTGTACTAACGCACAGCCAAAGGCATTAAAACCTCTACAGAACTCTAGCCAAAGATGTTAAATAACAAAGCGTTCTCAATCATTTTAGATATATCATATACCCAAAATCTGAAAAAGTAAACCATCACACAAGCATGAATTTATTTAAATTCCTAATAGACTACTTTAGCAATGTTAAAGAACTTTGTTCTAAAAATATGAAATATTCATAATTAAATATTATTTAGTTGATAAAATGAACTTTCTTCTGCAACATTCATGGTAAATCACTTTTAGGGCTCATGAGAAGACTAGAAACCAGATCATAGAAAAAAGACAACAAACTCATTTTAAAGTGACATGGAACATTATCAGAACTCAGCAATTTTTTTTCTTGAGCGGTGGCCCTGGTGGGACCATCGGGGTGAAAGAGGAAAGTCAAAAGAACATGAACTTCTCTTTGTCCTCGTACTGCTTAAATGCCACTTAAGTTTTCTTAAGAAGTCCCTAAGTTTTCTAGAACCATAGCTTTGCAATGATAAATTATTGCTAGGGGATTAATCGTAACAAAGCACACAAGAATTACACCACAGTTATCGGTAGCAGATATACCTCGGACAGATTAACCCATTCCCATGTTTCATTTGCCCTCCCCATGTCATAGACCAGATTGTGTCGACCCTGAAAAGTTAAAAATAAAAGTAAACATGTCAGCTATAAACTAATTGACATTGACAAACTAATTTTCAAATAATTGGGGGGCTGCAAGTACATCAATTGGACTGTAGTCAGAGATAACAGCTTCATAGAAGTTATTGTCATCAGGCCATCTTGTTCGTACTCTCCTACCGATCACTGAATCAAATGATGCAACTCCCTCGGCAAGCTCAGCCATAACAGTACCAGAAGTAACTCTATCTGGCACTTGATTCCTTCCACCTGATCCTAATAAAGGATATTGTTTTTTTGAAGATACACCTGTCAAGACTTGGCCCTACAAATAAAAGCCAAAATAAGAAACTTAATGTTGCTGATGTATGTATTTTTTGTTAGTGACAAATAATTTTTTCAACAGCTCAGATTGGGATAAGACCAAGCTCGGTGTAGATAAATAAAGAGCAATGTAGAGGAATTTAATGTTTAAGGTGGGTATCGAGCGGGTTTTCTCGCTTTTCGATTTCAATGGGGGTAAACACTTTAGGTTTTGGATCGGTGTTAAGCACTTTTTCGTGCTCCTTGGTTGTTTCTCGTGGGTTTTGCTATAGTGGCAGAGTTTTATCAGCTTTTTGCTGTTAGGTTACTGTACCCATGTTGAGAAGGGGTTGTTTCTCAACACTTTCTACTATATATTATATATATCTTTGAGCTTTAAAAAAATAAATATTATAACATTTACTAACAGCTTTTTGCTTCTTTCCCTTAGATCCAGGGACAGATCCACGTTTTGCAACAGAAGATGGCTGGAGGGATGCAGCAGAGGGTTGCGAGTGAAATGGAGGAGAAGGCCCACCAAAAGATTGTGATGGTACAGAGGGTGTTATCTTCGGCTTCTTACGGGATGCAGAGACTGTGGGACTCGGAATTGAATCATGAATAGCCAGTCCAGTACTCAGCACACCAGGCTGATGGCCTCCTGTCTGTCTCCACTCCCTAAAATCAACACGAAATGAAATACTGATAAAAAAAGATAGAATGTGTCTACGGAAAAAGTAAGAGTCTGACTTCTAAACAATTGACCAAAAGAAACCATGTTTTGAGAATTTATCAGACCTTATTCTATGTATGACATCATCAGCATTAACACGGCCCAGAAGTTCCCTGTGTTCTTCATTTGATAATCTTAATTCTTTTCTTAGGTCTGTAAGCAAAGTTTCCTTGTCCTGAAGAAAATGCATGCCACTTAGCAGTCATTTAAACCAGGTGAAACAAATTAAAAAATATTAGATATGTGAAAACAAAATAATAAAATGTACCCAAGTAATGGCATCAGCTTGAGCCTTAAAGGCTCGCAGAACTGAACTGTAAGCTTCCTGCTCAAGTTGGTGAATTTGAGTTTCCATATCAATTTCACCATACATCCTGGGGTATGAAATTGAACCTATAGCAGATCTTCCATTCCCAGCAAGACGTGCCCCTCTGGGAATTCTATTTTGATGTGTTGGTGGAAGGTCATCATCAGTTCCTGCAATCATCGGATCAAGTGAACGGATATGAGAATAGCAGCCAGACAGGACCATAGATCCTAAAATATGCATAACGATATCTTACTAAGGCCATAAGGAATTGTATACTAGCGTAGCATTCAAAAATGGAAACTGAGGACAACATTTCACTAGGTAAGAGATATTGCAGTTAGGGGAAAAAATATTGTCAATGCAACAAATTTTCACCATTGGACAATGCAATCAGTCTGCTACATGTCAGTGTTACACTGAATGGCACAGGGAATCACTTAGACAGTTTTGTGTCTAAAAAAAGGGGCGTAAAAGATATAGACATGAAAGAATCTTGAGTGCGTTAACATTTGATTTAGAAAAACTCAATCCTTGCTAACAGCAGGATAAACACTTCAGCACGTTTCTTCTTTCTGAGTCTGAAAGTTTCAATAAACTACTTCTCAGTCAAACTTTCAACCAGTACAGTCCAACGCCCTAGAAGCATTCAGCACCTTCCTGATTGAGGTGCAGACCTTTCAGTCAGTCTCACACTTCTGACACCTTTGGCGTGCCATTCGTGCTGAGGTGAGGCGTGCCTTTAGTGCCATATCGCCAACTAAAGCAAGAAACCAAGAGGCTTGGCAAAACAGCCTAATAATTTACAACTCTCTTCTTTTATTTCTAATGCATCTTTTGAGCTTCTCGGCGCGTCTCGAAGTTGTTTAAACCCCCTAGTGCCTCAAGGGCACCTTCCACCCCTCTCTGCTACCCAAAGTGTCCATAGGAAGAAAAGCTATTAACTTTGACAAGAAAATAACCAATCACTTAATTCCCTTGAGATATTAACAAAGTAAAACATGTATTGGTATTTTGCTCACTAATCAAACACAGCTAATTCACTCATTCTGCAAGCACAGCATGAAAAAAATTGAATTTTGATGCTAACCCATTTGTTTTGGATGAAAATATCAAAACAGTGGCAAAGAAATTCAAACAAAGCCCTAACCCTAAAATTGAAAAACAGAGAGAATGAACAGAAAAAAGAGAAAGCTTCAAATTATCGTTACAATATGGAAAAAAAAACAGAATTAAGGAAGAAATTTAGAATGAAGCTCACCGCTACTATCGTAGGGTTCGTAATCCATAGCCAGTTTGAATGGGAATGCAGAGTACCCAGATCCAAGAAAATTACGCAGAAAACAAAACCCCTTTTTCCACCGAAATTGAAGAAGTGGCAACAATGGAAGAAGAAGGAGTGTGGTTGATGAAGGAAACGATGAAGGTGGATTGGAATTGGGAAGATCGAAGCTCTGTGTAGAGTAGTGGTGTAGAATCTCAATTTGGTGAGTCGAACTCGGTTGCTGAGTTATTGTGGATGCGACTCGCTCGCGCGTTTTTTAATTCGTTACCTTTTTGTTCACGTTAGTTAAAACTAAAAAAAATTAAAATTATTGCACCTGTTGTGAATAAAGCTTAGCAAGTAAGAGAGAAAGAAGAAGAGAGATATGAGAAATAGTCTGATGGGAATGCTCTGCTAGGTGCAGACTCCCTTGTATTTATATTATTAGGTTTAGAGTGTTGAACAAGTATATATGTGGGCTTGGCCCATGGACTCTTAACTATGATGGGCATCCAAATATTCATAACACTCCCCCTTGGATGACCATCCCTTAAGAATGTGCCTCATTAAAACCTTACTAGGAAAACCCAGTGGGATAAAAACCTAGTCAAGGAAAAAGAGTACATCATTCTATAGTTCGTCTTTGTACATTGCCTCATTAAAAACCTACCATGTAAAACCCAATGGGAAAAAAACACGGGTAAGGAAAAAAAAATGCAATGCATTTTAATTGAGATCTTTGAGCCGACGAACTCTCATATTCCGCACAAGCTTTTCAAATGTTGTAGTTGGAAGAGCCTTCGTAAATAAGTTTTCCAAATTATCTCTTGAACGAACTTGTTGGATGTCTATGTCACCATTCTTTTGTAGATCATGAGTGAAGAAGAGAGCCTCGGTGATATGTGCTTTGTCCTATCTCCCTTGATGTATCATTCCTTTGTTTGAGCAATGCATGCAGTATTATCTTCATATATAGTTGTTGGCGGCATCTTTCTAGAGGACAGGTCACAAGTATCAAGTACGCATTGAATCACAAATCTCAGTCAAACGTATTCTCGTCTTGTCTCATGTAATGTTAATATTCCTGCATGGTTAGCTGAGGTGGCTGTTATAGTTTGTTTCATAGATCTCCATGAAATGGTTGTTCCTCCACATGTAAACAAGTAACCTGTTTGAGATCTCTCATTATGTGGGTTAGACAAATATCCAGCATCTACATAGCCAATTAAGTCAAGCTTGGACATATAGGGAAAAATAAATTCATATCAATTGTGCCTTTAAGATAACGAAAGACTATTTTATGTATAACTAGCAATATACATTAGTGCTCTGATTGATAATTCATGACCAAGTAAAAATTCATCCTCTTCGTACCTGTCTTGCATGAGTATGTTGGAACATAAATACCTCATCCTTTGAATACTCAATTGGTAAGGCTAGACAAAAGTTTTATTCCCAACTCTTTTATCTTCAATTCTCTTTTTAGCAAATCTACAGCTTTTGGGAGCTCTTTTGGAGTCCCAATAAATCATTGTCATAAACATTAATCATGACATAAACAATCTCATATCTCATCATAAATATGCATGAGTTTGTTGGGTCATTTTGCGACCGTCCTTAGGCAAATAATCATGATTGTCTCAATCTAGTAATTTATTCATTGTTGAGAACATGAATTGTGTGCTTTGAGCATCTTACAATCTTCAAGGAGTTTTATAGAGATATCAATCTCAAGTGAGTCATAGCAATAAGTTGTAACTCCAAGTATCCACCACGATTGTCACATGTATCTTAAATATGACAACATTATTACACTTTGCTACAAAGACTCTTTAAGCCTTATTGTCTTTATACCTTTAGGGTATAGACATGAGGTCCAAAGACCCTTAAATTAAGCAAATGAATTGCTTCTTTCTATTTATGGCCAATCACACCCATTCATTTTCGGGTTCAAGATTTTCGCACATATTTCTAATATTGAGCGCTACTTCATCATGTCGACAATTCTTCATATTCTTGGTTCCTTGTTTTAACTTGTAGAGACATAATCATATGAGATTTCTTCAATAAATAATTACAAGTACCTGAACCTCTTTAGGAGGAATAGACATTTTTGTAGTCTCTACACTTTTCAAGATAGTTTGTCTCCTCAACAAGACCATCATCCTTCTCTAGGATATATATTTTTTGAACCAAGTTTTAGGCATGCCTTAGTCTAATAATAAATTTTCCAACTGGGATATTAAGTAAGAGAAAGGTATTTGCAGCATATAAGGAATTTAATAATTCCTTTTAGGTCAGAGAATGCATCTTTTGAACTTCTAGTTCATAGTGCGAGTGTACATATGCATTCTTCACAAATTTTCAGAGCTGCTTAATTTCCTCTCCCCCTAATGCTGAGAAACAACAAGTAAGATATGAAATATCTATCGGTAATGGCTCAAATTGATTACATAATCTCAGCTTTCCTTGTGGTCCCACCTTAGTGCGTTGGGGTGGAGCAATTCAAAATATATAACGCACATATAAAATTCTTAGATGGGAGATATTAGGTTCATGACCATGAACCGATTGCAATGGGGAGGATTCTAATGAATTGTTGGCTTGATGCGTATTAATGCTGCTAATTGCAAAATCACATATCCATAAATAAGGATATTTGTTCTCATATGTAATTGTCTAGCTATAAATAGGAGGCATTTAACTAAACAACTCAGCTAGATCAATTGAATACGAACATGTGCAACTAGATATTCAAAATCAGGTCATTTACCAACTTGATCAAGGTTGGAATTTTCACTCTATCAACATTGAGAGCTGATGGCATATTTAGCCATTTAGTCGATGCATCGATAAATTTATGAAATACTTAAATGACCTATAAAAGAAGTGAATACGTGCACATGTATCGCATCAAATATACTCAAGAGTATGCGGGATTCAAACTCATATATTTTACCAACTATTAATTGGTCATGAGAACAATATATAAGAATTCATTATATTGAAGAATCTTCAGGCTCTTCGATGGGTACTCATATGAATTCATATACTTTCGCATCATCAGACTCGGGATGGTCCAACCGGTTATGCCAATCACATTCAATTTGTTCCATATATAGAAATTTCTCATTCAAAATAATACTTCAATGTTTGAAGTAAAATTTTCTTACGTTTTAAATCCTTTAAGGATTTTGATATTTTCAACCCATAGTTTATCGTTACATCAATAAAATGTAAATAAAGTCTTCAAAGACTTTCAAATTAATAAGGAATATGTATATATGACAGTTGTGTCACAAGATGAACATTGCATCTAATACTTTCCTTTAACTCATATTTAAAGCATGGAAAAGCTTAATGAGTTTGACATCTTCACATGTCTAAATTACTACTGGTCCAAGCAATATCTAACAACAATGTTTATATTGCTCATTATCTTTCTATACTTTGATACCAATTTAGGGGAATATAAATGGAGTAGAAAGCATGAGATCATGCGCCAATGTGAGACTCTAACTCACACTCCAATTCTCAACAGTCTCCCCCTAAGTGTGAGTCGCAACCATATTATTATGCTCCCGCTCAACAAGCTATTAGCAATTGCACTGCAATTCGCTTCATCACCCTGTCAATAGGACAGGTCGCATGAACACTACATTGTGTCAAGAAGACTTTCGATATGGGGAGTCATTATCATGGTCACATTAACCATTGATTCAAATATCACTTCTATGATTGCAACCGCATTTGGGTTGTTTCTTGCAAAAATATAATATTATTGATCTATGGATTTATTCAAGAGTGTCAATGATCAATTTTAAAATATTGCTTTGAAATTTCATAGGCTTCTTCTAGAGAGCCACCACAAAGTCTCATTTCATGAAACATTATCAAATATGTCATTCGATGTCCTTCAGAGACATTAACCTCTCTGGCTAAAGGATCACAACTTTTGTCATGTTTATTGAAATAATATTCACTTTAAGGAATATCTCAATATGGCTACTTCAGTAGCTTACAAGATAACAGATCACTTTCAATATTTTTCAAGATATATTTGAAAGATCGATTATTTGATCATATTTTTTTTAAACCGTTATATCTCAACAAAACTGTGACATATAAAAATAAAAAAAACATTCGTTTTTAACAAATTATTTCAACAACCGTTGAAATACATACCAAGGTTGTAAAAAAAAAAACATATCAAGGTTACTCAAAAAAGTGAGTGTTTTTAATCTATTTAATTTAGAAATAGATAACAAGATTCATCAATAAGTAATCTTTAGAGTGATTAATTCAGGAAAAGAATAGCATAACTCAAAGTTAATCGATTATCATGACTTATAACATCATAAGAGTAAAATTTAAATTGGTAGCACAGTTTCAATTTCAAAAACAATCTAATCTCATCATGATGGAACAATTTGCTTTTTCTTTTTTCGTAACCACTCTCAATCTAAAACATATCTATTTAATTTTAAAAAAATAATAAGATATCACAATTAACAAACAAAGTAGTCAATTTAATAAAGAGATCAATTTAAAAATATGGCTTAAATACTCTTTTAGTCCTTGAAATTGTAAAGAGAATCAAATCTGATCCCTGTAAAATTTTCGCATCAAATTGGGTCCCTAAAATTGTTTTTTTAATCTAATTAAGTCATTTTGCTCAATTTTGACTAGTCAACGGTCCAGTGGAAAGCCTAGTCAGCTAAGGATGGTCACATGGACTTTTTTCACATCAATTTTAGTCCCTTGAAAAATATTTTAATCAATTTTAATCATTGTTCTTCCACCTTCCTCTTCCACCTTCTTCCTCTTCCTCCATAACTCAAATCCTTAAATCTAGAAATTCAAAACCCTAAAAAAACTATATGTTCATCACATTCACCTTGTTCTTCCTTTTGAATTTATGAGATTTGAGTTATGAAGGAAGAGGAAGAAGGTGGAAGAGGAAGAAGATGAAGGTGGAAGAAACAAGGAGTAAAATTGATTAAAATACTTTTCAAGGGACTAAAATTGATGTGAAAAAGTCCACGTGGCCGTCCTTAGCTGACTAGGCTTGCCATTGGACTGTTGACTGGTCAAAATTGAACAAAAGGAGTTAATTAGATTAAAAAAACAATTTTAGGGACCTAATTTGATGCGAAAATTTTACAAGAACCAGATTTGATTCCCTTTACAATTTCAAGGACCAAAAGGTTATTTAAACCTAAAAATATAGTATATTTTATGAATCTTTTCTTGATCTCTTCCCATTATGATATATCTTATGACCTTTCTTTATCTCTTCCACTTCTGGTGGCAAGATTCAATAATATTTCATTCACATCAAGGAAGGAATGAAGAATGATCAAGTCAACTAAATCATAGAGCAATTTCTCTCTCAAACGTATCCAATAAATCGATTGAATCTTTTTGGGATTTAATATTCATATAAATTTCTAGTTCTCCAAGAATTGTTCTTTATGTATTCATGCTATGGTACTTCTGGACTCATAGCTCAAAGAGAATATATCTCAATACAATTCTTATGAATTCGTAGGATACAAATCTTCATGATTCATATTTTAAAAAAATTCGCAATGGTACTTCTGGACTCGTAGGTTATGAATCTTCAGGATTCATAGTGTAAAAAAAAATCAACTACAGTACTTCTGGACACGTAGGCTATGAATCTTCAGGATTCATAGTGTAAAAAAAATCAACTACGGTACTTCTGGACACGTAGGCTATGAATCTTCAGGATTCATAGTGTAAAAAAAATCAACTACGGTACTTCTGGACATGTAGGCTATGAATCTTCATGATTCATTCAAAATAATTCAACTACAATGCTTCTGGATTATAGGCTATGAATCTTAATGATTCTTTCAAAATAATTCAATTACAATGCTTCTGGACTGTAAGGCTATGAATCTTCAGGATTCATGCTTATTACTATGGTACTTCTGGACTCATAGATAAATGATTCGAAGAAGAATGAGAAGAAAGAAGAAGAAAAAAAATTGTAAAATTATAACCTTCCACATGGATGTGGTACTTACTCTGGAATTGTGAATACTTACTCTTTCACTTAGGAATTATGAATTATGGAGAGACTATCGTGCTGATAACGTGTTGTGAATAAAGCGTAGCAAGTAAGAGAGAAAGGAGAAGAGAGATATGAGAAATAGTTTGATGGGAATGCTCTGCTAGGTGCAGACTCCCTTGTATTTATATTATTAGGTTTAGAGTGTCGAACAAGTATACATGTGGGCTTGGCCCATGGACTCTTAACTATGATGGGCATCCAAATATTCATAACAGCACCATGATTTTTTCCTATTTTATTTTTCAAATTTCTACTTTTGGGCGCCACTTTGGAATATTACAATAGAGTGTCTCCATATGAGCACCCAAGAAGGGTAGGTCAGTTGATAATAATACATGATGAGGGTGTGTAAAGAGTTCTCAGGTTCGATCCACACACAATACTCTAGGGATAAGTAGGGTTGGCAACGGTCCCGTGGGTGCGGGTTTGGTCATTCTCACACCCAAACCCGAACTTAACACCCAAATCCAAGCCCAAACTCAAACCCAATATGGGTGCAAAAGTTAAACTCAAACTCAAACCCCTGATTTCGGGTTACCCAAACTCAAACCCATTGAACCCGCAAAAAACTCAAAAATCCGACCCGGAAACAACATGTATATAAGAGAACAACATGAACATAAGCTGATTAAAACTCATCATCTTTCCAATATAAAGGAAGAAATATAGTTCATGAACATAAGCTTATTAACAACATAATGCATGGATTTATAAACATCCCAGTTCTAAATGTCTAATTAAATAAAACACTACTTATAAGTAACTTTAATAATATATATAAGGGCTGGTAATTACATGCATAAGGCTTCGGGTTTGGGTGCGGATTTAATCAATCTCACACCCGAACCCAAATTGGTTTTAAAATTCGGGTGAAACCCAAACCCACACCCAAAAAAATTGGGTTTCGCCCAAAATTTCGGGTTGTGTTCGGGTCGGGCCCCGCGGGTGTGGTTTTCCTCCATCTTTAGAGATAAACAGCCTTAACTGTAACTAAATCTCGAATCTAACGACATCCAAAGGGTGGCCGAGTACCAACTGTCTATAAAAAAAAATTCATATGAGGCCTCTCAATAAACTAATTCAATTTATAAAATTAGTTAATCGAAAGTTATTCACCCAATAATCTCTTAATTAAGTGATGTTATCAATTAGATCCTATTTTTAATTCTTTAAACCCCAGTAATCTCAATCAATGCATTAATAATAAAAACAATCCACTCTTATAAATTAGAGTACTCACTCAGGAGAGTGGTTATTTCATGAAATCACTCTCTTTTACACTATGTCGCATCTAATTTTTTTGAATTTCTTCTCAAATATTAAACTGTGAATAATACGGCGCTGCGGTGGACTCTCCAACTACTTTGAAACTTGGCTTCCAAGACCCGATTGTGGAAACAAATAGCTTGGTGGTGTGCAATGCTTGGAGGGCATTTCGATGTCTTGTGCTTTCGCACTAATTTCGCTCTTGTGTTTTGCTCATGTTTTTCGGGAAGGCAACAAGGTGGCATATTTCCTTGCCAAGTTTACTCTCTCTAGTTATTCGTGTGTTTGGATTAAGGACTTTCCTCCTAGCTTAGCGGGTTTAATCTCGTCGGATGCTCTTTCTCATTATTAATGAATGAGTTCTTTTGCTGTCAAAAAATTAAGATGTGAGCAATACGCCATGCATGCAATTCCCCATTTTGTTCACACTTTTGATTTCTAAATGTTCATTCTCTTGAATACCGATTTTCTAATATTTCTCTCTTGAGTCTTTGAATTTAGTCTTAATTCCATTTTTTATCCTAATCTATCGCGATTGTGTGATTTGAGTTCCCGATTTTCAAAACAAGCGACCTAGGTCCCATCTATATATATATATATATATATATATATATATATATATATATATAAAGCACACTTGAGTTTTAGCATTAAATACTTAAGCAAAACTCAAGTGTTGCATTGTATTAAAAGCATTTCAAAAAAATTATAATAAATATATTAAAAATAAATAAAAAAATTGAAAGAAATTATATTTTCAAAAACTATTCAACTACTTACACTAAAAAACAACATTCATAAACTTAAAAAATTTACTTGAGTTTTATATTTCACAAATATTAAAAATTAAATTCATGAAGAAAATAATATTTATTAACAAATAATTTAGATAAAATATTTTTCAAATCAAAAATCTATTTATATTTAAAGGAGACTTGATTTTACATTAAACCATAAAATTCTCATACTTTTGTATGAAAATACATTAAGAAATAATAAATTTTCTTTGTAATAATATATTAAAAAATAATAAAAACCTGAAAAATTTTGTATTGTCAAAAAATATTCAACTACTTACATTAAATAACAACATTCATCAACTTAAAATTGACTTCCAAAAAAACACTGAAATTATCTTAAGTTTTTCATTTGCCAAATATTAAAAATTAAAATTATTTAATAATAATAATATGGATAAAATATTTAAATTGAATAATGCCCTTAAAAGGTATTCAATATTAACTATAACTTATGTGCAATATGTCCTCGAAGGATAACTCAAGTGGTATAAGAGCTAAATATATAAGGGTTGGGTGGGAAAAAGTGTGAAGGGTCCCGGGTTCGAACCCGGATAAAACTTGGGTGCATTATTGAAAAAAAAAAAGTTAAATATATTTTTTGATCTATGATATAGTAAAAATTATTCGAGTAAGCATAATAGAGAAAAATAATAATGATCGTAGTTGAATAAATATTTGTTGTGAGAGGCTTGACTTATCCCCTTAACATGATCGTAGAGCCTCAAGAGATTAGTCTCATTGCTATCGATTGTGAGAAAATGTTCGCAAACCAAATAAGTTGAAAAAAATCAAATTCACAAGATAATATTTTAGGCTATTTTCTTTTGTCAAAAGGCTATATATGTTATCACTTATTATAATTCAAAAAGTTAAACTTAATTTATTCTTCTTGGTATTGATATGTCACATCAAAAGACTTTCTAGGTAAAAAGTATAAAAAATGATATTAAAACTTATTTCATGGCATTAGACTACTTAACATTTTTTACGTAACTTAAATATTTCAAATTAAATTAATAATTTTTCATATTATTAAATAAATAAAATTTGTAATTGACAAAATTATGTCTATACTAATAATTAAATTTGAGTAATATTAATTATTTATAAAAAAAACTATAACAATATTTATCGAAATGTCTTAACACAATTTTTCTATATTTATAATTAAAAATTATTTTAATTTTTATTTACTTAAACTATAATAAATTTTATATAATGTTAAAAAATATTGTAAGTAAACCCGTGCAACATAAGGGTATAATATCTAGTATTTTAGTAAAGTGGACAATTTTGGTCCTTCATTTGACGTCTAAAAACTAGAGTGTGCTTATGAGACTTCATTAAATGATGTGGATTTCTATGTGTGATTGCCACGTAACACATAATAGATATAATTAATATTAATATTAAAAAATAAAAACTCAAAAACAAAAAATCCAAACACAAGCGCAAGGGATGACTTCGTGAGCATGACAGAGTCTCGTACCTGACAGGTCGCAGATTCAAATCCCCCACTAATTTTTTTGAAGTGAGGTAAATATAAGTCTTTTATAAATGCTATTTGAGCCCAACAACTTTTTCTACCTTGAACTGAGTCACAATCCCCTCACCTTAAATTAATAACCAAACAAAAATTCCGAACACAATCCACCAAACCCTTTTACTTTATCCCTCTTCAAACAAGCCCCCCCTTTTGCTTGATAATGCATTGCTACTCCTTCCTGATCTGCTCGTTGGCTTCTTGACGACATCTGGGTGCTGATCCAGTGATTAATGTTTATGAAATTTTTAGTTTGGTGTCGTATCAATGATTTGGTGTTCTTGCTGCAGGTTGATTCTACTTTGTGTGTTGGACCCTTGCTTTTCCCTGTACCACTGTCACGTAATGGTAGTGATATTGCCTTGTGTTCATTATTTGGTGAGATGGAAAATGTCAAAATTAAGGGTGCTCATTCGACCACTCCTCTTCTCCTTCCAGTTCAAACTTATCTTTTTTTCTGTTGATTCAGTTGGGGTTAGGGTGCTGGTTCATGCTTCAGTTTTATGGGACTGAAAATGTCAAAATTGGGGTGGTGCAGTAAAAGTTTAAGTGTTAATCAAATATTAATGGGTTAGTCCCCGAAAGGATAACTCAAGCTGTAAGAGTTAGAGACATAAGAGTTGGGTGAGATGAAGGGTGAAGAGTCTCGGGTCCGAACCTAGAGGAAGAATTAATTTACTAACATTTCTAACAACTAACATTTGCCTATAAAAAAAATTAATGGGGTTGTCTAAATGACTCATGGTAAAATTTGGGTTAAATAATCCATGATTTAGGTGGATCAATCATATCTTAATAATATATAAAGCTCATCCACCAAAGTGGGCCACATTGTTAATTAATTTCCACATGTTTTCATTTCATTGGTTGTTACTATTGAATTTCCAAATGTCCTAATCTTATTGGTCCACATTAGTTAGTTTTCATTGGTCTAAATTAATGAGTCAATAAACCAATAAATAAATCATTAAATACCACATGTTTATGCAATACGTTTTCAACACCAAATTTGAGCGTGAATCATCATTTTGCATTTATTTTTAATGTTTATAAATAGAAATTTTGACAAAATTAATTGAGCACAATCAATAAATCAACTCAAGAAAATGGCTAAGTGCACTCTTTTTCAATCTGTTGTTTCTCTCCTCTACTTATGCGGGCATCATTTTTTTCAAATGTCAAAATTGAAAGGAACTCAAATATCACAACTGATTCATCAACGTTGATATTTCTTCCCTATTTTTTCCTCCTTGGCCGCCTATTGCTTATTGACTACTTTTTGTACACATTATTATAAGGTAAAAATCTCTCACAAGGACGAACACTTTACCTGAAAAACTTTCATTATGGTAACAATATGTTGTATCGTTATTAGAAAACAACATATATACAAACTATTTTAGTTACAACTATTTATATACATCATCTATATATGTATATAATAACAAATATTTATGTTTAAATGACAAGTAAAATCTTTCATGAGGAGGAACGTTTTACACGAAAATGATTTCATGTTAAAACTAATTTAAAAATATATTTTTATATAATTTAAGTACAATTTTCATGATTTTAATATTTTTTTGGTATCAAACAATTCATTTTAATATTTTAAGAGTATCTATATATAAAGTTTTGAAATGTAACAGTGAAATTATAATATGTTGAAATTAGAAAACGTTAATTTAAATAAATATATAGTTACAATTTTTTGTTTAAACTACACGATAAAAAACATTTTTTTCTTGACACGTCTTAGGTCAAGAAAAGCATAAAAAGAATCGTTCGTCCTAGATAAAAAAAATATATATCCAAAGTTTCCGTTGTGTTTTATAAAAGAAAAAGTTCAGCTATCTGTCTTGACACATCCATCTCATTTGTTGTCCAATCTAATGACAAGGTGAATATGAGATCTAAACATCTCAGAGAAAATATTAGAGCTTACGACAGAGCATTTTCTTTTACATTAATGGTCAGTAAAGTTGAGTCCTCAATCAATGACGGTGGGGGACCTCATCAATTCATTTTGAGTGGACAAAATTTCCAAGAAATTGAATGTTTATTGTTGAAGAATGACAAGTGTCAAAATGTGTGTAGTTGTATATCTATGACACTCTTAACAAGACATTTAACAAAATGCATCATTTTAGATATGAACCATATGCTTACAGTTGTTAATCATTTATTAACTGAAATAATTTTTTTATTTTAGTTTATTTCGGTATGTACATTAATGTCAAATGACATGTTTTAGGCGGTAAGGAAAATCTTTGATTAAGGACATAACTAAGATGATTGATAAAGACAACGGGGTTGCTCATCCATTTAAAAGAGTAAGAGATTACATGACAATTGCTCCAACAATTTAGTCTTAGATTATACAAAGGAAGAAATAAAGATGCAAGACTTTACAATTTCCTAATATGAAGTGATTGCCTTGATTGTTGGGGACTTTAACAATATAGATTGCGAACAAGATGTTGTTGTTAAGGATATTAAAGGTTAATTTAACAAGTTTTAACATGATATATATCCAATTTACTTATTTATGTTTTTTCTATTATACGTGTAAAAATGAAATTAAAGTAATTTATTCATGTATAGAAAAATAACAAACTAAAATATGGTGCAACGCAATAATCATCATAACTAACATATAAGATGTATTAAAAAATATAAATGTTAATTAATTTGGTCACCATATAAAAAAACTACTATCTAAATTACCGTGCAACGCAAGATTCATCATAACTAACGTATAAGATATATTAAAAAAGTATGAATTTTTAATAAATTTATTCATATATAAAAAAAAAAATTACCGTGCAACGCACGGGTCATCACATCAACAAAACCAAATTTTCATCAAGTATATTCATTAATTTTTAATTTTAATTAATTACACTTACAATTTTTTGTAACACATGTTTTTTTCTCTTCATATTTGTAACACATGTTTTCCAATCCCATCAACAAAACCAAATTTTCATTATCACGAAATGATTAACAGCTTTTTGAAATAATAAATTTTACTAAAACTATATTTTAAAAATAGTCTTTCATTAAAAAATATTTCAAATATGAAAAATCAAACACATATTCTGAAAATCACAAAACCGAAAATATATGATACATAAAAAAATCAAATATTCTAAAATATTATATATAATTGGAGTCCTTTTATTTTAATTATTAATATATTAAGTTTTAATAAATAAAATTTGTTATAATTTTGAATAAATTACATTGGAATGAAGGTTACCTACTCTCAATTTTGAATAAAAAATTAAATACATTTGATATTTCTAAAATACTTTTGATTCAAAAAAAAATTAGTAATTTTAAGTTTATATTTAACGTACATTTTTTTTGAAAGTTTAGTTAACATACATTTTTTGAAAACATAGGCATTTTTTTAAGATTCAAACAAACTAGCCCGAGAAGCTTGCCGTCAAGGCTCACCGGTTCAAGTTTGGAAGCAGCCACCTTCCTTCGTTTATGATTCTTTGTTTTTAGATTCTCTTAGTTAGTTTTGTCGTTTTGTTTCTTTTCCTCCTGTAACCAAAAAAAAATTGAAGTCAAAAAAAGAATTATTGTTTCAAATCAGCACCAATATTTTTGAATTTTGAATTTTTCAACGATATTCAAAACAAATAAAAATTTCCTATTTTAGACATCCAAAATTAATGAATAGACTTAATTACAATTTTCAAATTCAAATACAAAATTAAAAATCAAAATTCAATATTTATTTTGAATTTTAATATTTTCAAATGAAATTAATATATATATATATGTGTGTGTTATCAATTTTTGTGCATCATTAATTATTTAATTTTAAATTTTCCGAATTTAAACAAATAAAAAATTATTTCCTAATTTAGACCCAAACCATTATTGATGAAAATAAAAATTCATTTTTCTTTGAATTAAGTCCAAAATTGTGATAAATGCCAAAAATAGAAAATTTTGCTTAAATGCTCACAATTTCTGATTGCTACATAAATGACACATATAAAATGTCAAATAAGATATCGTGTTTTATTCCAATTATTGAATCACTTGATGCAAGTAATATTCTCATTGATTAGACGCTCATAATTGATACCATTTTTTTCCAATTGGTGAAGTAAAAGTCTGATGGGTATATTAACATTCTTTTTTAAATTTAACGAAAATTGTTAGTAACTATACATGTCAATCACGGTTAAATATAAACATAACCATTGATATCGTGTTTATTTAGAGAAAAACATTATCTTTTTCATTCACATTAGTGACTTCAGAGATAACACACTATGAATTCAATATTCGAATCTATCTCCAGAATCAAAAGGTTGGAAGATAGTTATTAGATTACTACGACTATGGACGGTCTCTAACGCAAAGCAGTCTGATCAACCTGACTTCATCGAAATTCTCCTCATGAATGTTAAGGTTTGTTTGAGAAAATTCATATTTATTTTGAAAATCAATATTTTTGTAATTAGATGTGAATTTTAAACCAATATCGAGATTAAAAAAATTATTTACTAAATAGATAAAAAAAATTATTGTGCATCATTGATTTTTTTAATTTGGATTCTTCGAAATTTATACAAATTAAAAAATATTTATATTTTAGACTCAAACCCTAACTAAATTTTTTACCATTTATAATTGAAATTGATAACGGGTATGTTATTTACTACAGTTGTAAGAATATTAATGATGAATTCAATCTCAAAACCTAATGATGTTTGGGATGCATGTTGACTTCTCTTATTAGAAGGCATTCTACACCATAAAAGAAAAATATTTCATGATCCAGGTATGTAGGTTTTCAAGTTATATTATTAAGATTTGAAATGTTGCTATAATAATATGATTATTTCTTGAGATTTAATTTAAATGAAATTCAAAAATTTAGAAAATCACGTTGCGCATGATAATTATGCAAAATGTGTGAACATTATTAGTTATATTCGAAACAATTAAAATACATTAGTTAATCTTCCTTCTTGACTGTTGGACTACGAATCGCACATGCTGATTTGAAAAATTTATGTATCATTGAAATTGAGAAGTCGCTCCAAAGAAATGGTAGGTCATTAAATGATTACCCATCTCTGTCATCTCCAGAATATGATGAAGTCCTGCAATTTGATAACAGATTTATTGTCGATGAACTAAACTATGACAAAGATGCATTAAAGGTACAATATGAAGAGTTGCTTAGTATGCTTACATCAGTGTTTTCAAACTCATGAGACTTCTACTTTTTATATGGTTATGGTAGAACCGAAAAGACTTTTGTTTGGAACACTTTATCTGCGTCACTTAGATCTAGAGGACTATTTATTTTTAATGTTGCTTCCAGCGACATAACATCATTACTCTTGCCAGGAGGCAGAACAATTCATTCTAAATTTGACATTCTATTAGATGTTACATAGACCTCAATATGTAATATAAAACAGAGAAGTCTACGAGCAAAGCTTCTGCTTGAAATAAGCCTTATTATATGGGATGAAGCTCAATGTTGAAAAAGTTTTGTTTCGAAGCTCTTTGACGTTACACTTCGAGATTTAATGAGGTTGAAAAATGAAGACAACGTACATAAACCTTTTGGAGGAAAAATAGTAATACTTGGAGGTGATTTTAGACAAATACTACCCGTAATAACTAGAGGAAGCAAATAGGAAGTTGCGGAAGCTACTGTAAACTCTTCATCATTGTGGAAGCATTTTAAAGTTATGAAATTGTCTAAGAACATGCGTCTAACCGCAACTGAGACGGCTGATGAAGCAAAATAAATCAAGGAGTTTGTAGATTGGATTCTTAAAATTGGAAATGACGATCATCCTGATTCCAGAGCATGAAAGTATGATGTTCAAATCTCGCCAGATCTGTTCATCTCAATTAGTCCCGACCCATTAATGGAATTGATTAAATATACATATTCTGACCTTTCACACAAAATGAAAGACCCGCAATTCTTTCAAGATAGAGCAATATTGGCCGCTAAACTGGAGGCAGTTGAAATGATAAACACTTACATGCTTGACATGGTAGCTGCACCATAACATGAATATCTGAGCTTCGACTCTACCTTGCGATCTGATGAGGATTCTGAAATCCGGGGTGAGTCGGTTACCATAGAATTTTTGAACGACACAAAAAGTTCAGAAATCTCTAACCACAAACTATTATTGAAAGTAGGTACTCCAGTCATGCTTTTGAGAAATATAGAACGAGCAGTAGGTTTACCCAATGAAACCAGGTTAATTGTGGATGAACTTGGTGAACGTGCTATTGGTGCAACTGTTATCACGGGAACAAATGTTAATGACAAAGTACACATTTCAAGAAGGAATCAAGTCCATTCTAATTCCAAATTTTCAATTAAATTCAGAAGATGACAGTTTCCAATTGCAATATGCTTCGCGATGACCATAAACAAAAGCAAGGACAAACACTATCTCAGGTTGGACTCTTCCTTCTGAGGCCCGTCTTCACTAATGATCAGTTATATGTACCTCTCTTTACAATACGCTCAAGAAAGGGTCTTAAACTTTGTATAATGGATGCAAATATGACACCCGCGCGGGGTGGGGACATGGAGTGCCTCTCCACTCCCCATCCCTGCATCCCTTCTTTGTCCCCATCCCCAGTCTCTATCCCCGTGGCGGGGTGAACCCCACCTCCCCACAGGTCCCACGGATCCCCATAGGGATCACCAATATATCATTAAAAAAAATAAAAAATACATAAATTTATACCTGGACCACATATTTTTTTACAACAATAACATTTTTATCTTCATTAAAAATCTGTTGTTCAAACTGAAATTTTGAAGTACCTAATCAGCTACGTTTATGATCCTTTATATTTTTTTATTACCTACTTGACTTTATTATTAGAGGTATTATTGAATTTTTACCTATGCACATGGGGCGGGGAGGGTGATCCCCACCCCCATCCCCAAATTTGTCTATGGGGGGATTTCGTCCCCACCCTCACCCTCACAGGAAAAAAATTCTCCAAGATTGGGTCCCCAAATGGGGCAATCCCACAGGATCCCCACATGCAGGTGGAAATTATCATCCCTAACTGGATGAGTCGGGCAAACAATAGACCGGTACTGTAAATGTAGTGTTTAAGGATGTTTTTTTAAATTGTTTGATATATACAACACAATTTCATTTATTTATTTCATTTTTCTCTTTATATATTATTATACGGTTGACTTATACACGATTGACTTATTTATAATTTAAATTATATATATGAAAACTAATTTCTTTATTAAAAAATCTAACATAAAATTCTGTGCAACGCACGGGTTATTGCACTAGTTTAAGATAAAGTAGTTGAATTTTTTAAATTTAGTTGTTTGATTTGACTTGAAATGAAAACGTTGTACTTTCACATTTTCTTCTTTGTGTAACTTGTTTGTAGCTCATGTGATAACTTCTTTTTCCTCGAGCCACTTATCACTTTAGGGCTGACTTCTACTTCTTCAACAAACCTTATTGTTTCTTCAAATGATTGTAACAATCATTTTTATGGACGGGTCAACTTGTCTATGGACGATGTAAGCTCCATATCATACTTGTTCTCGAAGGACGATAGGATATAGAGACGTTGAGTCCTTTTTTTTCTCTTTTTCTCCGTCTTTTGGACGATATGATATGTTGTCATTGAGTTCCCTAAAAAGTCAAGACATAAGTTCTTTAGCGAGATTTGTGTATTTCATAATACGACAATTATGAACATTGTTATCATTCAAAACATGAGATTATAAATCTATGAATCTAATGTTTGAACTTTACACATGGGATTTCATAGATATCCATGGAACTTCTACAATCCATTTAAACTCCGCTTAATGAATATCCATATGGGTGTGGAGCGGGTATGAGTATGGATTTTCACCCGTGAAGCAAGTGATGGGTATATAATACCCATGTCCACCCATACCCATTGACATTCCTACTTGAGACCATTAAAGTCACTATCTTGAATGTTCTTATGAGTAATTGCATCTTGTTTGTCAATGTCTTCTGCACATGTATTTTTAGTAGCCGAATAAATATCAATTACCTTCTTATTAACAGGCACTGGGTCTTCCTTGAATAACACTTAATTCAAAATTGAATACTAAGTGGACTAAGTAGAAAATGGTTCCACCAGGTATCTATGTTGCTCTCTTTGAGCGTGATAGAAGTGACATTAATTGTTTCGCCATCTTTTGTCACAGAACCATTAATTCAAAGAACCATATATATACACTGTTTCACTACTGCTTGTATTGAATGAAAAGATGTCAAAAACTATCAAATTAGAGAGGGTTCCTCAAAGTTCTTTTTCTACTCCTAATTTGTCTGCTAACGAACCTAGACCCATGATTTCTAAGACCTCACTCCCTCTTAAACCTAGCAGCACAAACCAACATCCTGACAAATATAAGAAGGATCGCCACATCAAGGTAAATGGGAGAGAACCTCGAATTACTCTACCACCATTGTGTGCTGCTCGACTGTTCCAACTCACGCATGAGTTGGGACACAAATCTAACGGTGAGACAATTGAGTGGTTGTTACGCCAAGCTGAGCCATCGATCATAGCCGCCACTGGGGTTGGTATATCACCATCTTCCATGAGCACTTCATTCTCGGCTAATGTTGCATCTACATCAATATCATTTGTTAATGCTAATTCTCATGAACCAGCTTGAATATAGAACTTAATAAAATAAAGTTCAATCTTTGTCAATATTGAGTCTTGTTTTTATAAGTTTTTGCTAACTTTTTGAAAACATTATTAAGTTCAAAAAATGAATATTAATTTTATACAAGGTTATATATTTAATTTTAAATTCTTAAAAATGGGTTCATTTACCGTACACAAGGATTAAGGTTACACAATCCTAATTTTACATGCTATTGTAGGTTCAGCAGGTCATTCATTTATTTTACACTTTTGGCCCATATTTACTTTAAATTCTAGTTAAACCCATATCTATTATAATTTCTATAATGACCTCATAATCATATTTCAACCAGAAATTCATCCCTTCCCCTGAAATTTCCCCAGAAAATCATTCAAATTCCAAAATCATATTTCAACCAGATATTCATCTTTTTCTTATAATAGAAATGTACTACCACCATTAACAAAAAGGAAAATTCTTCCTGCTTTAATTACATTCCTAAAAATAAGCCGTCTTCTCTCTCAAATTAATGGTACCATTTATTGTATGACCATAATGACTGTGAAACAGATAGAACAAAATGAAAAGAAAAAAAAAAGGAAGTGAGAAATTAAACTCCATGTTTCAGACATATGTTAAAGGGACCAGCAACTGTACATTGAGCCTAGATCGAAATACAAACCAACAAGCGCTGCAATTCCCACAACAGTTGCAATAGGAAGTGCCCTCCCACAACCAACCATAGCAGAAACTCAAACCACAACCCAACCCTTTTTCATAAGAAAGTGGAAACTGCCATAGACCTGTCTCACTTTTGAAGCAAAATCAGAAACCAAACCCAACAATCACCAAAAAGAAATCCCCATCATGCTCAAATACATGCAAAGGAACGACAACGTCAGCAAGCAAGGCAAAGGACCAAAACCTCAAACCCACAGAACAACAGATCCGATCGATTAATGCTAGTGGTGCGAGGGAGATGGTGGCGGATGATCCAGGTCCTTGAGGTGCAGGAAATTGGCAAAGCGAAGAGCTTCGAGTGTTCCTCAGCCTCACGCGGTGGTGAGGGAAGTAGCCCGAGAAGCAGAGGGAGGATCCGAGGATCTGAGCGAACTCTTGAGAGAGTGTGGGATCCGGAGATTGGGCTTTTCTTCCACCATGAATGCAAATGCAGAAGGTTTTGGAGAGAGCGAGAGAGTGTGTGTGAGGTAAATAGATTGAGGTGAGAGGTAATGGGATGAAGGTTTGGATAATTTTTTGGATGAAGAGTCCAGATGATGTTTTAGAAAAGGGAGAGTGGAAGAACAGGGTCATAACAAAAATTAGAAACCTTCAGGATCAACTTTGAATTATCTGAAATATTGCTTGAGGTCATACTAGAATTTACAGTAGATATGGGCCAAAAGTGTAAAAAAAAGTGACCTGCTAAAAACCTACACTAGCAGGTAAAATTAGGTTTGTGCAACCTTACACAAGGACATGAACCCCTTAAAAATATTAATAATTATTCTGAAAATAAAATTTGATATTTAACAACATTGCCTCTGTATTTTTTGGTTTTCATCCCATAGGTGAAACATTAATCTTTCAGGAGTAGTGTTAGACACAAAAACAAGAGACCCCTCCCATCAATATTTCTTTTCATACACATAGGTATAGGGATCAATCCAAACTATTTGCTTAAAAGACTCAGGCCCCTTCCAACCAGCACTTTGTTGGTAATATAGTATGGTATACACTTATTTTTGGAAATTAAACCTTGAACAAAAAATAATTTTAAAAAATAGAATACATACATTTATTTTTTCCAGTATTTTTAGTAATTAATTATGATAAAAATGAAATATTAATAATTAGAGACACATTGCTACTATTTCTACCCCAATCCAATTTTTCGCACACATTAGAGGAGAAAGTTTTGGTAGCAATGGGGCCCACATATTTTAATTTTTCTAATTTACTTCATGAACCATATGATCGCACCCTACAAAAAGTTTAGGTCACAAGAAATAGGAAAATGTTAGGGTGGGTAAGTGAGATAGGTTGTGCGCCATGTGGAAGTAATTTCCAACCATTGATATATAATTAAAAATTTAGATGTTGGGACTGGAAATGAATGACTCATTCAATTACATATATAACCTCAACAAATACCTGTTCCACCTTAACCTTTGGTGAACCAAAGGGAAAAAGGGTGAAGACCCCATTCTTTTTCTCATTGTATATGTACAAAACCCTTCCCCCATTCCACCAGTCTCTCATAGTATTCATATTCTCACCTTAATACATTCATCTTCATCAATTTTCTCCTTTATCAATTCAAAACTCATACCCATACTATATTGAGTTTGCAAAAAGGATGATTGAGATATTACTCATCTCTTAGATAGTGTTATTTAGATCTCATGGATCTAAAATACACAACCTAAATATTTTAAAACTTACTTTTATGGCTTATATGAGTTGGGGTATTGTTATAGAATAGTAGAAAATCACATGGTAGATGGTAGATTTCTCATGGGTTTCTCTAAAACCCCATCTCTCATAAATTGGAGATTTTTTCTAATTTCTTTCTTGACCATTATTGATATTTAGATGTGCAGGGAGACACTTCTCTTATTCCTACGGAGGATGTGAAAATGGTTGAGCTTTCTCTCTATAGCTGTGAGTATATATTTTATATAGTAACAACATTTATATTTTAATTCTTTCATGGGAGAAGTGCAAATATTTTATATTCTTTATTTAGATCTTATCTTATATTTATGAATAAAATTTCATAATTTGATTTATATGAACTATTGAGTTATTAAATTTATTTGTAAATATTAAATTGTTAAACCATTCAAATTATGTTAAACCAACCAAATTTAAATTGTTTTTTTTTAGAAAAGAGAAATATTATTAATGAAGAGTAGATATAGATATAAAATCTAACGTCCCGCAAGATAGCTCAAGTGGTAGGAACTAGAGACATATGAGTTGGGTAGGGAGGGTCCCGTGATCGATTCCTGGTGGTTGCAATTTATCTTTCCGATGTAAAAAAGAAAATACAAACGATAAAAGGAGAAACTACCACTATTAAGAAAACCTGCTGCACGAATTGTTAAAACCATATTTTATAATAATTTTTAAATTGTATTAAAAATTTTATACTTGTTCTTATTAAATCCAAACTTTTGACTGTAGAGCATTTTTATATTGTTAACCCATACTTTTAATGATACAATTTGTGCGTCAAAATTTTAGTTTGATGATTACGTAGTTTGTACCTATATAGTGGTTATGTGGAATTCAAGAATGTGAGTTTGATAATTTTCATTGAGATTTGGAACGTTAAAGCATGATTTACTTTTAGTAATTGAGCTTGCTCTAAGATATGTCGTAGATAAATATTATATTTTAAAATTGATGATGACTTTATACTTTGAAATTGATTAGTTGCAACGAAGAGATCATGTGACATATGAGTTGTGTGCTTATAGTAATCAACTATGTTATAGTATAATAAAAATTTCGATTACTCTCCATATCTAGTGTACAATCTTCAAACTTGAAGCGTATGTGTGAGTATGTGTCAAATTTTCAAAATTGTAGAATATTTTTAAGGAAGTATTTGTTTATATATATATATATATAATTTGTAAATTCATGTTTAATATTTTAATGTTTTTAATTTAGCTTCTTCTCCCTCCCACATACTTTATTTATCATGCTTTGCTGAATCTTCGTGAATCACCTTGTTAACTTTTTTTTAGATTCACACTAGTACTTTTTACCCGTGCGATGCACGGGGATATTCATTTTTTGGCTTTGTATTTTTTTTATTAAATTGGTTCTTTTTATTAAATATCGGCTTAATTGCACTTTTGGACCCCAACTTTATCTTTTATGCCAAAATTTTCCCCCAACTAAGAAATTAGCAAAAATTAATCCCCGAAGTTACCCTCCGTTAACACATTTGGTCCCTTTAGCAAAAATTAATCCTGCGAAAATTGGGGGACCAAAAGTGTAGGTCACGATGGTGAGGAAGTTGATTTAATTGCATTTTGATCACTCGGACCGTTAGATTTTGGATGAAAAATACTAAAGGGACCAAATGTGCTAACAGAGGGTAACTTCAGGAATGCTTTTTGTTAATTTCTTAGTTGGGGGACGATTTTCGTAGAAAGGTCAAAGTTGAGGGACTAAAAGTGCAATTAAGCCTTAAATGTTTGTATTTGTTTTTTTGTGTTGTTGTTTTGTTTTTATCTTTTGTGCTGTTGTTTTAAATGGTAGATTAATATTAATTTTGTGTCTATTGATTAGTTTATTTCAGCTAGTTGAAGTAACATTGATGCGCTAGGTTTTTTTTTTTTTGCAATTGACATTATTTTATTGAGAATAAAACTGAGAGCGTATTATTTCACATTTTTTTCAGGTAGTATTGTGACCCGTGGGATGCACGGAGGATATTCATTTTTGTTTTTAGCGTAAAATTTTTTAAATGTGTTATTTTTGTTACTTTTATCTGGAAAAAGTATATGAATTAAATAATAAAACTTATTTTCGTTATAAAAAAACATAATCTGAAATGTTTTTTTTTTTTTACATAAATGTGTTTGAGTTTGTATTGTTTATATTTTTTAAATTTAGTTTTTTATATTCAAATTTAATAGTCTCATGCTACTATTATTTTTAAAATTATTAATTTAAATTGTTTTTAATCAAGATTCTTATAATTCAAAATTTACGAACACTTTATATATCTTATTTATTCTATCTTTAATCGGACCACCAATGTATCTCAAACAGGTTAAAAACTTGTCAAACAACAAAAAAAAATTAATTTTTCATAATTTGTTACATTTATTAATCATTAATTGAAACTTGAAGGATTCACATTCAATATTTTATTGAAGCCCCTTTATTTTGTAACTTATGTCCCTTTATGCAATTTGGTAAAAGAAATATTAATTTGCTATTCTTGTCTTTCTCTTTTGTACCGACGAACAATAGCATTGGGCACAAATTGTACCATACAATCTTAATGCGCATATGGAGCTCACTTTTACAAAATCTGGTGCAATATTGGGTATTCACTAAACTGTAGTATATGGTAGAGGAAAACAATTGCAAAAGGAGATGACTTCAGATTTATGTTATAAGCATAATAATGAAATCTGGTCTAAGTTTAGAAAGCATATGAATTTCGACGTAGCCTTGTAATTAAGAATGTTGGTCTCTTAAATTTGCACCCAGGAATAATTACATAGACAGTTCATGTTATAGGTCTTTGATGGCCCTGTTGGCCTAGCTTACTTGTCTAAATGACTTCTTTGGAATGCAAAATGTCTTTTCTACCTGTGATAAGGTAGCTTCAACATATTTGTAATACAAACTTCAGCACCTTTGTCTTTAAATTTACCTCTTCCTGAACCTTTGTTTTTCCCTATTTTAAGTTTATCTCTTTTTTTCTGGGAAAAAAAACATGGATCTGTTGTTCAAAAGAAAATTATACATAAAAAAGTAGCACTTAGGGAACTATTTCTTTGAAATTTAAATGGACGCAAGACTTGCTTAACTAACCTGAGGAAAGAAAGTTGAACAACCACAATGACCTTAAAAACTGGCCACTAATGCCAGTCATTCCATTTAAAAAAAAAAAAAGACAGCCTTAGAGAGCTGAATCCAAAAGTTAAAGTGACATTTAAAACGTAGGAGCTTAATACAGTAAAGCACAATGATTATCACACCGACAAAGCAATGCTACTAAAATAAGGGTATACCCAACTTGCACAATTTTTCTTCAATTTGAAGCGAAGGAAGTGGGAGAACTACAGAATTCTCCTATAAGTTGCTCCCAGGAGTAGATACCTCAGTATTGCAAACATGGCAAACCTTGTTTATTTTCAACCAATTATTAATGCACTAAGGATGGTAAAGATGTTTGCATGAAAGATCTGTCAAGGACTCACCAGTGTCATAGTCCACCCGATAAATAACACATGATTCATTGCTTCCATGTTGATCTTTCCCAGTTTTGTACTTGACTGAAGGCAAACATGTATTAGTATCAGTTGGATGGCCTCTGCTTTCAGTTTCAACTACTTCCCCCCAATGCTAGTATGAAAAGCCAAAGCAATGTAAACATAATTTTGATAAGAGGCTAACTTTGCCGGTTAACTGTGGCAATAGCAATTTTGCAGAAATTTCAAACCAAATGATGTAACTAAAAGCATATCAAGTTGAGCAAAACCATGTCCATTTAGTTTCAAAAACAATAGAGCAACTCCATAAAGATTTATGCATTAAAAATTAAGGGAGGAAATATAAACAGAAAACCAAGTCCAAATTGAGCAAAACCATATACATTGCCAGCATGAAGTTTGATAGACACAACATCCCCAAATAAACATAAACCTGAAATGCAAAGAAACACATGAGTCCAACAAAAAAAACATAAATCACTAAAACAAAAGCTATGTGAGACTGACAGTTGTATTATTCAGGTTTGTGAAAAGAGGAAGAGCAAGAAGTTATTGATGGTCTTGGAAAGAAAAAGATTGTGGCTGGTGGAGAGACGATAAAGATGAAGTGTTTGGGAAGGTGGAAGGGGATTACGAATTTAGGAAGTTTCCGGGTTATATTGAACTAAAAGGAAAGACTATAGAAACACACAGCTAAGATTGAAAGGTACACAATTAAGATTTGATCCCTGACTAATTACTCCCTCCGTCCTAATTATAAGACACCATTCAAAAAAATTTCTTCTATAAATATTTAAGATAAGATTAAGATGTTGTCCTCAATGTAATGCCATAAAGAGGGTTTATAAACTTTCTATGGCAGGTTCATATAAAAGAGGGTGATGTTAAATTTTAGTACTAATCAATCAGACCTACGAATGAGATAAATGATCTTAGACAACACATACATGGAAGGTAGATAGAGAGATCAATCTTTACCTTTCTTCAATGACTCAAGTACTTCTTTCAAAATCTAAGGAATAATTGGAATCTAATTTAATCAGGGAGGTAGTAGAAAATCAAAAGATAAGCAAGACACAATTCTGTGTGGCTGGACCAAAATAGAAGAAATGCGACAAAAAAGAGAGCAGATTGCTTAAAATACAAAATATTAAAAAAAAAGGTGTATATTTATTCAATACACTTTGTTTTGGTCAATTTTTTTAATCATTATTGTCCACTTTAAAGCCGTATTTAAATTCCTTATTAAACGGTACAAATTCTATAACTGCTATATAGCTTTTGAAGACAATTAAACTTCGTAACTCATGTTTTTTTTACTATCCACATGACATCTTTATATTTATTTAAGACACTTTATTGTGTTTAATTTAGATCATTATTGAAGACAATTTAATTTGGTAACTTATGTTTTTTATCATCCATTTCAATGTCTCACTGATATTCCACACGTTGATCATTAATAGCATTTGAGAAGCTTCCATATACATGTGCAGTATTAGCAGAGGACCCATATAAATCATTGATGTCCCTAAATGAGAGTTGAAAAAACACCAGAAACTCCACATAAAAGAATCAAATGGCCACAAAAAGCAAAACTTCTAAACTATCCCCTCACTAAAAACTGTCCAAACCATTTTTCCTACCTTCATTTCTCTCAATAGGGTATATAGAGATAAAAAATGAATAGTATCATTATATTTAGTAGATAACTTTCATGTGTAATGGCATAGCTGTAAAAAAATAAAAAACCTAACCTTGCCATCTATGTCTCCAGTATAAATTGCATTGTTTAATCAGTTCATTGTAGATAAAACTGAATCCATTTCCTGGCGCTATGATTTGAGCAAGTCCCGTGCAGCTCTCTCTACTTATATTGCAGCTCTAACTTCTTGATTATACTCCTTGCAAATGGCCTGATCAAATTATCATTCAAAATGATTATCTAACATAAGATATGGATCTTAAAATTAAAGAAAAGTATACTGATTTTGCCATTGAAATAACTCCAAAGTATACTGCACTAATTTGCTAAAGAAAACAACACATATCCCTCATATGTAAAAAACCCAACGGCTACGGTCATGACATGCTTTTCTCTTCATGTCAACACATCTATGCGAGCCCTTTCTAAGTTTCTATCCCTTCTATCACCCCTGCAAGCCCCAAAACCTGCAGCATTATCTCTCAGTATCTAGCAAAAATAAAAGGAAGAGAAAGGATTTTCTTACCTTGCCATATTTTTGGGAGAGGAGACACATTCTGTAGCGTCAAGAGCAACAACGGAGTGGCTGGAACGAATAAATAGGAGGGCCGAGACAGATGAAGGAAGCCAAAGCGATACATGGAGTGGAGAGGATGAATGAATCTAGCTAGATTTTGCATTGTTTATTTGTACTCGCTAAGAATAGTAGTTGCAAGTGCAGTGGTAGTTAGCAATAGCAAAGCTCTCACCATTTCTCAAAAGTTAGAAATAGTTAAATGAAAAATAGCATGACTTAATAGTTATATGATTTCAACTTAGAAGAAAAGAAAGAAAAGAGGTTAAAACGAAGCTCTAGAATAAGGTTAAAGGGTTCAATTTAGATATATGGAAGTAGAATAAGAGCACTAACATTTGCATGCAATTTAGTCAAAGAAAAAGGGTACAAAAAGAGGAGAAACACTTGCAGAATTGTAATATGTAAAGCAGCAAGGGCTGCAATTTCAGACACAATAGTAGTGAAGGATAATACACACAGAGGGAAGAACAACAAACACAGTGAGGGAAGAAGGACAAAACATGTACTGCAAATAAAAAAATTTTACTCACTTGATATTTGGTTGGAGATTTCTGAAAATTCCCAGAGAAGCACAAACAGAAGAATGAAGCACCTGATTTGTGAAGAACAAAAGAAAGTGATCCAATACATATGTACTACAAATGCAAACAAAGGAAAATCAAGAGAAGAAAATCATATAAATAACAAAAAATACATGGAATAGCAGACCTTGCACTTTAAACTCAGTACTTCATGCTGACCATTGCTAGCCAAGAATGATGATTTATTGATGAAAGCTTCAACATTCACTGTGTCATCATCCTCAAGGTTAATCGATCTATTTCACTTTCATCATTCAGCTTTAAAAGGTATAATATCAATCAAAACCAAAGAAAGAAGTACATAACATTGTAGGTTACCTTCAAGTTGGTCCTTCTTCCTCTATGGCCAAAGGCAAATCCATGAGCGATTAAATTTTGCAGACACCGATTTCATATCAGCAGAGAGAGGACGGGGTTGTGTTGCAGCCGTTGCTTCAACTTTGTCGCCAGGTGCGCCATCAATATCACATTCAGGACCACAGAAGAGAAAGAAATCATTTTGAGTTTGCATCCTCAAAAGGTAAAAACATAAGAACCAAAATTTAAGAAGATTGTATGAGAGAAAAAAGGAAAGAAACCACACCTATCCAAATTTCTAAGCTTCTCTGAAAAGAAAATGCTCCAAAACCTGGAAATTAGGCATGGATTCAATGCAAAGCCGGAACTGATCTCTCTGATGCAGACAATCTAACGAAAGGGGGAATGTTCAGAGCGAATGAAACGATCACCCATGACCCACCTTAATACTGGAACAAAATGAATGGGGGTTTGAAGAGGTGGTGGAATTGAAACTGAAGCCTTGATTGCAGAACAAAAACGTAAACATCAGATGGGATGATAGAATGGAAACGGAAATCTACTGGAGCGAATGCGATAGGGCAATCCACAAGGACCGTAAAGAATTAAAATCAATGGACGGCTAAGATTGAGTTGCAGTATAATTATTTGGAGATTTACTAAAATAACCATGTCAAAATTGAAGTTCATGTACATTGGCTTATTAAATTACTGATTTGCCCTCAAGGCTGCAGAAACTCTGCTTTTATATATAGTATAGATAGATAGATAGATAGATAGATAGATAGATGTGGCAGAGTAGAGTAGCTGGTTCCTGAGCTTTGCTAAATTACCAAGGAGTTATTGATTCCTTTTGTAGGCCGCCATTGTACGGTGGCTGGTATTTTATTTTTCACCGACTCCTATAGAATAAAACTATAGGGGTTGACTTGTATGACATACTAGACTTAATATGAAAGTTTTTATATAATTGTCCATCTAAGACAATATGTTGGGCATCATGTTTAATTGATATGAATTCTAGTGGGTGGATTTTGCATATATGCTTTTAATTTTTTATTTTGAATATGATGGAAATACGAAGGGGACTCTGTCAAATTTTCAGTAGCTCTTTTTATTTCTAATTATGTATCTTTAGTGTGGTTTTATTCCTTGATTTATCGGGCTAGCAAAGGATTTGGATGATGGTACTCATGTTAGTGTGTGCACCAGTGGCGGACCCAGAAATTTTGGGAAGCCTGGGCACATTTTAAAAGCGCAAATCCACATACTACAATATATAATATATAAATAGTTATAAACCACACATACAAGAAGTCAATACAAGATAAGAAAAAATGAAACATATCAATAGTATGCCAAGTAAAATCACGGGGCAAATGCATTCTCCGAGTCCTCTTTGCGGCAAATGTTCGAAGAATATCAACATCATTAAGTGACTTGAATATCTCCCGCTCGATGTAACATATCATCAAGTCATTGATCACTCATCGTTGATCTTGTTGCGCAATTTAGACTTGATAATCTTCATTGCTGAAAAAGCTCTTTCAACAGATGCTGTCGACACCGGCAATATCAAAGCCAACTCAGTAAGTTTGTAGACCAATGGAAATAATAAATGTTTCTCAGTTTGAACCATCTTCATAGCCAAACTTGCAACATTATCACAAGTAGAAAAGGAAGCATGACTTTTCACTTGAAGTACATAAGTGGCAAGTTGCTCCTTTATTGTTCCACAGTCATCATTAGAAAAGTCAGCATGATAAATATTAGCAAGATGAGCAAGCTTATCAGCATTAAACTTGGAGAAAGAGTATTTGGGATCAAGACATGAGAAGCAATCAAGCACATTATTAGTTCCTTCACTAAAGCGGTGATCCATCTCCACACATATTTTGTCAATAGCAACATAAAAAATCTTTGCACGGTAATGGTGAAGATTAGTGATAGTCCTCCCTTGTTTCCTTGAACGACCCCGAACCGGTATTTCTTCATCCATATTTGGCACCGGAATACATTCATCACCACAAAATTCTTGGACATCACCAAATAAATTATCCCAACCACTATCTCTCAATGTCTTCAACTGAGCTTTGACAATATGAACTAATTCCATGGCAAGCACAATATTAAGATCTTTTTGTTGCAAGATTTTTGAAAGCTCATTTGTGATACCAAACAACTTTAACATAAGCTTCAAAATGAAAACAAATTCAAAGCTCTCCATTTTTAATATCAAACCTGCTGCTTGAGATTGTCCACGTCCATCTTCATCAACTATATTAAGCACCGTTAACACAGAAGACCACATTTGATCCAAACGAATCAAGGTAATATGATGTGAACCCCATCTAGTATCCCCGGGTCTAGCGAGATTTGATGATTGGTGCAAGCCCCTTCCTGTAGATATGTCACCTTTCTCAAGAAGATCCAAAATATGTTGGTGTTGTGACTCCCTCAATTCATCCCTTCTCTTACAAGATGAACTTGTTGTGTTCACAATCAAGGAAATATACTCAAAGAAATCATGAATAGCTGAGCAACTACTAGCAACAGACACAACCACCAATTGCAAACGGTGAGCATAACAATGAACATAGAAAGCATAAGGGTTTTCATTTAGAATCTTTCTTTGTAAACCATTAAATTCACCTCTCATATTTGAAGCTCCATCATATCCTTGCCCTCGTATCCTTGAAATAGATAACTTGAAACGATCAAGAATACTATAAAGAGCATCCTTTAGTGCCTCAGATGTAGTATCTTTGACATGATGTAGAGTAAGAAATCGTTCCACAATTTCCCCTTTGTCGTTCACAAACCTAAAAAATACAACAAGGTTAGTTGGCGACATGGAGAACAATAGGTAATGGAAATTGGAAAATACAACTATTAACCTCAACATCACCGTCATTTGCTCTTTGACGGATATATCACGTGACTCATCAATAAGCACAGAAAAATTTCTATCACCAAGCTCTACCATAATCTTAGTGATAACTTCATGTGCACAACATGTTGCAAGCTCCTTTTGAATGTTACCGGAAGTCATTGTGCAATTTTTTCCACCACGATCATAAGCGTCTCTCACTTGGGCATATTTTGACTTTACCCAATCTACCATCTCTCTAAAATTCCCCTTATTTAGAGAAGATGAGGATTCATCATGGCCACGGAAAGCCATGCCTTGTGCCATGAGATATCTTGAACAATCTAAAGAACAAGTCAAACGGATCTTATACAATTCTTCTGATTCCTTGACTCCTCTAGCCAAACTACTTGTCACACTTTGTCTTTGATTCTTGAAAAGATCATAACGCTCGACACATGAGTTGTGGCTACTACTAAGACTACCAACATGATCTTTCAAGCCTTGACATGCATGCTTCCAATCTTTATATCCGTCTTTGGTGAATGTGTCATAACCAAAGTGCTCGGCTCTACCGGGTTGCTTAAAGAGAAAGCAATAGAAACAATAAGCTGCATCATTGAATTCACTGTATTCTAACCATGAGTACTTACTATACCATGATTTAGAAAATGCTCTTGATGCACTTCCAAATTTAGAAAGAGGAAATTTTGTCAAATTCGGTTGCATTGGACCCTTCAATATATATGCCCTTCTCACATCGTCTTGAATATTTGGAGGATACTCATTAATTTGTTTTCTACGACCTGTATCACACACAATGTCATTTGGATTAAACTCATTGGCAACATTAGGCGGTGGTTCTAATTCAACTTCCGGTTGCACAACATTCACATTCTCAATCCTTGGTTTAGCAACCAAAAACTTCCTCATCTTCCTAAATAAACAACAAAGGAAAGCACAATGAGAAATTAGAATCAAATTAAAAATGCACTAAAAGCCAACACTAATAAACAAACTCAATGAGATCAATAATGCACACATGCTTTTAATAGGGAAGAGGACCACCTCTCTCTACCCACTCACTCAATAAAGAGTAATTAAAAGCACAATTTTCATTAGCCTTCAATGCACATTTCAATTTACATAGTCTAGAAAGCACAATTTAATAGTCTCTTAAATCTCACCATTCAATACATTAGACATGTATGCACAATTTCCATAGTCTAGATATCAGTACATGAGTACAGTTCATCACAATTTACACACACACACGGCCTCATGTATTGTGTACACCTGTTTGAATACAATTTGCAATTCATGCTTTTTATTTGTAAACTGGTTTTTTCAATACATGACAGTGAACTGATTTACACACACACGGCCTCATGGTTTTTATTTGGAAATTGATTCAAACAGGTGTACCACCTGAGCGCCTCACAATTCACACACGGGACACGACCTCACTCCCTGTCCCTGCCTCTCACTTCCCCCCCTCCCCCTCACTCACCCACGCGGCCATTGAAGCTTGATTTTCTTCATTGTAGCTCGATTTTCGCCCACAATCACACACATGACACACCAGCAAAATCCCAATTTTTTACAAGCTGAGAAGTGAAATAGGAGCAAATTAGAGTCAGAGGACACATATTAAGAAATTTTACCTGCTTCTGCTTGGTGGAGGGAGCAATTGAGAACAGAGACGTTACAGAAGTGAACTGGTGAAGCCGTGCGTGAAGCGTTGAAGGAAGAGGTGAAGTCGTGCGTGAGCAAGACAAGTAAAAGACTAGGGTATCAGAATTTTTTTATGAAGTAGTCCCTGAATCTTTCCCTTACCTTTACATTTGCCCTTTTTTTTGTATTTTTTTGGGCCCAAATTATGATCTGAGCCAAAGAAATTTTTTTTTTTTGGCCAGAGCCTGGGCACAAGCCCAGGATGGCCAGGCGGTACATCCGCCTCTAGTGTGCACCGGTCACAAATCTAAAGTGGATCATGACAATAGTCCTTCGACATATAGCAATAGCGATCGAGCCATAAATTGCAGTGTGTGCAATCCATTAAGATAAATGGAACTTTTATGTATGCTCAATGGAAAAGTTTAATCGTCTTTTTTCTTCCAAAAATATGATTACTCAAAAATAAAACAAGAATTAAGGTTGGTTCAGAGTTCAATTGATTCAGAAACGCCCAAAGCCTATAGATAAAACCTCGAGGAAAAAACCAACCACCATCTAAGACCCCGAAAAACTAAGGGAACACCCAAACCCCAACCCTTTTTATCCTTATTAATAGAACAAAATAGCTATGAACGAGTAAAGGATATTAGAGAGAAACAAATAAATAACCAATAATGATATATACACACCTCATTTTTTCAAATACTTCATTTCTACCTCTTTTTATTTCTATCTCTCTCCTCTTATCATCTATCACATCTCATACTTTCTCTCTCATACTTTTTCTTTTCTTCATATCTCTCTTCTCATTCCACCTCTCTTCACATCAAAGAGAGGTGTGAATGGAACATTATTCATAAACAACATTAGATATCATAAAATATATTTTTATTTAAATAAGGGGAGTAATATATAGGTTATACAAGAAAAGAAAAAAGAGGAAAGATGTAATAGTGACTACATAAGGTCTTCACTTGAATCTTCAGATTCTTCCGAGGGAGAAGCAAAACTGTCCATTGAATCTTCGATCGTCGGAGGAGGTTCTCATCAGTTCCTTCATTCCTTAAACCATCAGAGTGTGTCAATCTTCAAAGGGTTTGATGTTGGAGCTATTGACAATCTTCATGAGAAGAAATCCATGGGGACAAGCTTCGAAGGTGGCAACAGAAGCAGAGAGGAGATGAAGGGCTCAAGGAGGGATGTCTCTTTAGAGACAAGGTCGGATGCAGAAAGAATAGACAAGAAAGGAGCATTGATCCAAGAACATCGTAGCAACGAAGTTCAATGAGAAATGAGAAATAAATGACGGCTGGAGGACACACTGAACAGAAGGACATGGGTTGGAGAAGGAAGAAGTATGCAAGGACAAGAAAGAGAACGAGACACGAAAAGGGTGTCAAAGAGGAGGATAAAAAGACTACCTGAAACAGAAGGGTATGAGATGAAGGAAAAATGGAAAGGCATGGAGGATTAAGGGAAGAGAGAGGATAAAGAAGAGACTGTGAGAAAAGATGGTCAAGAAGGGACGGAAGAAAAAACAGACAAGGGGGTCTCGCCCAAAGGCATGGGGATATGGATGTAAGAGGTGAGTGATAACTGGCAGGACAAGGAAGAGGGAAAAAGTATGGATCTAAGTCATAATCAAAGAAGCAACTGAATAGATTATAATTTAGATAATCAAGTTCAATCACTAGATGAGAGGGACATGGACATACATTATACATGGAGTGGTTTGTCCACTAAATTTTGTCAATGACAAGACCACGGATAGAAGCACAGAAGAGATGTTGGCTCTGAACAGAGTTGGAAATGAACTCGAACTCTGAACAAGATCTTGTCATCCCATCTGCAGGTTTGAGGGAGAATGAGAGTTTGGTGAGAAGGGGAAAGAAGAAGGTTTTGCCTGATGAGGGATGGAAGGAAGGGTGGTTTTCAAAAGAAGATATAATTTCACTGGATTAGCATGGGCGAGTAGGTAGAGAAAGCAGAGAGATTAGCTTCGAGAAGAGAAGTTGACAGCTAAGAACAAGAGGATGAGATGATGGACATGGAAGAGTGTGATAAAGAGTAAGTTCCCAAGAATGAGCCAACGTAGAGTAGAGTAAGGAGTTTGCAGAGATCCAAAGATTTGAATGTGTTGGGGAGGAACAAGACAAAGACGATACGATAATAAGAAAGTTCCTCAAGTAGAGAGAAAAAATTCTCACAGGAGCTGAGTAAAGTGGAATCGTGAGAGAGTATCTATGGACGAAGAGTCACAACAAACATTGCACTCTGAGGAGCAAGAGATCTCTTTGAGCTAGAGGGCTCAAGGAGTGGAACCGAAAGGATTTGGGCATGAACATCTTCTTGACTTGAGATGCACTTGAGAATAAGGGAACGAGGAGTAGTTTTAAGACGGATTTTCTAGACAAAAAGCAAAGAGAAAAAAAAAATACTAGAAAGGTTATATTTATAGTAGGAGCCAAATCCTATTGTCATGATAGGATACACAGCACATTGGACACGACAAAAGAAAATGAGAATCTAAAATGGGATGTAGCTGGGAATGGACTGGACAGACACTATAGTTACTTCATCTAGTCTATTAATTGATAGAATCATAGAGATTTTAACAAGATTGGAGACATAATACATAACCAAGATTTTATAGCAAGATCCACATTAAATTTACTGAGCTCAGTCATTGAGTTCCTATGGTTATTATTTTTTCAATGGAAGAGTGGTGTACCCATAATTTGACACAAATACATGATTTTACACACTATCATACGTTTTATACAAGCATCAGCTGATCCTAAGTCAGTTTTTAACCTCAATAAATAATTATTACCTGTCTACATAATTGCCATCCTACTTAAATGACTAATGCACAAGACCCAATCCTAGAGCTATCATCTGCCAAGGAAATTATATTTTATGGCATAATACAAGAGAAGTTCACTCTTCTCTCTGAGGTTGCTACCGCAGCGCCACCTTTGGCCATTGTACAAATTTGGTCTTCCATCAATCTCGATCCATTGATTGAGCATGTGAGAAATGGTGACCAGCCTCATCTGTATAAACAATAAGAACATCAAAAATCAAATTTGGGACCGATCACCATCACCGCATTCTTGGTATTAATGAGCACTACTAGTGACTGGACAAATCTCAGATGGTACAGCAATTTTAAGTGTGAAAATTGAGGAAGTACCACTTTCACCATCAGAAAGATCTGCAAGTTTTGCAATTGCATCCATAAGAGCTTGCTCATGATCCTGCATATAATTCATTATTGATATTGATTATCTGTACAAACACAATTTGCAAGAAAATAAAATAGATCTGTAGCTAGCTAGAAGTAAAAGAAAGACCAGGCTGACATAAATTGTCTCTTACCTTCAACACTTTCTTGGCTTTCTCAATTTCAAGAGCATCAGGATGATTTGCACTGAATACCTTTTCCACCTGTCAATTTTACCAAAAAATTAAATATGTCGCATAGAAAGATCAAACATTCTCAATCAAGGAGTATTCCAATTGAATTATTTTCAGTTACCTCCTTGATTAGTGTCTCTGTGTGAAGTATTTGTATATCATCGGGAGCCTTCTTTCCTATTCCATTCTGTGATGGCAATAAATCTTTTCTGGGTTGCCCCTTTGTGGCTCCTCTACCTCTTCCAGCTCCTGGAACACTGTCACGTCCTATAGATCTATTCATCCCAGGACCAGATGCACCAAAACCCCCACGCTGATTGATTCCAGGATCCACACCTACCCACTGAATATCTTCGGGAGAGATCTGCAGGATAATACTTTATCTAATTAGTTCAAGTAATATAGTACCACTAAGTGCTAAGCATAGCAAAAAGATAGAAAACCCATATATTCTAAATATAATTGAAGATTCGAGACAAATAAGAAGAGTAGTGTTTCCATCTGATGAAAATCAAAATTCAAATAACCACCAAAATTTAAGACTAGTAAAAACTTGGATTATTTGAATACATAATTCTTTTCACATGGTATCAATAACTGCAGTCATCAACTTGCACATACAATGCCAACTCATTCCTACATTAAAATAGCTGAAGAAGAAGAGTAAGCCGGTTTGAAATACCAATTCATTGTTGAAAATATAAGGGTTTAATAATACATGCTAAAAATGAAACCAAGTAAAAAAAAAAACTACGCCCAGCGAGTCCCTAGGAAAACTAAGCACTCATATTGGGACAGTGTCTTTCCACAATTCTTATTGCCTCTCTTGAATGTCTGCTTCTTCCCTCTTTGGACAAAGTTTCAGTAAAAGTACCAATAACAGCAAAGGAAGACCATGGGGAAGAAGCTCTAGTTTGTCTGAAATTATGCTCCACAGCCAGTTATTCTATTTTACTTGATATTGTAACATCTGATGCTCATAGTCTTCCCCTTAATTCGATGTTGGATATGGCAAGTAGTAAATGACACATCCAAGACTGATAGATGCAAAAGAAATGGCTAGGCTTTTCAGTTTTAAAAAAGGTGGATAAGATACCAATAATAATTTTCTTAACAGATTTCATAATCTTTCTATAAGAAAAGAAAAAAGATTTCCAATGTTTCCTTTAGTATCAAGAGGGCCAGAGGCATGAAAACCTCTTTGGAACCCATGTAAAGATATTAAATTGTGAACTGTTCCCATGAAAACCATTACAAAATCATGCGACTAATTTAAAACTCTTGAACAATATTATCGACAATTTTAGCAATGTTAAGTTATTCCTTTCTAAATATATAAAATATTCATTAACGTTAAATCTTATTTTGTTGCCAAAATGAACTTTTAGCTACCATGTACATTGAAAATCACTTTTAGGGCTCATAAGAAAGATCAGAAACCTTTTATTTTAAGTGATATGGAACATTATCACCCTCCATTCTTAATTTTTTTGGTGTGGAGTTGGGGGAGGGAGTGTTGGGAAAGGAAGTAAAAGAAAACATGAACATCTCTTACTTTTCTTATTGCTTCATTACCATAATACCTTTTCAAGTTTCTTAAACCAGTTCCAAATATTTACAATGGTATTATTGCCTACAGATAAACCATACCAAATTACGAAGAATATCACAAAGAAATCAGTATCAGATATACCTCTGACAGATTAACCCATTCCCATGTTTCATTTGCAGTCCCCATGTCATAGACCAGATTGTGTCGACCCTGAAAAGTTACAAGTAAACATGTCATCTACAAACTAATTGACAAAAAAATTTGAAATTACTAGGAGGGGTGCCAGTACATCAATTGGATTGTAGTCCGCAATAACTGCTTCATAGAAGTTATTGTCATCAGGCCATTTTGTTCGTACTTTCCGACCAATCAGTGAATCAACTGATGCTCCCTCAGCACCCATGACAGTACCAGAAGTCACTCTATTAGGTACTTGATTCCTAAGACCGGGTCCTGATGAAGGATGTTGTTTTATTGAAGATACTCCTGGTAATACCTGGCCCTGCAAATAAGAGAACCGAAAAATACAATAATGTTCCTGGTATATTTTTCCTTAGTGGAAAATAATCTTTCCAGAAGCTAAGGGGATAAAACTAAGTCAGTTAAGATAAAGAAGAGCAAGGTAAACGGAGTTTAACGCTTACGTACAGGTTTCTGCTTCTTGCCCTTAGATCCAGGAACAGTTCCACGTTTTGCAACAGAAGAAGATGGCTGGTGAGGTGCAGCCACGGGTTGTGGGTGAAATGGAGAAGGCCCACCAAAAGATTGTGACGGTACAGATTGCGCTATCTTCTGCTTCTTACGGGATGCAGAGACTGTGGGACTCGGAATTGAATCATGAATAGCTTGTCCAGTACTCAACACACCAGGCTGATGGCCACCTGTCTGTCTCCACTCCCTAAAATCAACTCCAAAGGAATTAACAAGATGACAATGTGTATAAGAATAACTTAATGACAATCTCACTTCTAAAGCACAGAGCCACAGACCAACAAGAAACACTGTTTTACAATTTTATCAGACCTTATCCTACGTATGACATCATCAGCGTTAACACGTCCCAGAAGTTCCCTGTGTTCCTCATTCGATAATCTTAATTCTTTCCTTAGTTCTGTAATCAAACTTTCCTTGTCCTGAAGAAAATACAAGTCATTTGGCAGTCATTCAAACCTGATCAAACAAATTAAGAAAATATGATATGGGAAAACAATAACAAAATGTACCCAAGTAATTGCATCATCTTGAGCTTTAAAGGCCCGTAGAACTGAACTGTATGCTTCCTGTTCGAGTTGGTGAATTTGAGTTTCCATATCAATTTCACCGTACATCCTGGGGTATGAAATAGAACCTACAGCAGATCTCCCATTCCCAGCAAGACGGGCCCCTCTGGGAATTCTATTTTGATGTGTTGGTGGAAGATCATCATCAGTTCCTGCAATCATTGCACCAAGTGATGGATAGAATATAAAGTCAGACCGGACCGCAAATCATCCAAATATACATTAAGCAGATTTACTACGTGCATCAGGAGTTCTAATTAGATATCTGTTAGCTAATTTTCAAATAATAAGAGCTTATAGGTAGGTGATAAGCTACTTTCATAAGCTTATCCAAACACTTCATAAGTGCTTATAATATAAGATAAGCTCAAATAAACTCTTCCAAACACAGAACAAAATATACAATACAGCATATAACATATATCTCAACATTCCCCCTCAAACTGATGCATATGGACCAACTTGGAACATATGCATTAGCTCCTTGGACCCCTCAAGGATTTAGTCAAGATATCGAAAAGTTGATCCTTGGAGCATATGCATTAGCTCCTTGGAACATATGCTTTTTGATGATGTCGGAAAGCATGTGTTTCATTCTGTCATGAAAAAACTGGATTGGGGGGGAGAGATACAAAGCTGATCTGGTCATCACCAATTAGCTCCAAACACACCCTAAAAGTAATGGAAAAGTAATGCAAAACAGCCAAAAGTTAACTGCTTTCTTCTTTCTAATGCATTTTCAAGAGGCACACAACTTTGGCTACTTCAATGCCCATAGGAAGAATCAATAGCTAACAGGTAAATTCACACTTTGACAAAAAAGACTTAAACTTTCATCATTGAATCACACAAAACAAAACAGGTCAAGTCATAAAACATGCACATTTGCAGTATACCCAATAATCAAACACACTCTTAAGCCATTCACTCATTCTACAACCATAGCATGAAACACGCTGAATTTGGTGACAATTGAAATTCACACCCTCATCAAATCATAAAAGGAACAAAAACATCGCCAAATAGGAGAAAATTGGCAAAGAAATTGAAAAGGAAAAAAAAAACCTAACCCTAGAATTGAAAGAAACAAAAACGAGAAAGTTTCAAACTTTTGCCACAGATACGAATAAAATTGAGGGGAATTTTAGAATGAAGCTCACCGCTACTATCGTAGGGTTCGTAATCCATAGCCAGTTTGAATGGGAATGCAGAGCCAGATCCAAGAAAGTTACACCCAAAAAAACCCTTTTTCGACCGAAATTGAAGGCGAATGAGGAAGGAGTTGAAGGAATGGAAGAACAAGGAGTGTGGTGGCTGAAGGAGACGACGGTGGATCGCAAGATTGCAGCGCTGTGTGAAGAAGAGTAGTGAGAGAGCGTCAATTTGTCGAGTTGGACTCGGACACTGAGTTATGGCCTATGAGTGCGACTCGTGCTGTTTTTTTCCTCCTTTCGATTCATCACATAGATTCTAATTTTTTTTTCTTTTATTTCTTTGAAAATATTTTTGTGCAATATTTCTTCTTTTTGTGTGATCTTTATTTTTATGCAATTTTTTCCACCTCATTTTTTATACAATTTATTTTTACTCATTTTTATTTCTACCTTTCTCATCTTAGACCATACACAATGGATGGTTGAATTATTTGTTGAAGTGTGTTGAATTTTGTTGAAGGGGTTTAATGGTTGTTGAATTTGGTTGAAAGGGAAGAGAGAGGGGGAAATTGTTGAAGATATTCAACAAAATTAAAGAGCCTGCGGTGTGCCACGTGGAGCGAGGCCGGTGGCCACCGCAGGCGCGTGGACCACACGCGCAGACAAGGCGCGTGAAGGAAAGAGAAAAAAAAATTTGCTCCTGCCACGTGGCTCGTTCTGATTGGTTGCTCCAGATTTCGTTTTTCCTTATCTTTTGAACTCAATTATTTCATCAAAAAAAATATTTTCTGAAAAAAAAAATTATACCAAAATTCATGATTTTTTTTCTCTATAAATAGAGACTTGGTTCGTTTGATTTGGACACAGAATAAAAAAACCAAGTTTTTTCACTCTCTTATTATCTCTCTCACCATCTTATTTATCTATCTATTAGCATTTGTATTGAAATGGATCCCAACAATCACCATTTCAACACCCAAAATTCTTCAAACAACCCATTTTACAACCAAAATACAACAACTATGAAGATCCAAATCAAATTTCTTACCAACGTCCTCAAAATCCAAACTATTATCAAGTCCCACATCAAATCTCCAACCAACGTCCTCAAAATCCAAACTATTATCAAGTCCCACATCAAATCTCCAACCAACGTCCTCGAAATCCAAACTATTATCCAGATCCAAATCAATATTCGTACCAACCTCCTCAAAACATACAAAATTTTAACCAGTCATCAATTGTTCCAAACTCTCATCCATCTTATGGATCTGTGAGATATTCATCTCAAACACCCCAGTCTAGTGGTTATATGCCAGTGGTTCCTGAAAATTTTCTGAGTGTCGATGTACCGGAATTTCCGGAATTTTCAACACAAGTCAATCTTGGTGGCGGGTCAGCTGATAATGAAGTCAATGAAATCACTCCTAAGAGCAAAAAAGCCCATTCACCCGCATGGAACACTGCACAAAATCTAGTGCTAATTAGTGGGTGGATTAATTGTGGAACAAACAGTGTTGTCGGAAGAAACCAGAAAGGAGAAACATTTTGGAGAGATATTGCTGAGTATTGTAATGAGCATTGCTCATTCGATCCTCCGCGCGATTGGGTTGCCTGCCGAAACCGTTGGAATTATATGAACACAAGACTGGGTAAATGGATTGGCGCTTATGATAGCGCTAAGCGTGAGCACCGAAGCGGTTGGTCGGAGGATGATGTTATCGCAAGAGCGCAGGAATTATACGCAAGTGGGAAGATTGGTCAATTTACTTTGATGGAAGAATGGCGCGTTCTCCGTGATCAACCACGTTTTTGTAGTCAGGTAGGAGGAAATAGTGGCTCGAGAAGTAGTGGATCTAAGAGATCACACGACAGTGATGCAAGTGGCTCAAACTCTATAGGATCAATTCCTCGTCCAATGGGTAGGGAGGCAGCTAAAAAAAAGAGTAAAAAGAAAATTAGAGAAGATGCCGACGAGGTGGTGGACAAAGAGTGGGATTCTTACATCCAATACAAGGAGAAAGAGCTTGAACGATTGGACAAGATAGCATCGGTGCAAGCAGAGACTAACGAATTGATTAAAGAGAAGACTAATGCGATGAAAGAGAAGACTAATGCTAAGAAAATTAATATGTATCTAAAGCTAACTTCGGAAGAGCATCTCAATGACCGTAAGAAAGAGTTGTTAGAGCAGTTGTCCAAAGAGCTATTTGGAAATTAATTTCAAGCGAGTCTTTGTCTGTATTCGGTCAAACTTGTCAGTGGTGTGAAGTCTGTAGTGTTTGCTTTAATGTTTGCTTTAATAATTTTCAAGTGGTGACAGCTATGTAATGTTTGCTTTAATGTATGGGTAACTGTGTTTGAATATGTATCACTCAATTCGAATCTTGTCCTTTTCCGATAATTAACTCTGGTTGATAACTTATTTCAAATCCACCAGTGGTGTCAAGTCTGTAGTGTTTGCTTTAATAATTTTCCCGTGGTGTCAAGTCAGTAGGTTTGGCTTTAATAATTCTCGGGTAACTGTGTTTGAATATGTACCACTCAATTCGAATCTTGTCCTTTTCCGATAATTAACTCTGGTTGATAACTTATTTCAGATCCGGCACTCAACCACCATTCAATGTACCTACTTATATGGACTCATAGATCCATTGATGTACCAATATCCCAAGTCTCTTCCAATCTACTTCAAATTTCACAAAAAATGGATCCATTTGATTGTCCTTTTGATCTTGCAGCATACATTCAAAATAGTCAAATTGAAGAAGCTTATGTACTCAACCGATTTAGAGAGCGTCGAAGAAAAATTCGAGAAGATACTGCACCTCGTAGTAGAAAATATCTCGGTAGAGATTATACAGCGGCAAACCAGAGGCTAATTGGCGACTACTTTGCCAATGAGCCTACATATGACGATGCAATGTTTCGTCGTCGGTACCGGATGTAAAAACATCTTTTCCTTCGAATCGTTGATGACCTTTCAAGTAGTGATAACTACTTCACCCAACGCGTTGATGCAGCCAATAAACAAGGTATATCACCCTTAGCAAAATGTACCACAACAATGCGAATGTTAGCATATGGTGTGGCAGCAGATGCGGTCGATGAGTACATCAAAATTGGAGGTACTACAGCATTGGAGTGTTTACGTAGATTCTGTAAAGGAATCATACGATTGTATGAGCAACAGTACCTGAGAGCACCAACCCAAGAAGACCTGCAAAGAATACTACATGCTAATGACATGCGGGGGTTCTCAGGCATGATCGGGAGTATTGACTGCATGCACTGGGAGTGGAAAAATTGTCCTAAAGCATGGGAAGGTCAATTTACTAGAGGGGATAAGGGAACCACAACAGTTATTCTTGAAGCAGTTGCAACTTATGACCTATGGATCTGGCATGCCTTTTTTGGATGTCCTGGAACGTTGAACGACATAAACGTTCTAGATCGGTCACCAGTGTTTGATGACGTGGAACAGGGAAAGGCTCCAGCTGTGAATTTCTTTGTGAATCAACGTCCCTATAATATGGCATACTATCTAGCCGATGGTATCTATCCTTCTTATCCAACTTTCGTCAAAACGATTAGACTTCCTCAAAGTGAACCCGATAAGTTATTTGCAAAAGTTCAGGAGGGATGTCGGAAGGACATCGAACGTGCATTTGGAGTTCTTCAAGCTCGTTTTAAAATTATCCGTGAACCAGCTCGCTTGTGGGACATAGATGACTTGAGTATCATTATGAGGTCATGCATCATATTACATAATATGATTGTCGAGGATGAACGAGATTCATATGCTCAACGTTGGACCGATTTTGAGCAATCTGGGGAAGGTGGATCTAGTACACAGCAACCATACTCGACCGAGGTTTTACCCGTTTTTGCAAATCATGTGCGTGCTAGATCCGAGTTGCGTGATTCAAATGTTCATCATGAACTGCAAGCAGATCTAGTGAAGCACATCTGGGCAAAGTTTGGAATGTCTCAGGATTGAAGATGATTTGTATCGTACTAATTACGTTATGTGTGTGTTGTGTGCTTAGTTTTTCCTTGTCTTGCATTTTAAGATATTGTGTGCTTAGTTTGTTGTCTTGCATTTTATTTTAAGAAAATAAAATAAATTCTTGTATGCTTAGTTTGTTATCTTGCATTTTAAGTTAAGAAAAAAAAATAATAGTCTATATTTAAAAAAAAATTGTTAAGTGTTTATTTTTTTAATTTAATTTAAATCGATAATTGTAATTTTATGTAATTATAAAAACAAAAATATAAAATTAAATAAAAATGTGAAATAAAAAAGTGGTGGGGTAGGGTGAGTGGTGAGTGGTGGGGTAGGGTGTTGAGAGTTAAGTAAAACCATTGGAGTGGGTAATTGTTGAGAGTTTGTTGAATTGGAGAGAGAAGATGATGTGGAGTGTTGGGAAGAGAAAAAGTGGGGTAGGAAAGGGTTAAACAAAACATTTTTTGTTTAACCATTGTATATGGTCTTATCATCTATTACATCTCATACTTTTTCTCTTTTACTTTTACTTGTCTTCCTATCTCTCTCATTATTCCACCCCAAAGAGGGGTGTGAAAGCAACATTATTCTTATTCCAATTTTTCCTATCAAAGACTATGATATCACCAATAAAAATGAGGTAATTGTTATTCTCACCACTCCCACATCTAGTTATATGGCCCTTATATTTGTAAAATCTGAATAAACCTTTAATACAATATTCGCTCGCACTTTCAAAGTGCACACTACCAACGCACTTTAAAGTGTATTAGGGTCACACTTTTAAGTGCGCTAGAAACGCACATATTACTTTATTTATTTTCATGTTTATTTTCTAGAAGAAATATGGGATAGACAATTCTTAGTTAAAGTAACAGGATTATTTTGATCTCAATTCTGCAACTTAAAGTTGCAAAATTCAGCATATGGTAAGGATTTATGCACTTCTTGAATCTCGGATCAGACAGAGTGAACTACGAAGGGTGTGTTTGGATTTCAGTTGAGATCAACTTGAAAGCACTTTCAACCCAACAGAACCTAAGAGTTACTTTCACATTCGCACATTGAAATTCGTGTTTTTCAGTTGAAACTGTCTTGGAACGCGTGTGAACTGAAAAACAAACATACACGAAATTAAAGAGAAAAGTAAAGTAATTTCACGTTTATCGCTTCACCATAAGACCTGTGTCCCGGACCCAAATTCCTTCATTAGCTTATTTTGAATTTGAGTTTTTTTTATTCCACCATAAATCTTCAAATATTCTATCTTGATATACTATTGTTGTCTCATAGTTTTTAAAATTTATCTAATATCAGTTATGTCGAAATCTGCAACTAAACGGAATCTAAACTTTAAAGTGCGTTTTGTTGCAAAAAAAACACAAATATGAAAATGATGACTGTAATAGCGACGGAGAGGACGACGACGATAAACGACGGTAGCAGAAAATGAGAGAGGAGAAGATAGAGATGGAGGTTGAGTTTGGAGATGAGTATGATGATGGGTATGAATATGGGGTATGGAGATGAATTATGAAGATGAGTGGCATTGGTGAAAGAAGAAAGAGGAGAGAGGATGCAAGGATGGGGTGGTGGAGAGTAGTTATATATTTTTTTCATTAAGGACACTTTATTATTTTCACACTTTTAATGGTCACATCATCCAAAAACAGAGTCTGGATCAGTAGATATTGTACTTTCTAGATCGAACATTGCAAAATAAGGCAAGAGGAGATCCTGGTCCAAAACATGAAACACGGTTCTAGAATCATCGCTTAGGAAGAGGAAGGAAAGAATCAGAGCTTCGTGCATGTAGCACACCGACAATTCCACTACGAAGCATAATGCGGTGGCTTTGTGCGTGTAGCATTAGTGATGAAGTCGTAGTGGTGGGTGGTGGCAGTAGAATGGTAGTGGTGGTAGTGGTAATAACGGTGGTGGAAATTGTGGTGAGGGTGGTTGTGGTGGTGGCATTGGTGGTGACGACGTGGAGGTGGCGGCAATGATGGCAACACTGGCAACAACAATGACAATGGCAATGACGGCAGCATTGGTTGTAATGGTGGAGGGTGGTGGTGGTGCTGCTGGTGGTAATGGATTGAATAATTTCAAATAGTTTATACGTCACAATCTTATCAAGCATTATCTATCATTTATATACTGGATTAAATCATTTATTTGTATAAGAGTGGATTGATGGATAAACATATATACACTACAATGTTAGCTCCAAACAATTGATAAACTCATTATATATTGTAGATGCGAGCAGAGTTGGGCATGGTGAGACTCTGTGTGCTTTGGCAGTTTGGATAAAACCGATAGAAGGAGTGCTCAAAATCAATATAGATGCGGGTTGGTCAAGTATAAATGGGCAAGGGCTTGGAAAATAATAAAACACATAATGGTCCTTTAATATTTTATCTTTTTTGGTGTGTCGGATAGAAAAATTACACCCGCAAGAATTTTTTTTTATAGACAAATGTTAGTTGTTAGTAAATTAGTCCTCCTCAAGGTTCGAACCATGGATCCTTCACCCAACTCAACCCAACCCTTATATTCCTAACTCTTAACACTTGAGTTATCTTTCGGGACTAAACTCACAAGAAGTAATCTCGGAACTTTATCTTCCTCAACTCATATGTCTCCTCGCTCATACATTTCTGCTATTATTTAGGGAGCTTTAATACTTTATCTAGTAATGGGTACAAACAAAAGCTATATTATACCAAAAAGCCTTGTTTGACATTGACTGCAAAACCGAAGGGAGTTCAGCAATGGATGCGGTATCTGGGAGCCTGGAATCATCACTTCCAGTTCCAAGTGTTCAAGAGCTGTCACGCCAGTGCCCTGAGAAAGTGCCACCAAGGTACCTAAGAGATGATGATCACATGATCATTACCACTTCCCCTTCTGATCCATCTCCTCGCGTACCTGTCATAGACATGTCCAAGTTGGTCAACACAGAGACACAACAACACGAGCTTCAAAATCTTCACCTTGCATGCAAAAATTGGGGTGTTTTTCAGGTACTTCTACTACTACATACTCAAGCACCAGTTAATTACTATGAAAATCAATGACTAACTTGTTATAAAAATCAATGTCCACCTTGTTATCTACCAAAATCGATGCTTATATAGAAATAGATCGAGATATGTATGTTCTAACATACATGAATGCCTGAAGCTCTACCTCCATGTTGATAAATAAAGAATTGGCTTACTTTTTACTTGATTATCTAATTTTATTTCGTGTAGATGGTAAATCATGGAGTTTCTGATGCATCCCTTAAGAACATGAAGAATCAAGTTCAATCATTTTTTGACCTCCCTTTTGATGAGAAAAATCGATGGGCACAGAGGCCAGGAAGTCTTGAAGGTTATGGTCAAGCATTTGTGACCTCAGAGAACCAAAAGCTGGATTGGAATGACATGATCTTCCTCAAATCTCTTCCTGTTCAGAACAGAAAGTTGGATCTGTGGCCCCAAAACCCTCCTGAGTTCAGGTATATATTAATACTAAATAGCTGAACTGAACAGCATAAAACATTTTTATCAGCTTATGTTTCAGAAACAATTTTACTTGGAATAAAATGAACTTTGTTACAAAAACTATTCCATATATGAATATGATTCCCCAAGCTGCATGTTTTAAATTGTTGTTGCGGTCGGTTGTGATTGTGGCTATGATGCGGAATTATGGACAAATGTCAGTTGATACGGTTGCAATGCCGGTGGGACTGCAATTGTGGCTAGGGACTGCAATTTAAAACCCTCTGGTAGACTATTTGGAGGCCTTAGCAATGGTATCAAAGCATTCTAGTTGTGGTGATACTATTTCTTTTCTATGAAATATTTTACCTGTTTTCTTCCGATGGTTATTCCTTTCACAACAAGTTAATTACCATCTTGTTTTTTTTTATGCAAGAGATTCCATTACAAAATTTCTATCATAGCATTTTCTTATGTTTTTAAGGGTTTCCTTTTGCAATTGGTTATCAGGGAAACATTAGAGAGATATTCTGAAGATATGAGGGAGGCAGCAATTTCAATTGTGAAGTTCATTACTTTGGCTTTGGGGATACAACAGACACAGATATCAGAAAGCTTCCGAGAAGGTCTATATGATGTAAGGATGAATTGCTACCCACCCTGTCCAGAGCCTGAAAGAGTTCTTGGGATTGTGCCCCATGCCGACAATTCCGGGATCACTCTTCTGGCTGATTGTAGTGATTTTCCAGGGTTGCAGTTCCTTAAAGATGGAAAATGGGTTGGTGTCGAACCTATAGAAGGGGCCATTGTTGCAAACATCGGCCATATTATTGAGGTTTGTATTTCTGATCCCCTAGGCTTGAAATTCAACATGAGATAGAGATTGATAACTAACTCGTGGTTAGTTTAAGTGGTACATGCTTGATTCTCTTAAGTAAAGTCTCAGGTTCGAGTCTTGTATATGAAAACAAACCCAGTGGGGAGTGCCAGGGTCGGCACCACGTTAAGTGGGCAATCGTCCCCAAGAAAAAAAAAATCCTTAATAGAAGGATATTTAAATGATGTATTTGACCCCTTAAATTTTACACTACATCATTTAGTAGTCAATACTGATTTTTGAATATATGTTAAATTCTCAACCCCTTTTTTCTGGTTTTGTCTCCGGGGAGAGCTAGTCCGACAAGGATATGATGTTCAAGGCTCACGTAGGATTCCCTCCTGTGGACTATATCTTGTTAGATAAAAAGGAGATAGCGATTGACAAAATCACTTAAATGGATAAAGCAATAGGATTATGGTATTATATTTGAACAAGAATTGCCATTGCATTTTTTGATTTGGAAAATGAGTTTAAATCTTAAAATCATCAGCATGAGTTTGGTTATGCCTTCAGGTGATGAGCAATGGGATATACAAAGCGCCAGAGCACAGAGCTGTTGTGAATAAGTTGAAGGAGAGATTGTCTATAGTGACATTCTGCTATCCATGCCCATTTATTGACATTGGACCTGCTGAAGAGCTAATTGGAGAAGGAAACCTACCTGTATACAAGAAGTTGACACACGAAGGGTACTTCAGCAGCTTTTTCCAAAGGAATCTTGATGAATCGTTCATTGATAGTCTGAAAATATGACAAATGATGTTATTTGTACATCATTTTTACTGTGCTAGTCTTCCATCATCTCCTTTTTTTAATTATCACTAAAAAGTTCCTTCACGCCCTGTTAGTTTTGATATGCAAATAACAAAATGCAAGTATGATTTATCTTATTGTTCAGTCAGGGAAAACCGAACTTGAGTGTAGGACGTTTGTTAGACTGCTGCCATGTGGGCACTAGGGAGAAATGAAGATTATGACTATTCTATCAATGGAGAATGGACCTCATGGGCCCTTACAAATGCGCTTTATCATTGTAGTTGCGAATTATTTCACTAAGTAGATAGAGGCAGAGTCGCTTGCCACCATTACCTCGACTCAAGTGCAAAAGTTTTGTATAACCAGCTTTGAAATCCCACATTTTGTGGTTACTGACATCAAAACTCAATTTTCTGATAAGGGATTCCATGAGCTGCTCAAGGGTCTCCACATCAAGAAGCATTTCTCTTCAATATGAGATGTTGGAAAGTACTGGCTACACGAGCTCCTTCACGTACTATATGCTTACCGCACCAACCCACACTCCTATAGGAGAATCTCCATCAAGTCAGTTTTAGAGTGAAAGCAATCATCCCAATAGAGGTCGGTTTTGTTGTGTTATATAATTGAGATCTCAGTTTCATGGACGTAATAGTCGAAGCGGAGTTTTAAGTCAGAGTTGAAGAGGATTCAATATTCTAGTTCTGAAGGATTCGACACAAAATGGAGATTTCACCACAAAACTGCCAGGGCATTGCCCGAGCATTGGCATTTTTGCATCAAGGGTGCTCAAAACTATTTCGGTCTGTTATGATTTTTATAGCTGAACTTGCAAGCTGTTTTAGACTCTCTAGATATTTATTTTAGGTTAAGGTGCTCACTTGAGATTCTAAAACTGAACTTACCTGTTGACTTAATAAGATGGGCATATAAATTTTTTGGATATGGCAATTATTTGGGGCAACTTGGGTATGACAATTGCTTGAGATTTTTTTCTTAACTGATTACAAGACAAAAATATTTTTTTGACCATGCAAGATAAACTAAAACATATCAAAGTCAAATTAACATTGATGCAAGCATCCACTGCCACTCATTCAGTTTGTAGGATAAAATGTTTAAATTTAGGCAATGAAAACCGAAAAGGCATGGTCTACAGTACAGGTCACTGGAGGTCCACTTAGACCCTAGCCCATTAACACAAATATGAAATTAATAAGATGACAATCATACAAAATGAAAATCAATGCTATAACCCAAAAATAGATTTGGTCCAGAAAAACATTTACTATTTCATAGCATGAACAGGAAACAAATTCAACCACATGAATCTAACATACTAGAACATATTAAGTTTTCACTCATTTTACTTCTCCATGTGGGATACAATAAATGTCTCAGATGCAAGATCCCTTACAGCTTTTCCCATAGCTAAAAGCCTGCCCATCCGGCTGGTTGAGAAGCTGACTTGCTCTCAGAGGCCTTTGGATTACCAAAAAGCTGAGCTTTACTCCCTTCACCAGGTCTTGGCATCTGAGGGCTTCCAGCACGTACAGCACTGAACTTATCTGCGCCAAAACCCCATGAATCAAAGTCAGAAGCTAGTTGAGTAGGTTGCTTGTTCTGGGGACCATTTTTTGTCCTGACAGATTTTGTAGCATTGTCAGCTGAAAGGGACTTTACTGGTCCAGGTTCCTCCGGAAAAGCTTGCCATGACTTTGGTTCTGAACTAGGAGTTTTCAATTCACTTTCTGCAGTCCCACCAATCTTCTGCCTCTGCAGCTGTAATGCAACATATATAATCAGGCATAAAAAACACAACCTAAACAAAATTAGCAGGGTAAAAAAAATGAGACGAAAATTACAAATACTCATTACCTCAGATGGAGATGAGGTAATTCCAGGAGAAGTTTTTAAACCCTCTCTACTCTGTGATGGAGTCCTTGTTGCAAGTGCTTGCTTGAGATCCTGCAATTCTTGCCTTTGGGATCTGCAAATAGCAGAAAGCTTTTCATACTTTGAAGTTATTTCAGCTTTCTCCAAGTTAGCTTCCTTCAGCTGCTCTCTGAGTTTCTCCACCTCAGCCTCTAATGCTTCTTCCCTTTCAGATTTGTTACCAAGCCCAGAGTTGAGCTTAGTGGTATCAAATTCAGCAACAAAAGTATTAAAAGCCTGGTCTTGAAAGTTAGTATTATTCTCCATATTTGACACTCGCCTCTGATTTGCATTATCTTTGTCCTGAAAAAAATTTATTTCGAAGTCCTTGGAAGATTTGGTATCTGGCTTGTGAGGTTTTCCATGTACACTGCTTTTTACAGTATGAGTTTGTGTGGTACCCCCTTTGTTAGTATTAATTTTTTTAGGTACTTGATCATTTTCCAGATGAACTCTATCATGTTTTGATGACATATGCTGGCTAGATGGTTCATCATATATAGGTTTACTCTTTTCCTCAGGAACAAGTGAATCATTTGCATGCTGAGTGGACCAGAAAGCACCAAGCGGCCCACTACTTCCCCCTCCCTTAGAAGCAAGAGATGCCTGAGGTGTAGTTTTGGGTTCTACAACTGAAGGTGGAGGAGGTGGATTCCTTCGAGGCATGGGAGATGATTTGTTTGTGGATATGGATGCACCTGCCAAAATATAGCAACAAAATGAATCTCTCCTTTTGATTATACAACTCCAGTCTTCTTTTAAGAACATTTTGCCTCTAACTTGCATCAAGGGTAAGCATTTCATGAATCAAGTATTCCAAAACCAAGAAAATAGACGTTTTATGCTAGTAAAAAACATGCATTACCTTCGTGATTGTTGGAAGAAGGCAATTCAGGTGGCCTGTCAGGTAATGACTTTTGTAAATTAGTTGGTAGCTGCTCATTAACACGAAACCAGACCTGCCACAATGGAAATGTATACAAAGTCAGTGATTGAGTGCTCTAATCCTAGTACCTAAGAATGCTATTGTTGGATGATCTATGACTAACCTAAATTGATGGAGATGAATGGCCAATCAAGCAAAGCGCTTGCCTGCGTGATATCTGGTCTGTCATCTGGTTTAGCTTGAAGCATGTCTCTGATCAAGTCCGTGACATATGAACTGTATTTAGGTACATCAGGAATGCGGTAGTTTCCATTTAAAACTTGGAGCTTTGATTCCCCATCAAATGCACTTTTGAAGTAGCATATACGAAAAAGGAGACATCCAAGTGCCTGACATATTCAACCCGTAATATGATTCATCCATTAGCAACGAAAGAGTCAGTAGAAATAGTTACAATTAAGGAGATGAGTATTAGGCATTCATGACTTACCCATATGTCCACCTTCTCATTAATTACTTCTTTCAGGAACAGATCCCACATCTGAAAAGCACAAAAAAATGGAATTTCTATCACACATAACTATTATTATCTTTTGTAGGAACAAAATTGGGATTACAAGGTAGTAAGTCATAATAAGTGTTCGAATTTATGGATCACCACAACAGCCCTACCCCAAAGGGAATGAACCTACGTTGCCAATAATTTGGCATAGGCTCCTTCAAACACAACCCTTGGTGCTGATCTTAATTTTATTATAAAAAAAATTCTTAACTTACCTCAGGGGCCCTGTAGGCAGGGGTTGTGTACTTCCTGATATTGTCTTCCTCAATCCCCATTTCTTCTGGCTTCTCAAATCGTTTGTGATTGGTGGAAGTGCTTCCAAAATCACACAACTTCCATAAACCATCTGAACCTAATAAAAGATTCTCTGCTTTCAAGTCTCTAGGAAACGAAGAGAGAAAAATTAATTTAATAATGATTAGGATATCACCTTATACTAGTTAGAACTGTCAAAACTTTTTAATGATATCTAAGAAATAGAACTTAAAATCAGACTTGAAATCGTACAGTTTAAATGAACATTTTTATCGCATATGAATAAATTAAGATCTTAAGAAAAACAGAACATAATCACAGAGAATGTATCTGCACATATATAGATTATTTCACTATCAGCACATAATATGAGGGACATGGCCATGGGCAAGTGAAATGCAAATGGAAGCCGCTAACTATCTAGCACTTGCAGTTACATATGAGAAATAAAATCAGCAAACAATGATGCTGAAGCAGTCACTTATAGGTTGTTCGGGAGGGGGGTTTTGGAGGTAAGGGGAGGGTATGGCTTCTTTTTATTTTCAAATTAAGAGAATTATATAACATTTATGATAATAAATAAATGATTACCATATAATGTTTACACTGCTTTATAATTTCATAACTTTCATTCAAAAATAGTCAACTCAAACTCTTTATTTTAAAATAAAAAGTATGTCCTCCCCTGCTCTTCCTTCCAAAAACCTCCTTCAAAACAACCTCTTAGGGAACATTTGTTTAGGGAAAATCAAATATGAATATGAAGCTCATAGTTGGTAATGATTGGCTTCACAAAACTGTTAAAGATCTTAGAAGAATACAAAGAGAATTCATAAATTTTGACACATGAAATTTTATTGGTTAGTAATATTACCGGTGAGCAATAGGCGGGGACTGGCAGTGCATAGCAAAAACTGCATTACATACATCTCTAAAGATTACAAAAACCTGCTTCTCATCAAAATAACCAGCTCCTCGGCTCTCCAACACATTAACAAGAGACTTCTCACAAAATTCCATTACAAGGAATGCCTCTTTTGTCCTGCCCATATCAAAGATTGTATGTGCAAGAAGTGTGACGACATTAGGATGTCCTACCAGTGACTTAATCACAGATATCTCCTTCTTTACCAATCCAAGTGATTCTTCATCATTGCATATTATGTGCTTCAAAGCATATTGTTTAGACATATGTACAGCATCACGAGCTAAGTATACACAGGAGAACCCTCCTTCAGCAATGGCCTTTTGGACATTTATTTTAAGATTTCCAATATCTATCGAACGGCCTTCTAGACCAGTTGGCTCTTTATGCATGAATGGCTTAAATCTCCACATATTTTCAGGAAAAATAGACTCGGATGCTGCATAGGTAATTAATATATAAGCCATAACTTTCTCATCATAAAAAACACAGATTCTCTAACTAAAGAGCAACATTGTTTTTAACACATTACATCAAATCATTCACACTAAGCATACGATAATGTCTATTCACATCACCCTAGCTGTATCATCTGATTCCATCCTCCATATCAATTGATCTATGTTATCTACTTAAAAACAAGAAAGTAAAAAACACTACAATAACAACCTCACAAAGAAAATCAAAGAAAGAAAAATGAACTCTACCCAGAAAGTCAGAAACCCATTCATTCAAAACAATGGAAACACTCAATTTCCAAGCTCTCATTCATATGTTAAAACTAAATGGTTAATGAGGGTTCCTAGCCATATAGATCATAAAGATCATCACAATACCACTGAATTTACAAAACAACCTCACAAAGAAAATCAAAGAAAGAAAAATGAACATTACCCAGAAACCCATTCATTCATTCATAACAATGGCAATACTCAATTTCCAAGCTCTCATATGTTAAAACTAAGTGGTTTATGAGGGTTCCTACTTCCTAGCCATATAGATCACAGATCATCAGAATACATTACCAAAAGGGGACCATATAGCATTTAAAAATAACAACTGAGCAATCATCAACTTAACAAAGCATTTAAAAACAATCATCATTGATAAACCAAATAAAGATCCATCCAAACCGTAACGCCAGGTCATCATTAAATTTCAATCACCGCCAGTATATCAAAAACCAAAAATAAAACATAAATGGCAAGCAACACTTCATAAAAAGAAAAATAAAAAATAAAAAATAAAAAACAAGAACACGAACCCTACCTAGAAAATTTCCACCTCTATGGCTTTTCAAGATCCTCCAATCCGAAATTCAGCTCAAATCCAATAGAACACGCACTCAATCAGTCGATCTACATCGAAATCATACATCATTCCACGTTAAAGATCGAACAACTAAAATCACATCTCTTCATAATACAAATCTTAAACAACTGAAAAAATTGCAAAAATTCACAAAACTCACGATCGAGCGATCGAGAAATTAGTCGAGAATCGGAATCGAAGCGAATCTAACAGTGCGCCATTGAAGCAAGGGATTGAGCTTGCAACTGCTGCTACTGTTGCTTCAGATTTCGCTTGCCAAGTGAAAAAAGAGAGGAAACGCGTGAAGGGTGGTATATGAATGGAGAGTGGATGAGTCAGATGATCTGGACCGTCCACGTTGGGGGGAATGTGGGCCCCGAGAATTGACAGTGGTGGATGTGGTGATTAGGTGAACTTGATTGCAGAGGATAAAATAAGAGTTCTGGTGAACCTGATTGTGGTTGTCGTTGGAGTGGGCCAGTGGGGTATACCTATTCGGGTATACGTGAACGCGACTTTCTTTCTGCCAGATTGTAAAGGCTGAAAAGCCTAACCTACCTCAAAGTCTTATTTTCTTTAAGGAAAAAATACTGTAAAATATGTTGTATGTTGAGAAACAACTCGTCTCAATATGGGTACAATGATCAAGCCATTAAATCAAGCAGATAAAAACTCAACAACTTCATGAAAAACTCATAAAGACTACATCACAAACAACGAGTGGTTGGTTCAAGAGGTACATGCTTGATTCTTTTTAAACAAGGTTTCGGGTTCGAGTCTTGTGAATGGAAAAAACCTTCGCTGGGAGAGTTAGCCTCATCATGATATAGATGTTCCTTATTCTAATATGATTGGTTCCGAAGGAGGACACCTCTCTAAAAAAAAAGACCACATCACAAACCCAAAAACATAAATGCATGATTTAACGCTAAACAAACAACCCTTAACGTCATCACTAAAACCCCAATACAAGCACCAAACAATGACGGTCATGTTAGTCCTTTGGATGTTCGGTCCTTCGTCCCGAAAAGAAGTTGCAACTTGTTTTCGGGAGCCCAACTGATAAGAACTTCATGGTTAAGTGTGCTTGCCTTGGAACAATATCGTGATGGGTGACCTCCTGTGAAGTTTTCCCGGGAAGCGCGTAAGTGAGGACAGAGCGCTCTGAAAAGACTTGTGTTGTTACCGTGAGGTCAGTCGTCAGATCAGGATGTTACAAATGATATCAGAGCCAACCTCTCCCAGTACGGTGTGGTTCGGGGACGAACCAAGCGGAAGTTGGTGGGCCTGTGACACCTGGGGTCGACGAGGGCGGGGAGTGATCGCCGGTGCAGTGAGGCACGGACAAGGAGCGGCTCCTGGCAGGCTTCTAGGCGGAGGGGCACATGAATAAACCGATCTCACACCCGAACAAGAGGTATTCTGAGACTGTATAGAGATGGACTATACAGTTGAGGAGGGCATAAAAGATTTGATTGGTACTACTCATGACAACAAGTTGCAACTTCTTTTTGGGAGCCCAACTCATAAGAACTCCATGGTTAAGTGTGCTAGCCTTGGAGCAATATCATGATGGGTGACCTCCTGGGAAGTTTTCCCGGGAAGCGCGTAAGTGAGGACAGAGCGCGCTGAAAAGACTTGTGTTGTTACCGTGATGCCAGTCGTCAGATCAGGATGTTACATAGTTGAAAGTAACTAGTCCAAAAACTTTGCTGTCACTAAATTATTAATCATCAAAACTTAGAGGGTGATCAGTTAGGATCCAACATGAATTACTACTATTGATGAGTTTGAAACATGGTGCCTAGTTCGGAGCTTCACAATCAGGCCAAATGTAAAATATAGATTAGACAATTTGTTCTTATTTAATTTTCATCTTTAGGATTAGAGTATCAATTATTTTGTAATTCTTTATAATACATACGTCTACTGTTATGAGTTATGACACATGACTGCTAAGCACTCTAAAAATACATACATCGACTGTTATGACACATAATTATATTGCTAAGCTAAGAGTCACGTGTAAATAAGGTCTCATTCCATTTTTCCTTTTTTTAATCAATATGCAGTTTGTTTCTTCAATTTTCTTCACAAGTTCTTTTTAAGTTTTTGTTCAATTTCATTTATGTCAACATCAACACTATTTGAAGTGTTGAGTCTTTTAAATTGTCACATTTTAGTAATGGTTAATTACAACATTGATCCTTCAAATTGTTACCGGAAAGCTTAGCAGTACAACACGCATATTTTCATTTCTTGTAAAGAAATAATTGGATGTAGTAAATGTATGTACATATGTACATGAGTACATCCATTAAATAAAGTTTTCGTCTTTCTTAAAAAAAATGTAACAAGAAACAAGTGATGGAGGTAGAGAGTGAGAGAGAAAAATGGTGTTCTAGTGTATATGTAGACAATCATTACTTATCACTGTTAGATTATATTATGCGTATTGTATTATTTAGGTCTAAAGGTAGTTAAGTCTCTAACCTTTTGTTTATTGTATATTTATATTCATTCTGTAGCTTTCAATTGGAACCTGAATATTCACAATGTAACCCTAGCCGTTTCACGTTTTCTCTTTCTCCCTCTCCCTTCTTTCTTTGTATTAGTATTGTTAATCATCACAAGAGACCCCATGTATATTATTGATCATAATTACATTAACTTGACAAAAACAAAAGGACAATTAGTTCCCCCTTTTTCCTATGCTGAAGCACACTCTTTTGCTCTGCTTTTCTATGACAAAATTCGCTGTCTTGTTTCATGTACTTATATCTTTATATCTCTTCTATAAACCTTTTTTCCCACTTTTCATTGTTTTTGTGTGTAAGAAACTAAATACCACATAATATCATATTGAACAAACAAATATAAAAAAGATAATGTAATTTTTTTTTTGAAAGTAAAGATAATGTAATTAAAAACATATGAGCAGTACTCAACATTTTTTGTATTTAAATACATAGCATAGCTTGAGCTTTCGACATCAAAAGCAGTCATGAGAGTTCATGATCTTTCCCTCCTCTGTATTTTATCTCTAGTCACCCTTTTGGCTAGTGGCACTGAAAGTGCATCACCAAGCGTGCACCCAAGTCATGACTTTGCCGCAGCATTTAATAGGAGCCTTTTCCCTTCTGATTTTCTATTTGGAATAGGTTCTTCTGCTTACCAGGTTCTCATTATATTCATTATAACCACATAACAATATTGCACTCCATTTGCAATATTGAGAGTTGAGAGAATTGATGATTTGTTATTCAGAAATGTGAAAAATGAATTGGTAGTTTACATCATTCTCAGCTAGCTGTTAGCTTAAATACTAATCTTTTTTTTTAAAGTTAGCCTAATGCTACTGTAACTGACTTTGCAACTAACTCTAACATCCTAACAAACTTTCTAACTGACTATTACAAACTAACTGACTATCTAACAAACTAACTAACTTTGTTATCCTGTAATATGCAACTTCCTTTTGTTTTTTCTTCTTCTTCTTCTTCTATTAAGTTTTTCTTTTTGGGTTAGTACTTAGTAGTAGTACACCATAGCAGATCAGGGTTACTGGCTTAAGATCTAAGGTTTTCACAAACTGCATGTTCAGATTTTTCGTCACTGTATGTATCTTGTGTTTGTATACAAAGTTATAAGCATGAATCATGCACTCCCATTTTTGTTTTTTTGGTTCATTATTCAGGCAGAAGGAGCTGCAAGTATTGATGGGAGGGGACCAAGTATATGGGACACCTTCACTAAACACCATTCCGGTAACTCTCTCTTTATGGCTACATTCCATGATATTTGAAAACTCGTACGAAAACTAAGATGAAGCTAAATTTTTGGTAAACAGAAGCAACTTCCCTTAACTTTGCTACTTTACGTCTACCAAGATTTTTCCTTCGCTGTGATTGTCGAACAAGTTTACAAACATGCACTCATTAATCTTTGAAGTCCTAATTATGGATAAGAGTTCAAATTTCTTTTTCTTTTTCTTGTTGGGACGAGCAGAAAAGATCTGGGATCATAGCAGCGGCAATGTAGGAGCTGACTTTTATCATCGATATAAGGTATAATTAGTTTCACTTTTAGTCAATCAAGTAAAATAGATAGTACTACAGACTAAATTTTGATAATCACTTACTTTTTGGCAGAATGACATAAAGGTAGTGAAAGAAATGGGGCTGGATTCATTCAGATTCTCCATCTCATGGTCCAGAATATTTCCAAGTATGATGAGAATCAATTCCATTCCTCACATTTCCTTTCAAATTCAACTCTACTTTATTTGTATCCAAACTGAAAATCCATGACAGATGCACTTATTGCTGCAGAGGGCAAGGGGAGAGTCAATAAATTGGGGGTTAAATTCTACAACAATCTCATTAATGAGATCCTATCCAATGGTAATTAAATTCCATCACTACTTCAATTTTCCATTCACTCATTCAATGTATGTTTCAACGAAAGTCGATTTTAAGCTGCTTTGACATTTGGTGTCTCTTAATTTGAATTCTACTGTGTCTAGTAAACTTATGTTTTAACTTATTTGATTGTATAGGCTTAACACCTTTTGTGACTCTCTTTCATTGGGATTTGCCACAAGTTCTTGAAGATGAATATGGGGGATTTCTCTCTCCTAAAGTAGTGTAAGTAATTCTCCATCTATCCCTTATTATAATTATAAGTCACTTTTACCTAATTCTTTGGAATTAAGAAAATTAGTTATTTAGAGCATCTCCAATGCTAGTTCTTAATTTTTAGTTTTTAGCACTATTCATGTGGGCCCGTGTTGCCACGTGTGCTTAAGTAACTCTTAAGCAATTTTGCTCCAACCATGAGTTCTTAGTTCTTACTACTATTCATTTGGTCACACCAATCACATTATTTATACTTTTTATTTTCATAAAGTAATATAACAAAACTCATAAAGTAATAAAGTAATTTGGATGAGAGAGAAAAAAACAATTTTTTATGTTAAGAACTCAAAAAGTAAAACTCTTTATATAAGAACTGAGTTCTTATTTTTAAGAACTAAGAACTCAATGTCAGCACCTCCAATGGTTAAGAACTCAGTTATTAGTTCTTAACTCAAAAATAAGAACTAAGAATCTTGCATTGAAGATACTCTAATAAATTTGTAAAAAGTTTTATTAACTTTCCTAGATTACCCATGAATTTCTCTATCCAGTTTGAGAATATTTCAAAATCACACTATCTCTTTCATATTAAATAATTAGAGTAAGTTTGGGAAAAAAATATTTAATGTTTCATTGGTATTAAAGTAACTTATATTATGGACAAAAAACTCTCAAAATGTGACTTATAAATAGGGACGGAGAGCGTAACACTCAATTGCAAAATTACTAAAAACTCATCAATTTCCTAATTTTTTATGTGTTTAATTTGATTTTTAATGTAATGGATAAAATGCAGGGGGGATTTTCATGACTATGCTGACGTTTGCTTTAAGACTTTTGGTGACCGTGTGAAGCATTGGGTGACACTGAATGAACCGTATTCATACACCATCAATGGTTACCATGGTGGCACCTTTGCACCGGGTAGATGTTCTAACTACGTTGGAAATTGCACCTTCGGTGACTCAGCCACCGAGCCTTACATTGTTGCCCACCATTTGATTCTTGCCCATGCTGCAGCAGCCAAGTTGTATAAGAACAAGTATCAGGTTGACTTAATAAACTTTGTTTATTAGCGTTTGTTGAAAGCTGATGCTAAATAGGCAAAAACTAACACCTATTTAGTGTTGATGTCAAGATTAATGCTAACAGATTTGATGTTTATTGTGGTCAACATGTAGTCAATGCTAAAAGTTAGCGTTGGTTTAGCCGACTATAAAATGACACTGCACATTTGATAAGATCATAGACACCAATACTATCTTCATTTCGTTAGTGTCCGTCTATAGACCGACGCTAATGTTAATGAGGAAAATTTCTAAAAGATAAATCAAATAACCATATCACAAAACTGATTAGTTGGCAAAAAGCGGATAAGACTCTTTACAATTGTCTGCATTTGCAGAAACTAACCTTGAAAACCAATATAAAAGTGTGTCTCCTAATTTGCATGACTCAGAGCACAATTTCTATCAACAATAAAAGTGTACTAAAAAAGTAGTACTATGTTAGAGTGTATATATTAGTATTTAATATTTATTATTCCTCTGTTTTTATGATGAAATTTATGGTGGCACCTTAGGCTCATCAAAAAGGAAAAATTGGAATCAGCTTAGTGACTCTCTTCTTTATACCAAAGTCTAATAATGTTGCCGATCGCGAGGCTGCAAGTCGAGCACTGGACTTTTTCCTTGGATGGTATGTATATTTTTTTATAAGCCAAATGAAATATATTGAAGTGAAGTACAAGGGTATTTCAGCCCAATACAAGTATAAAAAGAAGAGAAATGAAAACTAAAAGTAGTAACTTTTACAAAATAGCAACAAAGATCCTCTTACTAGGGTTTAGGATGGTATGTATACAATTTTCAAATAATTAATTAAAGTGAGGAAATTAAAACCATTGGAAATTGAACTTTTTGTTCAAGTTGCTTAATTTGTAGACATTGTGATTGAACAGATTCAATTTATTTTCTTTGCAGGTTTGCTCATCCCATTACATATGGTGACTATCCCAAGAGTATGAGATCTTTGGTGGGTTACAGACTCCCCAAATTCACAAAACAACAGTCCCAAAGTCTCAAAGGTTCTTCTGATTTTCTTGGTGTGAATTATTACACCACATATTTTGCTGAACATATTCCACCTACCAGCATCAACAAGACCTATTACAGGGATATGCAAGCCAAACTCAGTCGTAAGTGTTTATTGTAAAACCAGCTTTCTATTAATTAGTACATTTTAACTAATTAACAATGCAAGAAACTGAATATTTTCTTTTGATGACAGCGTTGAGGAATGGTCTGGCAATTGGCACCCCGGTATGATCTTTTTTTGCCTAAGTATTTAGTACTAGAAATATAATATAAAATTAACTACTTAAAGAAAAATATTTTTAACACACTATGTGATACTTTAAATATTATTATATTTATCATTCTTCAAATAAAACATCTCATGTTAATAATCAATTATCCTAAAATCTTAACTCACTTGGGTTTGAAGCATGAACAATGTATATACCAAAATTCAACATTTTTTTTTTGTTAAAAGAATTGAAATTGTTGAACACTTGGTCTCAAAAGACTCTATGTGAGGACCTAAAAGGTTAAGCTATTAGAGAAATGACACATGATTTTTTTTTCATCAAAAAGATAAACTACACACTCTAGGGTTAATCCCTGAACTTCTCACTTCCCAACTAATATATCTGTTTACACGGATTTTTGGTAAACAAATATCCTCTTAGTTCGACTAAAGGAAATTTAGATTTCAGGGTCCTTTTGAGAAAACGCTTTGCCAAAGTGTTGTGTGTGAATGAATGTGTTTTCGACAACAAAGGGCAACTCGGGTGAAACTAGATTTCATTAAACATGAGTCAATTACAAAATAGTCAAATAAACTAAAATAACATGAAAACTACGTGAACCGCGGATTTCGACAAAACAAACTACACAAAAGAACTAGAGATCAACAAGCTGAAATGCAAGGGAACTAAAGTGTTGGTTCTGCAACATACTCCTCCATCATCACGTTTTGCTCCTTGAGTCTCATTGACGCGGACATTTAGAGCCTTTTGGTGAATTTTTCAGAGTTTGAGTTGGGAACCCTCTTCCTGAATTGGATTCTCCTATTTATAGAGCTTCGTGCCCCGCGTGTCCTTGACGGTTTTCCTCCTCAATGGATAGGTTAGTGGGCCTGGTTTCCCCCCACGATTTGATGCTTGCTCCGGAAGTTCCATGCATGGTGGTGGAGATCGTGTGCTTCAACTGCTTCAACCGTTTCCTGGCCACGTTTTCGGCCATCGTGGGGAGAATTTGACTTTGTCAATGTGGCACGTGTTACATGTGCTTGTGTTTAGTGGTGATTGTTATTGTCGAATTTGGCTGCCCCATTAACTTGGTGCATTTTCCTTTCCCTTTCTTAAGTCCGAATTCTACTACCTTGAGTGTTTTGGGCTGAATGCATTTTTTTCTCTCTTGGGCCAAAATATTGGGCCAACAGATGCCCCCCAAAAATGTTGATTCTCGACTACTAGATCTTGGAGGGATCAAGCATTTTTTGCTCGTGCAATTCGACGGAGCTTGACGGTTGTTCGCGACTTTCCACTTTTCTGACTTCAAGTCCCATCAGAGATCCAGTCGTTTGACTTTTCCTCCAATCAAAAGCCTTGACGTCTGACTTCGTCTGCCGTGTGCCGTCTCTACTTTAGAGTAATCATGGCCCTTTTCTAGCCTTTTCATTAGGGTTTGCGGTTATATAATAAAATAACCGTTGGATTTCAAAAATTTTTATGCAACGTTCTATAATGCAGCTTCATGTCCGACTCTTCGTTTGCCTATAAATACGCCATTGTTGGCCTTCTGCAAGCTTTACCGTTTTTTCAAACACTCAAGCTTTCAAATCCTCAAGCTTTCGAACACTCAAACTTTTGCCTGATTCTGCTTGTGACCACCTTCCATCGTTTGGTTTCTGTTTTCCCGGTGTATTCTCTGAACATTTCTATGGCCTCTGGTTCTGGTTCTGACAATGTCATCCCTTTGGCTGCTGCATGTGAGATGAATGAAGCCAAACGCACTCTCATTCCAGATCCGCCGTATGACGTGGAGAAACGGGCTATCTGGAAATCCCAGGTATTTATTCCTATTTCTGTGAATGGCAATTTACGTGCCATTTTAGGCCCTTTGAAGAAGGCAAAGAAGGGCAGGCCTAACAGTCTCCCTGAGGGCTACGAGCATTTTCACCCCAGCATTCGTGGGGATGAGCTCATTCTTGCATTTCAACCTTCTTACCGCTTCCCTTTTCTGAAAGATCCCAAAAGGACTTTCAGGTCTGCGCCTCCTAACCCATCTGCTGGTGAAGGAGCCTATCTGAGATGGCTTGACAGGGTGGAGGCCAGTAAGTCTAGGCATTGGAAAGTGACTGGAATTTTCGACCTCATTCAGTTGTCGAGGTCGCCGATTACTTATAACCCTGCTATGCTTCTGAGATCTCTTTTTTTTGGGAGCGGTCCACCAATAGCTTTCATGTCCCCTTTGGGATGCTTTCTCCCACTCTTCTCGATGTTGCTGCAATTACTGGCCTCTGGGTGGTGGGTGATGATTACCATTCTTCTGCTGCTCCCACCAATCCTATTGCCATTCCAACAGATAACATTGCTTTCAGTAAGTTTATTAAAGATCACTATGTCGAGAATGGTGAAGTCTCCGATGCTGAGCATGTCGCGTTTCTACTGTATTGGCTTTCTGCTTACGTGTTCTGCACCAAGTCTTTGAGGATTCCGGCTAAACTCCTTCCTTTAGCCAATCTGTTACACGAGGGTCGAATTATCGCCATGGCCAGGCTCGTGCTCAGTAATCTCTACCAAATGATCAATGAAGCAATAGCTGACATTCGAGATCCTAAGGTTGCGTCTTTGAATGCAGCTGGTCCTTTCTGGCTTCTTCAACTTTGGATGAATGCGGTTTTCGAGCCATCTCTTCCAGCCAAGAACCCTCCTCCTACGGTGTCTAACACAAGGATCGATGCTTTCAGGCTTGAGGCTCTCACCCCTCCTTATGATGCTTCCACGTTCGAGTTTGACTTCAAGAAGTATTTTACCCTGTTTTTCGAGCTGAAGCGTTTCCGCTCGAGCTTTGCACCGTACCACAAACCTTCTTATGGCCCTCGGTGGCTAAGGAACTCTTACCCCAATCTTTCTGGCTCAGAGAACCTCTCTCAGCATCAAGTCGAGCTTTGGCAGACTATATTGTCTCCCAGGGTGTTAACCATCAACTTTGCCAGTAATGATTTTACTCTTTGCGGTTACAATCCTCAGCTTGTGTCTCAACAGTTTGGGCTGAGTCAAGACTTGCCCAATACCTTGTTCGACAAATCCCTCATCCTCTATCCTGGTACCATCACCAAACGTAGTGTTTTCGACACTACCATTGGTAACTATAACGAGGAGGAGCTACTTAGTCTTAGTCCTTTCAGTTTCACTCCATCCTTTTACGTCACCCAGGCGTTCAAGGCGTGGTGGTCTGCTTATTGGCATGATATTTCGACGCCAATTGAGGATTGCTTCAAGCGCATAACAAACATTTTTCTTTTGCAGAGGCAGGCCCCAAAGAAAACCAAAGGTATGCATACATCTGAGATCAACGCTTTTCAACAATTCTTCGGTGTAGTATACTTTCCGGGTCCTCGACTTCAGGAAACGGTTGCCAAAGCAGCCCAAGTTCTCAGGCGAATGTGGGAAGCTAAAGCCAAGAAAACTCGATTGAGCCTTCCTTCTGATGAGGATGGTCTTTCTTTTATTATTCGAAAAACCGGCTTTAGGTTCCCACCACTGCCTACTTGTAAGTATGCTTTGGCTTTTCCGGTAGTGCTTCCTAAGTGGGTTGATCATGTAAGTATCAAAAACTTTTACCACGGTGCACTGCCCCCTCAAAGCATCTGGCCCTAAGGTAAATTATTAGCTCTTACCTCGTCTCAATTCGCTTTCTTTTCTTCTTTCTCAATCATTTTCACTTTTGTTCTTCAGAGGGTTGGCATGTCTAAAATGGCTGTACCTCGAGCCACGTGGTTTTCTTCTAAACCCCCACCAGTTGTCCTGTCTAGCTCTCCGAGCAGTTTAGAGTCCTCTAACTCGAGTTTAAACTCTACTGAATCAGATCCCGTGTGGGACAAGCTAACGTTCTATTTTAACTCGAAACCAATTGCTTGGCAGCATCCTGGTTGTGAACCCTATTATACCAAAGAATGTCGAGATAACCTTTCTAATTTTCCTCCGCAGGATATGCAGAACATGCCTTCCCCTGCTCGTGAAGAAAATGTACCACATGATGAGGTGCAGGGTAGTGAAGGTCAAGAACCTCCAATCATTCAGCCTGATCAAGTGATTGGTGTGATGCCCCCTCCTAAGGCTGATGTTCTGGTCTCGACTCATTCTGAACCTTCTTCTCGACAACTTCCAACTTCTCCTCAACAACCTCAACCTTCTCTTCAGCAATCTCAACAAGGTGCCCGGATCGCTTTGTCTTCTCCTCACGCTAAGGGAGGCTCAGCTTCTTCTAAGACGGCTGCCTCTTCCCATACTTCTGGCGAGAGGCTCAGTGCTCTTTTAGTCGAAGACCCTCTTTCCATCTTTTAGAGCTTCTTCGATGGTACTCTAGATCTCGAGTCTCCACCACGCCAAGCTGAAACTATTGAGACTGCTCAGTCTGGTGGAGTAGCCGACGATAGCCAGATTGAAGAAGCTTTTGTAAAGTTAAAAGGGCTGGTTTTCGATGCGGGCTTCATCAGCGGGGTTCGAGCTAACTCTCGACTAGGCCATGAGGTTAAAGAGCTGCTTGCCTTCCTATTGAGCCAACGACTTGACCAAACTCGAGCAGATACTCTCGTCGAGCTTCAGACTCTCCTGGTCGATATCTTGGCCACGCTTGACAAGGCTATTGCGGTGGAGCAACTCATTGAGGCTAAGCAGGCACAAGTGACTTCCAACACCAATGGGCTCCTGCCTTCAAAGGATGAAATTCTGAAGCTGACTGCAAGGAAAGCTCTTATAGCAGATGAGTTGTCAAGCGTCGATGCTCGACTGGATGAGCTTCAAAGGGAGGTGGCAAGGCTATAGAAACAGAAGGCGACGTTGATTGATGAAGGTCCAGCTGTGAATTCCCGGTTGAATACTCTTGCTGCTGAGTGTACAAATGTGATGTTATCGACAACTCAACTTTCTAAAGAGGTTGCAGCGGAGCGGCGCGTAAAGCAAAGCTTGGATTCTAGGATTGCTGCTGCTGGGGTTCAGCTTGAAGCCTTCAAGTCGAGAATTTAGGCTTCATAATTGTTGTTTTATTGTAATGGCCATGGATCTATTGTGGCCTTTGTTGCCAACTTTGTAACAATCATTCCTGTAACTTTGCTGGATTTCTGATTAATGAATGAATTTGTATTGGCAATGCTCAACATGCTTTGTTTCTCGATTTGCATCTTATTGTCGATTTAGTTTTCGTTACATTACTTCCCGCATTGAATTGCTAAGTCTCACCATTTAACTTGGTGCTTAATCTAACCTTTCAACTTCCACGTTTCTTGGAAAACCACGATAATTTATAACGCTTTTATCACGTTCTTGTTCAACGACTCAAGAACTTCCTCCACTTGTGGTAGTGGTTGACGTGGCTTGCCGTGTTTGGCTGACGCTTTGGTAACTGCATGCTTGCATTAATACGTCTGTTTGTTACTTCCCCATTATAAATGGTGCCGTTTTTTACTCGTCTTCCAACAGCAACTCTTTTCTTTCCATTCTCATCGTCTTCCTGCGATTCAAAGACCTTTCATTCTTTACCATGGATAGCAGACTTATCCTTCGTCGTATCAGGGACTTGGCTTTCCAGGAGGACCTTTTCCAGAACCTGTATGACTCCTCTGCTGGCCTTGATGAGCTTCTAGGGCTCATTGATCAACTGCTTCATAGGCCAATCATCGCGCGCGTTAGAATTCCCCTTCAGGAGTTCCAGGGGTTTCTCTTGGAGGTCAAACCTTTGTTTGAAGAGTTCCGGGAGCTTTCAGTAATGGTGTTCTTTCAAGAACACCAAATCGATGAGTGGAGGGAGAAATTCGATTTTCTCCAAGCCTCTTTGGATCAACAAGATCCCGAAGGTCTCGTTCGATTAGCTGTCGAGATATCTACAGCCTCCCTTGAAGACCTGATTGCTCGTCAAAAGAAGGCTCGGCTTGAGGACCAAATGGTGGCGCTGGTGAATCGAATTGCACCCATGCAAGCTAGATATAACGGATACAGAGCTATTTTTCCTTTTTAGGTTTCTAGTTTTATTTGTATTTTGCCATACCTGTAATCTTTCCGATCAATGAATGTGATTTGGCAATTTAACGCTTATGTTTCATTCGATTTTAAGCTCGTGCAACATTGGCTTATATGCTTTTAAATACTTGCCATTTATCGTAACACATTGACGCTGGTTACTCAATTCCTTAATTACATAAGCATTATTGGGTAACGCTTTCTCGACTGTAAATGGCCCTTCCCAATTGGGGGTCCATTTCCCATAAGCTCTATCCTTTTTATCTATTGGGAGAATAACTTTCCACACGTAATCACCTGTAATAAAAGATCGACCTTTAACCTTTTTATTGTATGCTTTAGCTATGCGATCCTTCTGCCTTGTCAAAACGTCCAGTGCCAAGAGCCTCTCTTTGTCGAGGTTGACCATTTCGTCTAGCATCATATTCCAGTAAACTTCACTTGGGATTTCCTCTTGTCTTTGAATTCGACATGATTGCAAATATACTTCTGCGGGCAGCACGGCTTCTTGGCCATAGGCCAGTCGAAAAGGCGTTGTTCCGGTCGCTTCTCTTGGAGAATTCCTGTAAGCCCACAAGACTTGGCTTAAAGACTCATGCCAACTTTTTGGTTTTCGACCCACGTGCTTTTTGATTAAGCTTATTAGAGTTTTATTGGCCGCCTCTACTTGACCGTTTGCCTGAGCGTAGTAAGGGGTCGAGGTTAAGAGTTTAATCCCCCAGGATTCTGCAAAAGCTGCCACTTTGCGTCCCACAAATATTGTGCCTTGGTCCGTTGTAATTGACTCTGGTAATCCAAATCGATACACGATATGGTTTTGTATAAACTCGATTACCGTTTCCTGTGTTACGTTCTGTAGTGGAATGGCTTCGACCCATTTAGTGAAATAATCGACTGCCACAATGATATATTTGTGTTGCCTTGATGAGGCTGGGTGAATTTCGCCAATTAGGTCTATTGCCCATCCCCTAAAAGGCCATGGCTTGATAATAGAGTGCAATTCGCTAGCTGGCACATGCTGGATTCCTGAGTGTTTCTGGCAATCTTGACAACCTTTTGCGTACTCAATGCAATCTTTCATGATAGTTGGCCAATACAAGCCTTGCCTAAATAGAATCCATTTCATTTTGGCCCCTGCTTGGTGAGCACCACATAGGCCATCGTGAGCAGCTGATACTGCTATAAATGCGTCGTCTTCGCTTAAGCATTTCAACAATGTGCCGTCAACGTTCTATTTGAACAACTCGTTGCCTAAAATGGTGTAGCTTAGGGACCTATACTTGACTTTTCTGTCAGTTGACCCTACTGGGTTCTGCAGGTACTCGACAATTGGCTTTCTCCAATCGTTAGGAGTTAGATTATCAATAACCATAATGTCGAGATCTGAAGGACACAGCTTTTCTTTGATCTTAATTAACTCTGTTAACTTTAGCCTATCTATCTTATGCCCAGAAGCAATCTGCGCCAATTCATTGGCTTCTTGGTTCTCTATTCTAGGAACATGACCTATTCCAACTTCGTTGAATTTAGCCAACAAATTGTTTGCTTTTACATAATATTTGGCTAGATGCTCACTAACGCACTTGTATTCTTTGGTGAGTTGCTTCACCACCAGCTCAGAATCTCCTTTTACGACAACGTTCTTTGCCCCCAGAGCTAGCAAGATCTCGAGGCCCGATATCAATGCCTCATACTCGACTTCATTGTTTGAGCAATTGCCCTCGATCCTAAATTTGAACTTAGTGGGGGTGCCTTGCGGGGACATAATGAACATCCCGATTCCAGTTCCATTTTTATGGCTGGAACCGTCGAAATATAATTTCCAAGGTTGTATGCCTACGTAAGTTACGATTTCTTTAGGCACAGTATAATCTGCTAAGAAGTCAGCAACCGCTTGCCCCTTAATTGCTTTTAATGGGGCATAAGTTAATGAATATTCGGTTAGGGCCAAAGCCCATTTACCAATTCGACTATGCAAGATTGGTTTGGATAACATGTGCTTTATTATATCATAATGAGAAAAAACCATTACATCGATTGGCTTTATATAATATTTCAACTTTACACAAGAGAAGTACAGGCATAGACACAATTTCTCGATCATGGTGTATCGAGTTTCTGCGCCATTTAACACCCTACTCAAGTAAAATATGGCTCTTTCGTTGCCATCTTCATCCTCCTGAGCCAGCATACTCCCAATGGTTTCGTCTGTGGCGGAAATATACAACTTCATTGGCCTCCTCTTGGTGGGTGGCACCATTACAGGCGGATTGGACAAGTACCTTTTGAGTTCATCAAACGCCTTTTGGTGCTCTGCTTCCCAGCGGAACACATCTTCCTTTTTTAGTCGAAGAAGCGGGGAAAATGACTTGGTCTTTTCACTAAGGTTGGTAATGAATCTCCTTAGGAAGTTAATCTTCCCCAATAACGATTGTAGCTGCTTCTTGCTGGTTGGTGGACTTGTGTCGAGAATGGTTTTAGCTTTATTTTTGTTGATCTCGATGCCCTTTTTGTGCACCACAAAGCCCAAAAAATCACCTGCAATAACACCAAAGGCACATTTAAGGGGGTTCATCTTTAAGCCATATTTCCTCATCCTCTCAAAGGATTTCCTTAGATGGGATAAATGGTCATCCCTTGATGGGGACTTTACCACAATATCATCAATGTAAACCTGCATGAAAGTTTCAATAAAATCGTGAAAAATGGTATTCATTACCCTTTGGTAGGTCGCGCCAGCGTTTGTCAATCCAAATGGCATGACCACCCACTCGTATGTCCCTAAGGCACCAGGACATCGAAAAGCTGTTTTCGACACATCTTCTTCTGCTATGAAGATTTGGTTGTATCCTGAATAACCATCCAACAAGCTTAAGTATTCGTGACCAGCAGCGGAATCCACCATCATCTCGGCAATAGGCATGTGATACTCATCTTTTGGAGTGGCGGCATTGAGATCACGAAAGTCGATACAAACCCTCATCTTTCCATTCTTCTTGATCACTGGGACCACGTTGGCTAACCAATCCACATATCGAGCTGTTCTGATAAATTTGCACTTGAGGAGTCTTTCGATTTCTTCCTTGATTTTCACCAACACATCTGGATGGAACCTCCTGGGTAATTGCTTGACTGGTTTCATGACTTCTTTAATGGGTAACTTCAATTCCACCAATTCTCGACTAAGGCCGGGCAATTGCTTGACTGGTTTCCTGTCTTCAATTCCACCAATTTTCACCAACACATCTGGATGGAACCTCCTGGGTAATTGCTTGACTGGTTTCCTGTCTTCTTTAATGGGTAACTTCAATTCCACCAATCCTCTAATGGGATCCAATGTCACTGAATATTCCGAGTAAGGATTGAAATATTGATTAGCCACTGTGTCTAGAGGAGCAATTGTGGCTAAACTCTTCTCGAAATTCTTTTTGCCGACATAACCTGTCTCTGCTAAGTAGTAGCTTTGATCTGCTTGCACATTCTCGACGACCTCATCTGATTTCCAAATGGAGATACGTTGGTGCAAAGTTGAAGGCACTGCTCCCACACCATGAATCCATTCTCTTCCCAGCAGCAAATTGTAGTTGGCCTTTGAAGGGACCACTATGAACAATGTGGAACGGGCTACTGTTCCTATGGTTATGTTCAACATAATTGCTCCTAAGGAAGAACCTGTTTTCCCTTCATAATTGGAAAGTACCATGTCGTGAGGGATTAGGCCTGCTTCAGTTTTGCCCAGCTTCTTGAGCATAAACTTAGGCATTAAATTGATTGTGGCCCCTCTGTCGACCAGGACTTTATTGACTCATTTTTCGTCGACTTTGGCCCAAACGAATAGCGGCTTCAAGTGGCTTTTCATCTGCTCCGTTGGCCTCTGGAAAATAGCTCTTTCGTCTTCGACGGATCCTTTTTGCATCACGTAGTAGCACAAGGGGTTATCATCTGGCTCTTATTCGTCGTAGTAGTCTTCTTCACTTTCGGTGACCTCTGAGATTCTGTCGAATTCAGCGGGTAAGATAGACACTATGCAGATGATGTTAAGGTCTTCCCCATCGCTGTCATCGAAATCCTCGAGCATGTCTTCATCCTCATCTTCGACAACATCCTTCCCTTTCTCCTTAGCTAGATTTGGCGGCACAGTTGTTCCTTATTTGATGGCATGATCCAGTTGATTAATAATCGACGCCACACTAGGTTCGTTGCGAGGGTTGTCTTCTGGCTTTATGTCCCATAGTGAACGGAACTTGCCACCTCTTTCTCTTTCAGCCTTTCTTTTCCTCAGGAAACGTCTAAACTGAGTTCTGGTCATTTGTTCAGGAGCGTAGTAGTTCCCATAACCATAGGAGTAGCTTCGCGACACGCGGGAATTGTTGATGTAAGAAGATCCTTGGCCCAGGTCGATTTTCTGCCATTTCTGGTGTTGTTTTGGCCTTGGAGGTGCTGGTCTGAACCATTGGTTTTTTGGCAACCCAGCATCAGGAACGTAAGTTTTGTCTTTATTCCTCGACTTCTGGCCTTTATGGCCATCGAGCTCCTGGCCTCTCTCAACCCACTCCTCATGGGGGTATTTCAACCTTCTAGACACAGGCATTTTGTCTTGATAATGCCTTTTCATTTCTGAATCTTGGTAGGCTTTTGCTGCAGACTTGTCGAACACAGCGCTGCATCGAGGGCACAACATGACCTCTTTCTCGCCATCTTTGCTCCGGGATAGAAACTCGACGAGAGTTTCTCCAGCCTTAGGGTAAACCTCTTCTAAGCTCACCTCTTTCTCGACCTCTGGCTCCTCGACGGCCATGTTTTCTTCTCTTGCTTCTCCAAGTGTCAAGCCCAGACCTAGCTTTTCAGAAATATCGACCATGCCAATGTAGAAAGGCTCTACATAGTTGGCCTCAGCTATCTGCAATGGATCAGAGTCGATCTTCATTTGACCTTTGGCTTTTTCATCATACTTGAGTCTTCCTGAATCCAATGCCCCCTGCACAAGATCCCTGAAACGAACACATTGTGAGGTCCAATGACCAAAAAAGTTATGATATTTACAATACTTCTTCCCCTTCCTTTGTTCAGGAGAAGGAAGCTTTTGGTCTTTAGGGACCACAAGTAAACCATTAGTCACAAGTATATCATAAATTGCATCACATTTGGTCACATCAAAAGTATAAGTCTTCACAGCAGGAACCGTGTTTTTGGGGTTTTCCTCCCCAAGTTTGTTTTCACGTGGTTTTAACGCTTTACAAACATAAGGATCACCTTGCTGGAGTTCAGCCAGATTGACATCATTTATGTCAACATCCGTAGGGATTTCTCGATAGACACAAGGACTTTGACACACTGGATCAGCGTCTATTTACGCTACTTTTTCCTTCTTTGGCCACTTAGTAGTTTTGGCCTTTTCTTCAGATTTCTCGGCCCTAAGAAACTCGATGTGCCTCACTCTGTCTGCGAGTAGAGACATATCTCGAATATACTGAGTATCGATTTTCTTTCTGATAGAATATTCTAGACCTCCAGCGGCTAAGACAACTAGCTCATGTTCAGGGACATGAGTGAAACATCGAGATTTAAGCATCCTAAACCTGTTTAAGTAGTCATCAATGGATTCTGCTGGCTTTCTTTTGACACTAGCTAAATCCTTCAAACTCACTTTGCACTCTCCCCTAAAGAACTGCTCATGGAAAATTCTTTCCAACTGGGCCCATGTATGGACTGACCTAGGAGCGAGGGTGGTGAACCAGGTAAAAGCATTCTTAGTTAAGGAACTCGGGAAGTACTTCATTTTTAAATTTTCATTGATGGCTAAGTCCCCTGCTTCGATTTGGTACCTGGCTATGTGCTCTACAGTAGACTCTCCTGAATCCCCAGAGAACTTAGTGAATTTGGGGACCTTCCAGCCTCGAGGAAGCTCTGATTCGAGAACTTCCTCTGTAAAAGCTGACACGAAATGGGGTCTATTCGCGAAACCCACGTTGAAGCCATGTTGGTTCAACAACTGTTCCACTACAGCAGCAACATTTTGTTGCCCCCCAGCGTTCTGGTGTCGAATTCTTTCTAGCACACCATCAGCGTGTTCTTCCCTGTTTACCATGTACACATTTTGCAACGGTGGTTGCATTGCCTCGTTTCCCCCAAACAAAGGGTTTGCCCCCATGTTTTGGTGTTGTGGCGCTTGATAGCGCACAGGAGCGGGTACATGGTTAGGCACTGGAATCTGGTTAACCCCTGGTGCTGGTTGGATTTCGACTGGTGCCCCCAGGGCTGTCACCAAACGATCCATCTGACGTGCCAAATGCTGATTATTGGCATTATTATTTTGGAGCACGGGGTTAATTATCTCACCTATCTGACGAGACAACATGTTAACCATTTCATGGTTACTATAGTCGACTTGCTGCCTAATGGCTTGAAGTGAACCAGTGTTCATACCTGTGGACAAATAAATCTGTGAACTAGACCCAGGGATAGTGCCAGGAGGGCTAACTTGACTCCCTAAGTTCAACATTGTTCCATTTGCCCCAAAGGGGGGTATGCTAAAAGGAGGGACATTCTCGGGGAATGTCGAATATGTGCCCTGTATGCCTTGCATTATAGACATGGGCATACCATAAGGCATATCTCCTCTCGTAATAGTTGGAACAATTTGTGTCTGCACTGATGTAGATACAGACATTTCTGCCATTGCAGAGACTGCCACATTCTGGGTTGGCATAGTGATGCCAGGTCCCATCCCAGTAGACACTTCTTCATTGTTATTACCACTACTCCCCCCGGGGCTACCCTGATTGCCCACGTTAGACCCTTGGGGGGAAGTTCTTCCTCGATTGCTTGCCATACTTATAGTCTTACCACTTCTCAGGTGCATATAAATCACAATCAAGGCAAGTAGCAAATACCAAATAGCATGCAATAAACTAAACACACAAAACGCTTCTATAAAACTTAGTTTTCACAAAAACGGTCCCACCGGGCGTACCAATTTGTTTACACGGATTTTTGGTAAACAAATATCCTCTTAGTTCGACTAAAGGAAGTTTAGATTTCAGGGTCCTTTTGAGAAAACGCTTTGCCAAAGTGTTGTGTGTGAATGAATGTGTTTTCGACAACAAAGGGCAACTCGGGTGAAACTAGATTTCATTAAACATGAGTCAATTACAAAATAGTCAAATAAACTAAAATAACATGAAAACTACGCGAACCGCAGATTTCGACAAAATAAACTACACAAAAGAACTGGAGATCAACAAGCTGAAATGCAAGGGAACTAAAGTGTTGGTTCTGCAACATACTCCTCCATCATCACGTTTTGCTCCTTGAGTCTCATTGACGCGGACATTTAGAGCCTTTTGGTGAATTTTTCAGAGTTTGAGTTGGGAACCCTCTTCCTGAATTGGATTCTCCTATTTATAGAGCTTCGTGCCCCGCGTGTCCTTGACGGTTTTCCTCCTCAATGGATAGGTTAGTGGGCCTGGTTTCCCCCCACGATTTGATGCTTGCTCCGGAAGTTCCATGCATGGTGGTGGAGATCGTGTGCTTCAACTGCTTCAACCGTTTCCTGGCCACGTTTTCGACCATCGTGGGGAGAATTTGACTTGGTCAATGTGGCACGTGTTACATGTGCTTGTGTTTAGTGGTGATTGTTATTGTCGAATTTGGCTGCCCCATTAACTTGGTGCATTTTCCTTTCCCTTTCTTAAGTCCGAATTCTACTACCTTGAGTGTTTTGGGCTGAATGCGTTTTTTTCTCTCTTGGGCCAAAATATTGGGCCAACAATATCTATCAACTCTTATCACTTGAGTTATCATTTGGGGACAAATAAATGACACATGAATGATTATATTTTTAACAATATCAATTTTTAATTAAAATTTGTGCAAAACTTATTAGAAATTAGGAGGCCTATACTCAACCACAAAAGCTAGCTCAAGAGTTGAGGTTTGCACAACCCTTATAAACACTTGATTGGCCTTATCTCTAGCCAATGTGGGACTTCTAGCACACCCCCTCACGTCCAGGATTGAACAGACTGGAACGTGGAAACAACAACGGGTGGCCCAAATATGGGAGGTCTCCACACAACAAATGGATCTAGGATAGGCTCTGATACCATATTAGAAATTAGGAGGCCTATACTCAACCACAAAAGCTAGCTCAAGAGTTGAGGTTTGCACAACCCTTTCTTTGATGGTATCAGAGCCCTAACCAGGGCTCTGCCATCACCAGCTTCCGCAACCATGGTCCGTCAAGGTCAAGCTAACAACAACAATGGCAATCCACAACAGCATGTGGTCTTGGAGCCAGCGCAAAATCCGATTTCACCGTACTACATCCATTCCGGTGAAAATCCCTCTGCAACAATGGTAACACCGCCTCTCAGTGGCAAGAATTACAACGCTTGGGCGAGGTCGATGAAGCGAGCCCTAGTAGCGAAGAACAAGTTCAAGTTCATCAATGGCGAAATTCCAGTCGCAGTACCTGGCGATGCAAACTATGAAGCGTGGGAACGTTGCAACAGCCTAATCCACTCTTGGATTCTCAATTCGGTAACATCCTCAATTTCTAATAGCATAGTTTTTGTGGAAAATGCATGTGATGCTTGGAAAGATTTGCGTGATAGATTCTCTCAAGGAGATTTGGTTCGAATTGCTGAGTTACAAAATGAGATAAGCACTTTGAAGCAGAACACTCTTTCAGTGAATGATTATTACACTGAAATCAAAACTCTTTGGGAAGAGTTGGAGAATTATAGGCCTGTTCCACAGTGCAGGTGTGCAGTGCCTTGTAGGTGTGAGGCCATAGAACAAGTCAAATTGTTCCGAGAACAAGATAATGCTATAAGATTTCTTCTAGGTCAACATCTTTCGCTCTTCAGCTTGAGGGAGGGTGTAAAAGATCAAGGACTTGAACTGGAATAAAGTAGAAACTACAAGGACTGTTCTGTAATAATTAGTTAGTTAGTTTCTAGTTTGTTAGTCAGTTATCTTAGCTGGCATACAGCTGGCAAGTTTGTTAGAGTCTAATCATAGTTTGTTAGACACTAAGCATAGTATAAATAAGAAACTCAGTGTATTATGATGATTGATTGAATACAATTGAACAATCCAGTTTTATCATCATCTTCTTCTTCTTCTCTAAAGCTCTCTGAAGCTCTAAGGAGTTTTCAATTCTTTGAAAACTTATTACACTTTAAACATATAAAGAATGTGTTAAGAAATAAAATATTGGTTATTGATGAATAATGAAATTTTTTGTGCTGTAAATAGCTATTAGAATCCGAATCTGGTGTTGCCTGTATACTGAAATTATTGAAGAAAAAATGTATGGTTGTGCAGACAGCTTTGAACTGGCTATTCGTATATCCAAAGGGAATTCATCAGCTTTTGAGGCACATAAAGGACAATTATAAGAATCCTCCATTGTACATCACTGAAAATGGCAAGTACCGTCCTTTCTATTTTGTTTTATTACTGTTTTTTTGTTAATAAAATACAGGCGCCAAACAACCACTGCAGAGATTCCCAATATTAATTATTATGTAGTGAGGAGCACTATATTCCTTGTTTGTTTTTTCCATGATCGATAGATTGATGTTATAAGTGATCTGAAGAATTTTTCAAATAATATATATGTTTTATCCTTTGTATCTTTAGGCATTGCTGAAGTAAGGAATGATTCAATACCAATCAATGAAGCCCGAAAGGACAGTATCAGGATTAGATACCATGACAGCCATCTCAAATCCCTTCTGGAAGCAATTAAGTATGTTGAGTTAATCAATTTCTTTCAAGTTTAGTTGAGAAATTAATCAATTTCTAACATGAATTTTTAAATGCGGTCTTTGTTTTTCTTTTACTATACAGAGATGGTGTTAACTTGAAGGGCTACTATGCATGGTCATTTTCTGATAGCTATGAATGGGATGCTGGTTATACAGTTCGATTTGGCCTCATATATGTGGATTACAAGAACAATTTGAGAAGATACCCCAAGTACTCTGCTTTTTGGCTGAAAAAGTTCCTTCTCAAGTGACTCAGTTTTATTGTTAATTAAGTATCCTTTGATGTCAAATAAAGTCATTAGTGGCTAATGGCATGTTGATCGAAGTGACTAAACTCAGGTATTCTGGTGTTGTAATATGACCTCTTGTCAAGTGTCCCAATTTATCGTACTATTAATAAAAGATGATGTTGTGTGTTAATTTACTAATTATATTTTATTTAAGTGGTTTAAAAGAAGTTCAAAAAAAAAGTGGTTTAAAAGGTTGAGACATTGGACGGAAAAGACAGCTAAAGGTTTTTGAATGGATTGAAACATCCTCACGGATTAAAAAAAAGGATAATTATTTGTCCACACCTTATCTTTGAGGTGGAAAGAGGTGGAAGATGAGAGAGATAGGAAAAAAGAAAAAGTAAGAGAGAAAAAGTATAAGATATGATAGATAATAAGAGGAGAGAGATAGAAATAAAAATAGGTGAAAATGAAGTGTATAACATATGAGGTGTGTATATATCATTACTCTAAAAAAAATGGTTATTTGTGATTGAAAAATGAGTTTGTTATTTCAAACATCTGTCTAGTATATTAGTATAGGATTTTTTATTTGTTCATATTTAGTGAGACAATAACAGAGACTAAGCTATGTCAATCGTGAGTTAGAGCTATTAGAGCCTAGCCGTCGTGTTTTGGTATTCCAGTGAGTATGTCAATTACAAGAGATTCATCTCCTTTTATAAGAATAAAAATGCAAACTTAATTCAAAATCTCTCTAAGGTTTAGGTTCAAGTCATTTTGGGCCAAAAGCATAATAAATAGTCAACATGGCATGAGGAATACATAAATAACGTGAGACTCTCCATATATGAAAGGCATTGGCTACATGATGAAGTAGATATGACTAATTGATCACCGTATGTAAGATGACTCGCTATATAGGTACTCGCTCGCCATGTAGTGGGGTCGCTCGCCTGGTACAAGAGGCGACAAAGAGTGGTCAGGTCAATCCCGTCTAGTCCACAAGTTCAAAAGACATTGAGCCTGTAGCATGACGACGTAGTGTGTCTTCAAACTAGATCGCCTCGTCCTCAGGATCAGCTTGTGGTCTTTCAATTCACAAAATACCGAGTCAGGTGCATGAAGGCAGAGTGTGTCTTCGCTCCACGAGCCTCAAGGGACTCAATTTTAATTTGAAATTATCCATTATATTGAGTTATTGGCTAATGACATGCTGATTGAAGTGACTGAACTCACTATAAATAAAATATATCATTGTATTGTCAATATTGTTGTTAGCCAAGTGTCCTAATCGCGCAGCTTCTTATTTTACTTTTGGTTCGTTCCATAATTTATTAACCATCAATCAATTGCACACTAAACAAAGCACGAGATTCAGGTTCCACAATAATGGATTCATAATCCATTACCTATCTTCTTCCTTGCTGCTCTTCCTTTGCAATCTCGTCTCTCTTCCTCAGCAACCTTCCTTCATCGCTCTTCTCCAATCCCGTCGCTTGAACTGCTATGATTTTCCTTGACGTTCATTGTGGCTCGTCGCTCTTCATTTTCTCTTCGATGTACACGACACTCCTATTTAATTCTGCATGTTCTAATTGTGTTTGAGGATTTAGTTGTATATTGAGATTTTACTTGGATTTAATTTGGTTTGAGTTTATGTTAATTAGTGGGTTGGTGTTGAGCTGCGATGGAAAAATTGAATCCATAATATATAGAAATAGGAATTGTTCAAGGTCCCACTATTCCAAGTGGCATTTCAATAGCTATTCTTCCCCCCTAATCCACGTGGCAGATCTTCAACATTTCTTCTTTCAATCTCTCATTCACTTAAACTACGTCGTTTCTACTCTCAACTACTTTCCCTTTCTATGCGTTACTCACTCTGTATTCTCTCTCCCTAAACCCTCACACCGTTCAACTCCTTTCTTCCCTCACCGATGCCGTTCCTGCGTTCCGCGATCGACCTCCTCTCAGGCTGCGCCGCGACCTCACCGACGCCATTCCGCTGTTTCTTCCCTACTCGAAGCCGTTTTCCATCTTTCTCAGGCAAGGTAACATCAACAACCTAATCTATTGTGTATTCCGTTTGGTTTATTGTCCTTCAAAGGAGTTGATGACTTGATTTTTCACCTTTTTCATTCCTTTACTTTGCTGAGTTTGGTTGGTTAGTTTGGGTTTTGTAAGGGTTCCGTTTCAAGGGCAGAGAGGAAAAGATGAAATAATAAGGTATTATACAGCTGGAAAATGTTTGTTTTTTCTCTACATTGTCCTCTTTAAGAGGATAGGGACCCTGGGAGTAGAGAGAGATTAGATTTCAAGTTTAGAACAAAAAATTCATCAAATGGATTTCCAAGCAAGTAATTTAGTGGACATGTTTCCATTATATGATTTGATGATTTGTGACTGAATATTTCCTTTCTTGCTGGTACTGATAAATTGTATGTGAGAGGTTTTAACCAAACACTTCAACTTGTGCAGGTACTGATAAATTGTAGAAATAACAACAAGCTTTTTCACCGTGGTTTGATTTCTTCTCTCTTCTCTCACTGCTTCGATGCTTTTTTTTCTCTCTCTATGAGCACTCTAAACCCCCTTTTGTTATATTTTGATTTTTCAGATGCTTGCTTCAATTTTAGTCTTCACACCAATGCACGGCTGGATTCAAGTGTCACTTTTTTGGACAATTTACAGCATGAACTATCAATAATGATGTTAGTGGCAAGGTAGTTATTTAACCTTTCAATTTAGAATTTTTCATAGCTTTGGATCCTTTGATTTTTCCACATCTGAATGTTTATAGGTTAGTTTTAGTTTGGATTTGCTGAAAAAATTTCTGTCTATGGATCCTTGGATTTTTCCACATTTGAATGTTTATAGGTCTGTTTTCCAATACACAATTTGGTCGAATAATGGAAGGATATGTGGAAAAATTTCTGTCTCTGGATCCATCTTGGTTTTCTTATTCTGCATATCAACTTGGTTTTCCTTATTATATGGACTTTTCTCATCCAGCATATCAAATTGGTTCTTATAATGTTGAAGATGAATGTGATTATTGAAGGTTTAATCAATGATTCTTCTTTACTGAGTGGTGTGGTACAAATTTTTACCCTTTAGAGAATAGATTTAAATTGGCATTAGTCCCATACATATCAATTGCTGATTTTTATGAGTCTTCTAGGAAACTTGCAATTTTAAGTAGTTTTGCTGTTTGACTTATGTCTATACTCAATGACCTGATCACTGTACGGAGAAGAAATTTTCTCCATTTTTGTATTCACCAAAGTCCTTGAATACAACTAATCAAGGTTTTTTCTTCTTAACTCCTATCAACGTAGGGTAAGACATAAAAATGAGTATATATTTGTCCATATCTATCAAGCTGCTTTGTATTATCAAAATATAATTGCTATCTTTCTATCTTGGTTTGTACTTCTGTCCAAATCAGTTAAATGATGGACTGTTACTTACTTACTTATCTTATTTATTTGTGTGTTGATCAAATACAGATTGATTTAGCAATGCTTAATGGATAGATTTTGTGCCAGGTATAATTAATTTGTTTATAACTGTTTTCTTCTCTTTTTTTTTTTGGGTCCTTTGGACTGTTTTCTTTTGTAACATGAGGGCCAGAATACATATATAACTTTGCTTTGAATTTTCTGTAGCCATATGCATTTCTTTGCTCTGTCAGTGACATGAAAGCCAGCAACACAGGGAGACAAAGGGGGCAAAATGTTATTGCTGGTCCTGAGGTGAGATATTTCGAATTATAGCACATGATTTCTATGTTTCTGATTTTTTCCTTATGATTCTACACAAAATCACTGTAAATTTTGTTATAACCACTTCCCTATCAAAATTTGAATTTCAAAACTCCTTCAAATTAGGAATTTCAAACCTTGCCTATTTTAACCACTTCCCTGCTCCATCTCAGCCTCAGGAATCTTATTTGATAAACTATCTGAGTTAATTGTCACTTATTATTTTGATAAAATTACGTTTGACTAAATCACTAATAATTTAAATTTCCCTCTAATTCCTACGAAAATCAAACCTTGCCTATTTTAAGTGAGAAATTTAAATTTAAATTTCGAGATATTAGTATCAATTAGTAAATTACAGTAACTAATTGTTCAGAAAAATAAGTCCGGAATTTCAAACCTTGCCTATTTTAACCACTTCCCTGCTCCATCTCAAGAATCTTATTTGATAAACTATCTGAGTTAATTGTCATTTATTATTTTGATAAAATTACGTTTGACTAAATCACTAATAATTTAAATTTCCCTCTAATTCCTACGAAAATCAAACCTTGCCTATTTTAATCAAACATTTGACTACTGTACTTGATACAATAAAATTTCTTGCACTCTATACAGGTTTGATTTCATCTTCTCCTTCTTATGATTGCTGGAAATTTGGTCCACGTGGTTCTCTCCTGCATTGCAATGACGTATTTAATTTACATTACAGGTGGGGCATTTAGCATGAGCATGATGAAAAACAATGGACTTGGATGGCTGCAGCTTAAATTGATTGGTAACAACAAAGATCTTCATGTGCCTACTCTTCTGTCATACTACATGTTGTGAGTTCTTTATCTTTTACATGGGTTCTAATTATTAGAACATTCTAATTTCATTGTTACTTTCTTACCACCCGTGCATTTAGTGATAATTACGCAGCAAGCCATCTTATTGTTATCTAGCATTATAATTGTTCAGATCAGAGCATAGCCTAAATAGAATTCATAAATTAAATCATGATTCCAAATAGGTGATGATAGACTTCAAGCTCGCTCTAGCAATACCATAGTGGACTTATTTAAATGCATTTAGTGATTATTGAGATTAAAAGGGTCTTTTTACAAGACATTTGTGGTTCTATTTTCTTAGCAGAAAAATAAAACAAAAGAATGATTAAGTTATGGGATATTCACAACTCTTCAGCAATTTAATGTTTATAGAATATCCTTTATCATTGATTAAGTTCTGGGATATTCATAGCTCTTCAGCAATTGGCATATAAGATATGGCATTGCAAGCAAAAATCATACTCTTAAAATATTAATTGCCTATTTTGTTTCATCTTCATGTCATAGTGGTGTCAACTTAGTGAAGTCAACTTAGTGAAGAATGAACTTTGCAAGTGCATGGCTGAGGATATCCAAGATTAATAATACACATGGAAACATGATATTTCTCATTTATCAGTCCAAGAACAAGAGTTTTAATTGGGGGGACAAAATTAACCATGTAGTCATAAATTAAAAACACAAATGATCACCTCAAGTTTGGCAAAACCATTAAACAACGAGAAGAACTAAACAAATAACACTGCATATATTATTTTAAATTAAGTGTAATGTGAGTTATATATTGAAAAGAAATGCAAGAGGAATTCATAATGTCCTAATTAGAACAGCCATCTTCCATCATCAGATGCGTTCTAGACAGAAGAAATGCTTATTTAAAAACTTCAATCAGATCCATTCCAATAACTTAACCAGTTTAATATGCATTTTCTGGTTTTTTAACTTACCTCAAGTATTCAGTAACCTCATCCTAGGTGAACTGATAGGTTTATGATATGTATTGTTAATTGAGCATCTTGGATCATTGTTTGTACTTCATACTCAACCTGGAATATGATCTTTTTGTAAATATAGATAAAGTCACAATGAAGTTTTGTTGTCCCGAGCTGTGGTTGAGCTTGGTTGCCCCGACTCTATGACACGGGCAGGTCATCATGTTATTTTGTGATGAAATTGATGGTTCTGAAATTTTCAGGGAGAAGAAGTTGCCTGCCGTAGCTATTGACGCTAAATTATTAATCTTATACTACATAATAAAGACACAACATGGAAACTCTCTCTTACACAATCATTCTCTTATATATTTTTTCTTTATTTTCAGGGATTTCCAATCTATTATAGAGCTTTGTAGCAAGGATGAACCGGCCACTGTCGAGTGATCATGTCAAACAATGTGAAATTCACAATGATGATACTTTTGAAACATGTAGCAGAATGACCATTTTTCTTTTAATTCATTATCAGACTATGAAAGCAAACATGGTTTTTTTTCTTGCTTATAAATGTGCATTGGTTTCAATATGATGACATATTTGGAATTAAACTTTGGAACGTGACAATGTGCTTAAATGGACCTATTATGGTGTCTTCTAATTTCAAGATCTTTAGATAATCCACGTGTCACATTTTGTAGTATGTTTACAAAACAAGTCTTTCAAAGAGGATACTCATGTTTTAATGTACAAGAAATAGTCCATTAACCTTAACTTTTAATTTTAAAGACAAAATGTCTGATTAATACTAAAAGCTTAGATGTTGATAAGTGTATAATAACGTTTCCACTATTTCAGTTAAACTTGCATTGTTTTTTTTTTTTTTAAATAGTCATTGTTATCTACACTTAACTCCATTTACTTTATAATTTTTAAACCATATAAAAATAATACTAATATATATCAAATTTCACCCGTGAATGCACGGGTATAAAACTAGTTTAAAGAGAAATGAAAAAAAAACTTCACGTAAGCTTCATTAAACACGTGACAATTACACGTAGGACTGATGGAGCCATGTGGTAAGGTCACTAGACCACTACCTTCAAAAGGACCAAAACTAGTGGTTTGCTTCGAAGAAGATGAACCATTTTCAAACCTAGCTTATCATATATGGACCAAATTTTATATAACCCTTAAATATTTTCGGTAACTATTTTGAAGCAATTGTTCCGCGCCTTCCCTTCCACTCTCCTGAAATGTGACCTCTCATTGTCTCAAATTCTTTTTTCCCCTAATGGAAATGTACCTTAGTTTGGCTAAACCCTCATGAAAAAGCTTTATGACCTCATTTGGCTAAACTCTTAATTAGTTCCAGCATCACACTATAGAAACAAAGAAAAACGGAGCCGAGAGAGGTGAGAGCGGTGATTCTCTGTGGTGGAGAAGCGCCTCAAGTAAGCCACCAATGGGGCAAAGAACCACCAACACCGGCGCGGCGCGGAAATTGTAAGGTTTGATTCTACTTGGTTGATCAATGAATGGAGCATGTGAGCGTCAAATGGAGCTCTTGTGACTTGATTATTGTGCTGGAGTGCCCCCGCGCCGCAATTGGCAATCGAACAGGTTTGATTCTACTGATGCATTTGCCAATCTGTTACATGATGTTATTTTCTGAAATTCTGACTACACTTTGCTAAGATTATCTGACTTTAGATTCTGGTGTTTTGATGTTTTACCTCACTGTTGCATTTTGATATTCAATTAGGATATATGTAAGAGCTGTATGTCAATTAGAGCTCATTAGGAATGGAAAAGAGAGGAAGCTATAGAGTTTGCACCAAAGGGAGAGGGAAATGTAAGTTTCAGCTTCCAGAATTTGTTTTATCTCCACTTTTCCATGTAATATAATTTTTAGTACAAGTATTTTTGGTATTATTCCCACTTTTGTTTGCACTGTATGATTATTACTTTGATTTGCTATTGTATGGAAAGTGGAAACAATGAAACATGTAAGGTAGCTTCTTGGCATTTTTTTTGATTGGCAAATGTTAGTTGTTAGTAATGTTTGTAAATTAGTCCTCCTTAGGGTTCGAACCCTGGACCCTTCACCCTTCATCCCTCCCAACCCTTATATCCCTAGCTCTTACCACTTAAGCTATCCTTCGGGGACAGGTAGCTTCTTGGCATGAAAACTCTTATATATGAATTAGTTATTAGAATTTCGTTCTAAAACATGACCCAAAATTCCAGTAAAGCATTTTAGAAGATTTGGAGAAGACTGACACTTCTTTCCTTTGAAGATGTCTCCAACTGTCCTGTTGGAGAGGTTATTGACATATCACAGTGTTTAAAGATGCCAAAGTGAAGTGAATGCTGCCATACTTACAAGTTAGCATCATGACAAAGGTCTGTATTATTGCAACTTTTTGTTTACTTAAAGGTGCATTTGGAAATCTATGTTTTCCAAAATTACGGTTGAAAGAAGCAACATCCCTTAGCTTTTGTGTAGTCCACCGTGATTTTGGTGATACTGTGGTTTTCTACTGTGTATTCGAACACAATATATTATTACTCATATGGCAAATTCAGACTCCAGACGCACTGTGTTGGGAGCTTCTTAAAAGGACCCTATTACTAGTTATGTTCATTTCACAGGTTTTCTGTCTAACACCTTCAAGCAAGTACTAAGCCCCACTTTCTTTTATGATTTGATTTGATTCCATTCCATTATTAAATTTCAGCATGTATAGTGTGTTGTTATCCGAGCAGGTTTACTGGTCCCTTGGTCTCAAGGAACTTTGAGTTTCATTTCTTAAAGCTCCAAAGTGCATTTTAGATTAAGCATTGAGACAGAATATTTAATGGCCAGATGATAGATATAAAAAATATTAGACAAGAGAATAACTAATTTTTTGCTTCTGATCTCCAGCTGATGACTCCTTGCATCTGGTCTAAGTCCGAAGGTAATTTGGTTTGTTTAAAAATTTCAGGTAGGGTTAATTGTTTGCTAGTGGTTGTATCTTTAATGAAGCAGTTGATTTCATCATCTTAAATTTCTATGCAGTACGGTTGTTACTGAGTTTCCTTTAGATGGTGCTAAGAGAGCTCTTGAGGCATTGTGCATCCCAGTCATATCTCCTTTACAGGTTAGTGCCGGTCTTCTAGCTTTTTTAGTTAATACTTTTTATTTTTTTGATTTTGCATTCTAAATTTTGTTCCATGAGAAAGCTTAAATCAAGGTCCAGAAATATTAAACAAAAAACCTTCGTGTCATTTCTATTGTCATGCTGAACAACAATCATAATACCGTAAAATACTAATCACTCTATGTAGAAGCTTTGCAGCACATGTTCATGTGCATGACATTCTCGCAACTGTGATTGGGAAAATAGGAACTCCAACTTGTTAAAACCCTCCCTATATATATTGGTAACCTCTTTTACATTGTTAGTCTAGTGAGTCACATATGCTTAATTGCACTTTTGGTCTCTAATATAATTGATGCGAGTGTGATTTTGCAGTTTGGACTCCCAATAATTTTTTGAGCAAAATTAGTCCCTCGACTTCTATATAAAGGAAAAAAAAGAAATATAACAACATAGGCAGCATTTTATTTATTAAACCTGAAATAAGATCATAAATGGAAATTCCTAATTTCACAACTTAGTCTGATCAAAAGAGAAGAGTACAAGACAGACAATTAGAGATCACAAAAATCTTTAAAACCATTTCTGGCTCTATTGGCTCCCTATATATCACTAATTTTTCTCAATTACCTTTTGTTTCCATGTTTCCTTCTCCACAAAATAACTAGCCCTTACGAGCTTCCTTTGCCTTATTATTAGGATCAATTGCCACATGTCTTGCTCTTGGCAAAATTCTGTTATGTTTCTTGCACCCCCCTACACACATTTTTCCCGCTTCCATTACGTTGGTATGCAGGAAGCTTTATCCAAACATAATATCACATTGAATAAAACAGATCTAAAGGAATTAACATGCAAAAACTCCAATTCTCCATACTTAAAAACATTGCACCACTGGATCTTTCGATATCAAATGCAGTCATGAGATCTCAAGGATTTTTTCTCCTCTGTATTTTATCTCTGGTTACCCTTGTTGCTGGTGGCACTAAAAGTGTATCTCTAAGTGTCGTGCAACGAGGTGGCAACGCTGCTGCATTTAATAGGAGCCTTTTCCCCTCTGATTTTGTATTTGGAATAGGTTCTTCAGCTTACCAGGTTCTTGTTCATCACCACATAACAATAATGATTTCCATTTGCAACTTCCTTTGCTTCTTTTTTATTGGCTTAAGAATTAAGATATCTTAAGTTAATCACAAACTGTTTAAATTTGTGGTCACTGTCTGTGTTTTTTAATACAAAGTTATAAGCATAAACCATGCACCTCCCATTCCTGTTGTTTGGTTAATTATTCAGGCAAAAGGAGCTGCAAGTATAGATGGGAGAGGACCAAGTATATGGGACACTTACACTAAACAGCACCCGGGTAACTCTTTATGTCTCTCAGTACTTTTTATGACACAATCTTTGCAGTCCTAACTATTAACAAGAGTTTAATCTTTGTGTTTTTTCCCCTATTCCTCATTGGAATGAACAGGAAAGATTTGGGATCATAGCAACGGTGATGTAGCAGCTGATTTTTATCATCAATATAAGGTACACTACTTAGTTTCTGTTATACTATAACACAATATATATATATATATATATATATGTATATATATATGAGAATGGTAGGAATAAATTATGACTGTTAGATCTAATAGTGAATGGTCAAGATCAAAACATTAAGTCATGCGACTTCTTTTGACATTTTTAAGTGGTCATGTAACCATTAATTATCTTTTAATCATGACCATTCATGTTTAGATCAAGCAGTCATGATTTTTTCCTACCATTTTCGTATAAAAATATGTTTCTCATAAGATACATCCCCTATTATATAGTCATACATATGTATGCACTAATTTTGATAAATATACTGCGTATACTATTTTGGCAGAGTGACATAAAGCTGGTAAAAGAAATGGGGCTGGATTCATTCAGATTCTCCATCTCATGGTCCAGAATATTCCCAAGTATTATAATCCATTCTAGTATTGATTGACATTCCCTTTCAAATTCAATTCTACATAATTTGTGCCCAAAGAGAAAAATCCCAGACATTTTACATAATGTGTTAACAGTGTTAAATGGTTTTTAACCATGCCATTATGCACCTGCAGAGGGCAAGGGGGCAGTCAATAACTTGGGGGTTAAATTCTACAACGATCTCATTAATGAGGTCCTATCAAATGGTAATTAACATCTGTTACTGGTTTGATTTTCTTTTCACTCATTCTCCAACTTTGTCTTGTTAACTTATATTTTGGCATATTTGGTGGCAGGCTTAATACCTTTTGTGACTATCTTTCATTGGGATCTCCCACAAGCTCTTGAAGATGAATATGGGGGATTTCTCAGTCCTAAAGTAGTGTAAGTAATAACACTGAATTGCAAATTGTTAATTATGCATCAATTTCCCAATAACTCCCTTTCCTAATTAAGTAGCATATAACTAAGTGTTTTTATTTTTATTAAATTATTGGAAAAGATAGGGCAGATTTTCATGGCTATGCTGACTTTTGCTTCAAGACTTTTGGCGACCGGGTGAAGCATTGGGTCACACTGAATGAACCATTTTCGTACGCTATCAATGGTTACCATGGTGGCACCTTTGCACCTGGTAGATGTTCTATGTATGTTGGAAATTGCACCGCCGGTGACTCCGCCACCGAGCCTGCATTGTTGGTCACAATTTGATTCTTGCCCATGCCGACACATCCAAGTTGTATAAGAACATGTATCAGGTTGGTTTAATAAACATTTGGTACATCTATCTATATACATCACCAAAACAGAGGGGGGAAATATATAATATGTTTGTTTCTATTTTTTTTTTTGTTTTCAGTGAATTGTATCCTTATTTTTAATTTTTTGGGGTTGAGTAGGCTTAACCCGAATTTTAAGGTGGTTGTATAGTCTATTCTAAATCCGTTTATTGAGCCACTTGTAGATATCAAGTCCTCCAAACTTCACACTCCACATATCCAACTCTAAGTGTTAGGGAATGTGATCCCACATTGAGTAGAGATATAAAGCTCAATATAGGAGCGATCCTCCTTTTGTGTACAGTTAGACGTAATCTGAATTTTAAGAAGTTGCAAATTTCATCAACAATAAAAGTGTATTAAAAACTAAAAAGTACACTTGTTAGGACTTAGAAGAGTGTATTCCTAGGGTGGTATTATAGTCTATTCTAAATCCTTTTATTGAGCCGCTTACTTGCAGATGTCAAGTCCAGCAAATTTCAAACTCTAGATATCCAACCCTAAGGTGGGAGGGAGTGTGATCCCACATCGAGTAGAGATATGACTAGATAAAGCTCTATGTAGGGTAAAGCGATCCTCCTTCTGTGGTAGAGTTAGACGTAATCCGAATTTTAATACAAATTTCATGACAATAGAATTGTATTGAAAAATACACGTTAGAAGAGAGTATTCTTACATCATTCTCTATTTTGTCATACACTTGATGAAATTTATGGTTGGTACCTAGGGTCGTCAAAAAGGAAAAATTGGAATCACCTTAGTGACTCAATACTTGGAACCAAAATCAAACAATGTTCACGATCGGGAGGCTGCAAGTCGAGGTCTAGATTTTTTCTTTGGATGGTATGTGTTTAGATGATGACAAAAAGCCAGGAATTAGAGCATTGAACTCTAATCTACATGCTTATCTAAGAAGCTTTATTATGTAGACATTTGTGATTGAACAAATTCAGTTTTGCAGGTTTGCTCATCCCATCACTTATAGTGACTATCCCCAGAGTATGAGATCTTCCGTGCGTGACAGACTCCCCAAATTCACAAAAGAGCAGTCTCAAAATCTCAAAGGTTCTTATGATTTTATTGGTGTGAATTATTACACCTCATATTATGCTGAAAGTGCTGCACCTACCAGCATCAACAAGACATATTACACAGATATGCAAGCCCATCTCAGTCGTAAGTATTATAGAAAACTCTTGTAAAATCAGCCATGATCAATGTTTTTCTATTACATTTTTACAATGAACTTATGACAATACATGCTAATAATTTTCTCTTGATCACAGCGTTCAGGAATTTTAAACCTATTGGCCCACCGGTATGATCTTTTCTCTCTGTGTATTCTGTATACTTCTCCTTCATTTTTTGTTTTGTTTCCAGTCTAGTTTTTTTTCCCACGCCATGTTAGTTTTTTATGACCAGGTTGTCTTGTCCTCATTAGGATCCTTTCATATCATATGACAATGTCAAGTGAAACATTGTGTGTATAGCTCTTCATAAACAGCCAAAGAGTCATCGATTTAATACATATTAGAAGGGAGATAGACACAATGTCAACATGAGGGAACATGTGAAGTGAAAGTTTCCATATGTGAGAGGATCCTTGTCCGGTGTTCGCAACCCCTTTTTTGAGAGAGAAAAGACTGATCTCGTTTAGGAATTTGGATTAATCTCTCACAAGTCACAACAAATGACTTTTTCGGAGTTTGAACTTATATCCTCATTCTTACAGGATCTAACTTGTCTAACTTATATCCCCATTCTTACATGATCTAAAATTAAATTCAGAAATAATTATAGTAAACTTATATTAAGCTATCATCTCAGTTGAAAAACTTTAAAAGAAACCTATGGAGAACTAAATCAAATTATTAAATATTCAAACTTTATAAAAAAAAATTATTTGTAATTGTCTTATTATAAAGATGTCATATCAATCAATGAAATTGAATACAAGACCACTTTCTCTCATATCTTTGAATTCTGGTTGATTAGTTGTGTAAAATCTCTTTACACTATCTGTCTATGCAAATTTTTTTCATAAAATATAAACAAACCCATTGAACAACTAGTATAATATCTAGTACAGTGTAAAGCAATGTTCTGGAACAAAATAAAAAGGAAGCAATGTTAGTTCATTAAAACATGCAACAAGTGGAAATCCTTGTTGCCTTTCTAGTAAAACTCATGAAGCAAAATTTTACCATTGTGCAGACTTCTTTGAACTGGCTCTACATATATCCGGAGGGAATTCATCGACTCCTGAAACACATAAAGGATGGATACATGAATCCACAAATATATATTACAGAAAATGGTAAATACCTTTTTATTTTATTTTATTAGTTAGTTAATAGAGAGGCAGTTATTTTTCAATAATCCTTGCATGAAATTTCCAATATTAATTAACTAAGTAGGCAGAAATTGATTTTAATTCTCTATAGTTCTTGTTTGTCGTTCCATGATAAATTGATGTCATCAGCGATCTGAAGCATTTTTCACCGTGGTTTGCTTTAAGGGATATTTTTTTGATAAGGAAATTTTGTATTATCACTTCAAAGTTCAAACTGGTGTTTGAGCTTATAAATAGGCTCTCAGTGTGTTAACTAGACTTATATTATTTATTTTTATTTTTTGGTCAATATATATATATATATATATATAATTTTTATTATAATACATTCAGTTTTGTTAACACTAGTTACTAGGGCTGAGCATTTTATTTTTTGGAAAGAAAAATGACATCATTGATCACACAACTTGAGATCAAAAGTTCTCAATAGTGAAAACTGATAGAATATGATTTAGTCTTCAATTATATTAATTGTATTTCTGTAATTAAGTTAGACATAATAGGAAATAGTTTGACTTTTGTACATTCAGTTTTGTATTTATACCCTATTACTATCAATGAGAATGACACCCATTCAAATCATACAACTCTCTTACATGGTATCACGACCTATCTGATCCATACTGCTTCCGCTTCTCTTCTTCCCTGCCGGCCTCCCTCTTCCTTCCTTGGGTCATACCGCTGCCGGCCAAGCACACCCGTGCTTCCTTTTCTTTTTAAACCGCTCCACGCCGCGCCGTGCCGTGCCGCGCCGTTACTGTGCGCTGCCTCTACGCTGCTTTCCATCTCCCACGCTCGTTCTCCTCAACCAGCGTGTGCCACCACAGCAGCCTTGCACCACCGTCTGTGCTCGCCTCTGTTTTGGACCAGCCGCTCATCTTCTCTTTACACAGGTGCGTCTCTGCCTTCCAGCCCGCCCCAGCGCTGTCGCCTCCTCCTCTGGCCACCGCCCACATCGCCAGGAGCCGCTCAACCAAGCCAGACCCGTTTCTCCCTCATTCGGGTCTTCCCTCCTGCCAAGTTTTCAAACCCGTCACAGACCAGTCACGCGGGATACATCTTCACGGTCCAGCAAGCACTCATTGGTTCACCCAGACCGGTTATTTCCTTCCGGTTCACTCGGTTTTTCCTCTTCTTTAATTGTTTTTTCAAGTTTTGCAGCCATGTCTTCCACTGGATCGGATCCTGCGACTCCCCCGGCTTCCGTGGCTGCTGCCCCAACTCCCCCCTCAGGCAAACCGGAGTTCCATCCTGCTCTTGCTGTCACTAATATAAAAAATAGCATCCCTTTTATCCTGGAGTTAGAAAAGGACCATTATGCTATGTGGGTTGAATTGTTTTTGAATTGTTTGCGACCCATGCTAGGGCCACCCGGGTTATTCACCACATCATTCCCCAACCTGGGAAGGACCGTCCTGCCTTGACTGATTCGACTCATGAACAGTGGCAAACTCTTGACTCTACTGTCCTCAGTGGATCTACTCCACCATTTCCTTTGATCTCCTTGCTACAATCATGGAGAAGGGCTCCATTGCTATGGAAACATGGAACCGCTTGGCTTCTATTTTTGAGGATAATCAGAACTCCCGTGCTGTCGCTCTTGAGCAGGATTTCTCCTCTACTCGCATGGATGATTTTTCGAATGTTTCTGCCTATTGTCAGCGCCTGAAACACCTATCTGATCAGTTGAGGAATGTTGGTGCTCCTGTCACCAATCATCGCTTGGTTCTCCAGTTGGTTTCTGGTTTGACTGAGCCCTTTCGCGGTGTTGCCACACTGATTCGTCAGAGCAACCCTTTGCCCACATTCTCTCATGCTCGCTCCATGCTCACTCTTGAGGAGGCTGGTCTGGCGAAAATGCAGAGCCCTGCCACTCACACTGCTATGCATACTTCATCCCCGAGGGACTCTGATGACTCCTCCCAGCCGCGCTCCAACCGTTTTGGGCCTAGTCGCTCGAAAAATCGTTCTGGATCTGGTCGCAATCGCGGCAATCAGGGTCGCTCTAGTGGACGTGATCAGCGTGGGGGATCCCGGTCCAATGGCTCATCTGGCTCCTCTGTTGCAGCTCTCACCCCACCATGGCAGCCACCTCAGTTTCCATCTTGGAATCCATGGAGTTGGGCTCCTCCTCCTTGGGCTATGCCGCCATGTCCTTATCCCACCTCTCAGTGGACTCGCCCCACCGGTCCTGCGCGCCAGCCTGGCATCCTCGGTGCTCGTCCTCAAGCGTACACTGCTAGTGCTTCCCCAGCACCCACTGACATTGCGGCTGCCATGCACACCATGACTCTCACTCCTCCCGACAGCACTTGGTACATGGATACTGGCGCATCGTCTCACTCAGCGGCATCACAAGGTAATCTCTCGTCTTATTCTAATTTGAGTCATTTAAATCAGAAACTGATTGTTGGTAGTGGTCAGGGTATTCCAATTGAGGGCTCCGGTCACACAACCATACCCACCTCAAACCACCACAAATCTCTTCACCTTACCCATGTCTTGCACACACCTAATATTATTAAAAATTTAATTTCTGGGCGACAACTCACTACTGACAATAACGTTTCTGTTTCCTTTGATCCTTTTGGCTTCTCGGTCGCTGATTTCAAGACGGGGATCCCTCTTCTGAGATGTCATAGTGTCGGCGATCTTTATCCTGTCACCAGTCCCACTCATTTTGCTGGTCTTGCTTCCGGTGTCTGGCACGATCGTCTTGGTCATCCTAGTGCTTCTGCTTTACAGTCTCTTCATAGAAATAAGTTCATTGCATGTGAACATTTGACTTCTAAAACTATTTGTGAGTCTTGTGTTTTTGGCAAATATGTTAAGTTGCCTTTTGTTTCATCCACAAATGCTACTTTGATGCCTTTTGATATTTTACATAGTGATCTTTGGACATCACCTGTCTTAAGTTCCTTTGGCCATCGTTATTATGTTTTATTTCTGGATGATTACTCTGATTTTCTGTGGACGTTTCCCTTAGGTAACAAATCTCAAGTTTTCGAAATGTTCACCTCTCTCACTAATCAAATTCAAACACAGTTTTCGCAAAAAGTTAAATGTTTTCAATGTGATAATGGGCGTGAATATGATAATGCGTTGTTCCATCGCTATTGTGCTGCTAATGGTCTTATTTTCCGTTTCTCTTGCCCTCACACTTCTTCTCAAAATGGCAAAGCGGAACGCAAAATACGCACTATTAACAACATGATTCGCACTCTTCTCGCGCATTCATCTGTTCCTCCCTCCTTTTGGCATCATGCACTTCAAATGGCCACTTATCTCCTTAATATCCTTCCCCGGAAAGCGTTGTCAAATCAATCTCCCACTCAACTTCTGTATCATCGTGATCCTACCTACACACACCTTCGCGTCTTCGGTTGTCTTTGTTATCCCTTGCATCCATCCGCTAGTATTAACAAACTTCAATCGCGCTCGACTCCGTGTGTCTTCTTAGGGTATCCCCTTAATCACAGAGGTTATAAGTGTTTTGATTTGTCGCATAGAAAAGTTATTATCTCTCGGCATGTCCTTTTTGATGAAACACAGTTTCCCTTCAAACGCATGCCTCCCTTATCCACCTTGGCCTATGACTGCTTCACTGATGATCCACATCCCTCCATTATTCATCAATGGACCACTCCATCTCCTACCCCTGACCCCCAGGCCATACCACCAACCAATCTGCATCCTCCTTTGATTGGTTCTTCGACCTCTACAACCTCCCACTCTCTATCTCCGCCTTCGGATCATCCCGATACCTCTCAGCCACCACCACCGGTCCAACCCGCTCCTCCTACTAGGACCATGGCCACACGTAGCATGACAGGCATTTACAAACCTCGAAAGCTCTTCAATCTTTCAGTTTCCATTGATGATCCGACCATCTCCCCCTTGCCCAAAAACCCTAAGCTTGCCTTATTCGACCCTAATTGGAAATCCGCAATGCAGTATGAATTTAATGCTCTAATTAGCAATAATACGTGGGATTTGGTTCCCCGGCCTTGTGATGTTAATATTATTCGCTGCATGTGGATTTTTAGGCATAAAAAGAAATCTAATGGTTGTTTTGAGCGTTACAAAGCTCGTCTTGTAGGTGATGGCAGGTCTCAAATTGCCGGGGTAGATCGTGATGAGACGTTCAGTCCTGTGGTGAAACCAGCAACTATTCGCACAGTTCTCACCATTGCGCTCTCCAAATCTTGGCCCATTCATCATTTGGATGTTCAGAATGCATTCCTCCATGGTGATTTGCACGAGACTGTCTACATGCACCAGCCGTTGGGTTTCCGTGATCCTATTCATCCTGATCATGTTTGTCGACTGAGGAAATCTCTATATGGTCTGAAGCGGGCGCCTCGTGCTTGGTACCAGCGCTTTGCAGACTATGTCTCTACCATTGGGTTCCAGCATAGTGCTTCAGATCACTCACTTTTCATCTACCGGCGTGGCTCTGACATGGCATACATCCTCATTTATGTTGATGACATCATTCTCACCACCTCATCCGATGACCTTCGCAAATCCATCATGGCACTCCTTGCCTCTGAATTTGCAATGAAGGATCTTGGCCCTTTGAGCTATTTTCTCGGGATAGTCGTGACCAGACATGCAGGTGGCTTATTCCTCAGTCAGAACACCTATGCTCGTGATATTATTGCACGTGCCGGCATGACTTCGTGCAACCCTTCTGCTACTCCGGTTGACACCAAGCAGAAGCTCAGTACATCCTCCGGCACTCCATATGAGGATCCTACTATGTACCGTAGTCTTGCAGGTGCTCTCCAATATCTCACTTTCACTCGCCCTAACATTTCTTATGCTGTTCAGCAGGTTTGTCTTCACATGCATGCTCCTTCCACTGAGCATATGCTGGCGCTAAAGCGCATTTTGCGCTATGTACAGGGTACCTTGCATTTTGGCTTGCACCTATATCCGACCCCTATTGCGAAACTTATTTCGTATATTGATGCTGATTGGGGTGGATGTCCTGACACCAGACGCTCCACATCTGGTTATTGTGTCTTTCTTGGTGACAACCTCATTTCCTGGTCTTCCAAGCGCCAGCCTACTCTCTCTCGTTCCAGTGCCGAGGCTGAGTATCGAGGTGTTGCTAATATTGTCTCTGAATCTTGTTGGCTCCGCAATCTACTGTTGGAGCTTCACTTTCCTCTCCCTCAGGCTACTTTGGTGTACTGTGATAATGTTAGTACTATTTATCTATCTGGAAATCCTGTGCAACATCAGCGTACCAAACATATTGAGATGGATATCCACTTTGTTCGGGAAAAGGTAGCACGCGGCCAGGCTCGAGTTCTTCATGTCCCTTCCCGCCATCAAATAGCTGATATCTTCACCAAAGGCCTCCCTTGGGTTCTTTTTGATGATTTTCGGACCAGTCTCAACGTCCGTGAACCTCCCGCTTCGACTGCGGGGGTGTGATAGAATATGATTTAGTCTTCAATTATATTAATTGTATTCCTGTAATTAAGTTAGACATAATAGGAAATAGTTTGACTTTTGTACATTCAGTTTTGTATTTATACCCTATTACTATCAATGAGAATGGCACCCATTCAAATCATACAACTCTCTTACAAAAACAACAACACATCACTGAATAACCAAGAGAGTCTTCAGCACCACTGCTTCTTAGTGCTGAACAATGAGGACTACTCCACAATTCATGTATCGCCTTACCAAACAAGATTCCCTTCTTGGCCACTTTTGTTAGGAAGACTCTCAACTCATCATGTAGGAGACTTACCCAAACTTGTATTGTCCTTCCATATCAACGGATCATGCCGCTTGGTCATCACATTGCCAATGAGTTTTTAAAGTACACTCACCCCCCTCAAGTTTTGTTAGAATAACACTCCACCCCATTCTTATCTAAAATCTACACCCCACCCCATTTTATATAGAGGCAAATTTAGTGACGAAAAATATTCTTCATAAATAATTAGTTATTATTTAAATTGTTAATCAATAATTTCAAAAAATATTTTCAATATAATCCAATAAATATAAAAATGAAAACATCACAGTCCTCCTCATTCTCTCAATCGCGTTCTTCCTCCGTAAATTCACAATGCAAATTCTGCAATAGCACACATGACTGGTTGACAAACCATATCTCAAACATAGTGAAACATGCTTGTGTTTTCATATTTGGTAATAATTCAATTTTAATCAAAATAATCTATTTATACCTCCAATTTTTAAAATTGGGTTGTAGACCCAAAAAGCAACACAAATGGGTGAAGAAAATAGAGAAATAAAATTAAGAAATATGAAGTGGATCGGAGGTTATTAGAACCCAACGATGCGGTGGAGCACCGTTTTTAACAAAATCCAACAACATCTTAAACCAACAAAGCGTTCGCTCACAACTTAAAGGGGTGAAGTTCACAACAAGTAGTTGAACAAGTGACTTTGGGGATGTGCGATTCACGTTCTGGGGTTCAGGTCGCAACAAAACTTTGAGGCATGGTGGTGCCATGGGGTTTCACATTCTGGGATGGTTGTCGTCGTGTTAAAGGGAGCAAAGGTTTGGTGGTGACCGTTTGTGGTGAGAAATATGATTTGGAGATAGATGAGACGTGGACTTAACAGACAGAGTGGATGGTTTTTTTAAATTTAATTCAGTAAAATTATTTTCATAAATTGATGTATGATAGTGTATATGCATTTAATTTATTTAAATTTTAACTAATTCGTAATTATTTTTTATTAGTGACGAATTTGTTTTCGTCACTAAATTTTGCCTTTATAAAAAATGGGGTGGAGTGTAGATTTTAAAAAACAATGGGGTGAAGTGTCATTCTTGCAAACCTTGAGGGGGGTGAGTGTATTTTACTCTTTTTTTTTTCTGACACAAAAGGATCTGCTTTGCTGTCCAACAATCGGTTCTCTTCAGCTTACAAGCAATTCACCAGGTCGGGTTCCCAAGAAAGAGAGGTCAGCCACACACACTACTTAAATACCAAGTCTTTTCTAGCCTGAACTATATTCCCCGAGACTTCAAAACCCTCTTAATGTTCATTCTCCTCCTCAAGGTATCTCCAATCACTATCATCTGTTCAAGCTCTCCCTGAAACCAATTGGCTACCAATCCAAGTCTCACTTGGATTGAGGTAACCATCCATATCGGCGAGAAGATGACGTTAATTTCTTTGTTGACCAAGCAGGCATTACACTTCATTTGCTTTCCAATTCTTCCCATAGAGATTTTCCCGTCTTCTTGTCTATCACCTCATGCACCACATTATCTTCTAGGGACAACATTATTGTATTGTGTGCTTTTGTTTCTACATTGTCAAGCCTAGCGACATCCCAATCTGTTGGCATACCTTCGGCAGTAATGGCTGATTGACAACCCTAGCTAGTAACCATATATGCAATGCCTCCACCTTAACCTTCCAAAGGTTAAAGTCATTTGCCCCGTCAAATTTATCTAGTACTTTGGAGAAGCCATCAAGATGTCTACGAGATATCAAAACAAAATGGCTATGATACCGCTTGTTGGGACCGTGACTTGATGAGGAACATAAAGGAGTCACAGATTAACGTGGTTAAGCCAATTTACCTACATCCACGAAGGAGAATCTATGTTTATTCATTTATCAACAAATGACGAAAATCTCACTCTCTATCTGACCTCACCCACACTCAGAGCTTTCTCTAACACAAGCTCTCTTAGCCTCACCACACTCTAGTACCCTCAGGCACCCTCCGATGCTCTCTCTCAGGCACCCTCTGGTGCACTTAACTTGCACTCAAAAGCCTTCACCCAAAGCTTGCCTTTTATACAACTTCATGATGGCAAGGGAACTAGAGAGTAGCTAGAGTTTGGCCACCAACTCTTGACTATTGTGGTTTGGAGTTTGGACGGTGGCCACCATTGTTGAACACCTTGGTTGGGAGGCATACTTTCCAACAAGAATTTGAGGAAGAGGAAGGAGGAGAAGACGCTTGATCAAAATTGGTGAGTTATTTTGAAGGTTGCATAACAGATGAAAAAGTGCATGTAGACACTCTTTCATCTATGATTACCACGTCGGCTGGTGATTAGAAAAAAAAGTCGCGTCAACAACATTATGACATTATTAGACTTATTTTGAATATTTTTTTAAGACAATAAATGATAAAAAATTTGCAGGTACTAATTTAGATTTCATTCTATTTTACAAGGACTAAGAACATATTTAAATATTTAAGTTATTATAATTACATTATACATTTTAAATAATTCCTAATTTATTAAGATCTAAATAAATTTTATTTTGCAGCTCACGCACTGTAGGTACTAGGTATGCATTTAGTTAATTTAGTTTTCTATATTTTTTCCAGGCATGGCTAGTAAAAGGAAGGACTTGATACCAGTCAATGTAGCCTGCAATGATAAAATCAGGATTTCGTACCATGAGAAACATCTCAAATTCCTTCTTGAAGCAATCAAGTAAAGGGTTAAACAATTTCATTTGAGTTTAATTAGCAAAGTATTTAAGAAAAAGAATGCACATCTAAGTTCATAATATGAATTGTTTAATTATGGTCTTTTTTCTTATACAATACAGAGATGGTGTTAACCTGAAGGGCTACTATGCATGGTCATTTTCTGACAGCTATGAATGGGATGCTGGCTACACAGTTCGATTCGGCTTCGTTTACATAGATTACAAGAACAATTTGACAAGATATCCCAAGTATTCTTATTCTTGGCTGAAAAAATTCCTTCTCAAGTGACCTAAATTTGGTGTCACTTTTCTTTGTTCATTGTGGAAAATGTTTCACTCACACCTCTTGGGAGGTGACTATCGATGTAATCAAGTATCTGTTGATATCAAATTAGTGTAAATAATGTATATATGATGTATGCCGAAATGGCTAAATTCAATGTAAATAGAAATATAAGTCTTATTGTAATTGTTAGACCAACCAGTTTATCCAACAAATCGTTCCTACTATATATACTATTGTATCTGTTATCATAATTTAAATTTGAGTTGTATAGGTTGTTATAGATAGTTGAGATATTTTTAGGAGATATTCATCATGATATGGTTTGTTAAAATATAGTTTGTAAAGCTTTATATTTATATTTTTATGAAATATTAGGATAAGTTAAGAATTTATTGTTAATATTTTTTTACAGCAAAAGATATATATTCCTTCCGTTCCATAAAGTTTGTTGTTTTGGACCTTCTTTAAATATTCCAAAATGTTTGTTGTTTTAGAAAGCCAATGCAGGTTTTTGCTAATTTTTTCCACCTATACCCTCATTTAGTACATTTTCTCTCACTTATCATCTTTCATATTAACCAACCACAACTCTTCTTTATTAATTACATTCTTCTCTATCTAAGTATAATTTAATAGTTGCACAACATACTGGTAAAATTAAATAAGGACAATCTAGTCAAATTACACTATCAATAATTATTTTCTTACTCTTTGTGCTACAACCTTAAACTACAAATTTTCTAGAACGGAGAGAGTAATTGAATAGGTAAATTCATGAGAACAACCCTCTCACAAATAGTACAAATCAATAAAACTCCACCAACAAAACTCACCTAGGGAACATACCTCATTAAAACCTTCATATGATAAACTCAGTGGGAGTACAACATCCCTAAGAGCATCTCCAATGCTAGTTCTTATTTCTTAGTTCTTAGCACTATTCATGTAGGTCCGTACTGTCACATGTGCTTAAGCAACTCTTTGCAGATTTTGCTTCAGCCATGAGTTATTAGTTATTACTCCCTCCGTTCCTAATTATAAGACCTACTTTTAAATTTTCCATGTTCCTAAATACAAGACCTTTAACAAAAATATATCAAAAAGTATTCTACTCTTTCATATATACCCCTCTCATTAATTGTGTGTTTTCAATTCCAAAGTTTTAATTACCACCTACCATTAATTAGTGAGAGAAAATGACAAAGGGTAAATATGGAGGAATGTATGCATTTTTAAAAAACCAATACACTAATTAGACACATTTAATGTTTTCTTAATAAGCGCAATTTTTTGTATTAGGTCTTATAATTAGGAACGGAGGGAGTAGTTCTTAGCACTATTCATCCGGTCCCACAATACCATTATATTAATATTTTTTATTTTCCTATAATTTTGATTTAAATTTAAATGCTAATTCAATACTTAAATTAAATGAATGAGAGAGAAAAATTTAAATTTTTATGCTAATAACTCAAAACGTAAAACTTCTTATATAAGAGCATCTCCAATGCTAGTTCTTAATTCTTAGTTCTTAACACTATTTATGTGGGCCCGTACTGCCACATGTGCTTAAGCAACTCTTAAGCAATTTTGCTCCAATCATGAGTTCTTAGCACTATTCATTTGGTCTAATCATCCACATTATTTATACTTTTTATTTTCATAAAGTAATAAAACAAAACTTATAAAGTAATAAAGTAATTTGGATGAGAGAGAAAAAATAATTTTTTATGCTATGAACTCAAAAAGTAAAACTCCTTATATAAGAACCTAGTTCTTATTTTTAAGAACTAAAAGCTCAACGTCATCCCCTACAATGGTTAAGAACTCAGTTCTTAGTTCTTAACTCAAAAATAAGAACTAAGAACCTTGCATTGGAGATGCTTTAAGAAGTGCTTTGAGTCACTCAAGGCAAAATAAGTAGCCAATACAATAAAACATGACACCCCATATCTAACCACAATAAGTCAACTATAAAACAACCCTAAATGCAACACCGAAACAACCAAAACGAAAAAAAAAACAACTCAAACTACAAAGAGCTAAAGCCTCAAGATGACCCGTTCTTATTGGGATGTGTACGCTTAAGATGCTGCACATACCCCTCAATGGCCTCCTCATCGGAACCTTCCCAAACAAGTCCCAACTCCTTACCAATTTTTGATGGAGATAATCATTTTCATCCTTTGAACTTTAGTTTTTTTTTCTCATCTTTCATCTTCATGTTTAGAAAAACCAACAATTGTTATTAATCTTCTTACGTACATGTGAAAATGGATGTTGAATCAAATTTCTTACAAGTTGGATGAAGTATTTGGATCTTTTGAACTGTCATTTTCATCCTTTGAACTTTGAGCTGTCAAAATGAAGTATTTGGATCTTTTGGAAGTTATAGTATGAAGTCTTTCCATTGCCGATCAATCCCACCATGACCCAAATTAAGAATCATAAGGAGAAAAATCCCAAAAAGAAAAGGAAAACTCTTGTCATTTTGCTGATGTTTCAACAACTATCTTCACTAGGATCATGACTCTCAAATCAATAAAAGCAATTCGAGATTATCCGAATGAGGTATGCTTGTGATGAAAGAATACGAAGTATGCAAGAGCTTAGTTTAATGAGTGAGTTTGAGTTGCAGAGGATGAAAGAGTTTGAGACAATCAAAGAATACTCAAGCAAATGATCGGGAATTGCCAACAAGATAAGCCTTTTAGGAATCACTTTTGCTGATTCCAAAACTGTAGAGAAAGTTCTAGTTACAGTGCAAGAGAGGTATAAAGCATCTATATCCTCATTGGAGAACACAAAAAATTTGACTAAAATTACTTCGGCAGAAGCTCGTTCAGGCTCAATGATAACGAAGGTTGATGAGAGAAGATCACGCTATTGAAGGTGTTTTTCCAAGCAAGCAACATAACGCTGGATCCAAAAGATAAAATAACCAACCAACAAGCGGTGAGTATTTTTCAAACTACCACTACAACCATAACTACCAACCTCCATGCTGCCATCATCACTGCCATCACTACCACCGCCACCATCTCCACTAACACCACTATCCACCAAATATATGATTGTACCAATTTAAATGATATGATAAGCTATACAATGTATGACTAAACGTTGTAGTATTATCAGATCTAATACTATAAGGTTAACACTATACAACATAAACCGACTCTTACGTAGGATATTATTGAAGCAGGAGATAACAAGCTAACCGATTAAAAGAATCAAACCTTGAAATATGTGAGATATTATTGAAACAAGAGAATACAAGCTAACAGATCACAACAAGTGGGACGCGAACTAAAAGAATAAGTACTTACTCAACGCCTAATGAGCAAAATTCTCCCAGCAATATTAAAGGTAGGGCTCTAAAGCAAAGATAGAATTAGCCCTATATGTGTGCTTTTTTGGGGCCTTCTTTAGGCATAACCATCAATAAAGCTCAAATCTACCGGATGTGATAACCTTAGGTTTTTTCTAGGATATGTTACATTGGTTTCCTAGGTTAGTTTGCTGATATTTATCAATCTACAGAATTGAAATCAATCTTCAGAAATTACACTTACAGTAATTTACAATGCTTATAAACTTTTCCCAGTGAATTAATTCCTCTTTACAATTAAATCCCGTCACGAGGAAAACAACATATATATATAGATTGCCTGTGTGAGTGAACATCATCCTTATAGGATTCAATAAATGCACATGGTAGAGAGACAATCCTCACATGTTAGAAACGTGGGCCTTCATTTCAGTGCTTCCTATATTCAAAGCAGTCACACATTGCATTTCTATGATGCATCCAATCACATTCTTTTCCTTATCATCTTTGCTAAGCTAATTGTCCACATCATTTCCACCCTTATCAGTAGGTCATAGCCTCAAATGGGCCACCCTTTGTAAACCCCACTTTGTATGGTTTGTTTGTTTTGTTAAAAGCAAGGACTATTCTATATCACATGGGTGACTTGGTAACTTATATACTTCGAGACGTTCGAGTGGGCTTTTCTTGCATCAAAAAGTGCTAAACTAGTGACCCATTTGGGTTTTTTTCTTAAGTTATCCATATAATACCGGCAACTCAATGATTAGTATTTACTCAAGATTACAACCTCAATTTTGACAATAAAAAATCACAACCTCAATTGTATGATATCACAAGTGTTCTTGAATTGAACACCCAAGGTAGGGGTAGTCCCCAAAGTAGAGAGAATCCTCAGAATATGTGTTGTCTAATGGCTTTGTTAAATGAACAAATGAAGAAAAGTCCTTTACAATGAATCCCCGACTCCTATTTATAGAAGTTTCGCGTGCTTTTGCATATCTTACTAATGGGCCTGTTGGGCCGCGCTATCCTAGGCCCGACTCCCTTACATAAGCTCTTTGCCTACGGCGAAGAACCTAAATGAATAAAATCCCGCTCTTCTAGAGCATGTCCCCTGGCGAGCGCCTCATGGGTATTGTGGGGCTCGCCCAGTCCACAAACTTGCAAATGATAAGTTATCTATCACACACGGCTAAGTTTTAACTTCTTTATATAATAACAAAAGTTATTTTTTTTTTGCCTTAATACATAGCAAAATCATGTTGAATGGGAAATATTTATATTTTGATGATGTAAGTTGTTTAAATGAAAATTTTAATTAAATTTTTTTTAACATAAGTAGAGACAATCTCGTTTGAATCAGAATGCCTCCACATTTTGATATAACTCCTGTAATCAAGTTATTTTTTCTATAAACAAAACCTATGACATAGAATCAACTTACCAATGAGACTAATACGGCAGATCATCCTCACATTGCTGAATATCATTGGATTCCTCTGATTCAATCCCTAGTCAAATGGCATTATTTAATGAAACATTACTTCCTAGGGAATCTCAAAGATGCAAAATCCTTGCAAGAAGATTATAATGATCAAGATCTGAACGGACTTATGACTTATCCATTCACATGGCTGACACACTTAGCTTGCTTCAAATTAGTGTAGATCTCTATGGAAAACGCTCCTGGTCCACCTATTTGAACACATACGATGTTCCATGCATAATACTCGTTGGTGGGGGTTCATAATGTTTCTAGATAACATTGAACATACATTATTTTCTTCAAATACACTCCAAGTTAAATTTATGACACAACGGTAATCAGTTGCATATATTCAAAACCGATATTATGTTATCTTGGAGAAGAGTAAATTGCCTACACTTTACACTATCCAATAACCCCATTGCTATAATCATTATGGTTCACCCACCCTTGATTATGCAATACTCCATTCCTAATAATACAAAATTAAGAACATGAGTTGTTAATAATGGCCTAATATATCTTTCCTTCCTAAGCAAACATGATCACGTAATTATTTTCAAACCTACGACGCATGATTGCTATTAATAATATGTATTTTGTTCATGAATATAATTGCTTTTTTTTTAAGTATTATTAAGGTATTTCTACTGCTGACAATCATAAAACTAATTTTATTAGGTAAATTATGTGGTACCCATAAAATATTTTGGATATGATACCCGCGTTGAGTAATTTAATAGATGATTATTATTATATTTTTGTAGGTAAATTTTATATTTTCGCATTTCATTTTACTATTCAATTAATTTCATCTCATCAAATTTATTTTTTAATGAAAAATGGTTTACTTATAGAGATGAACGATGATGGTTTAGATGCGCGCAATATGACCATGATTGACGGATGAACAAAGCCTAAAAAAACACAACCTACAAATCTCATGTCTCTAAAAATGAAACGTTGCATTACTACGATAAAATAACATCAAAATTATAACTTGTACATGCTTCTTTATTATTGAATTATCTCATTTTGGGCACCATACCTTGATTTGAGTTAAGGTACCATAACAAACATCATTTTATTAAGCTTCGAAGATGCATTAAGTTGATAAGTTTCTCACAAATCATAACAAATTATTCTTAATATATACTGTCATGAAGGACTATTAACTAAATGTTTAAAAAGTTCAATTATCTAATAACACCATATATATTTCCCTTTCGGTTGTATATATACAGACTATATAGACTATATAGTTCCCAATGAGTTGCTTTTATGATTTTGACTAGCTAACGACTTGTTTATTTAATCTATATACCTAGTATTTTAGGTATGCCAAAAAATAAAAGCCTTACCAACTAATGAAATATAGTTATTGAGATGTACACTTCCAACTTCAAAATGAAGATAACTATAATAATAATTAACTATATAGCTCTCTTCTCTGGCATTCGATAATTATTATGCAAGTTTCCAGCATATTCCTAAAGTCAGGTCCACTATGAATTTAATTTCTTCTTATATAAGCAAAAAGAAACATTTTTTTGGTATGCCTCTATTCAGCAAAAGTATAGATTAACCTTGAATCTCAATGGGGGAACCAATTAATTATCAAATGCCCGAGCTGTTTATCCACTTGGGCTTTGAGGATGAAGAGTTTTTCGCTGGAGCGCAAGTCAACATTTACTTTTAAGCCACTACGATTAGATAAATGCTAAAGAAATTGGTAAATTGTATAAGGGTCTTACATTCAATTGAAACCCCATTTTTTTTATCACGATAAAAACAAACAGCACTTACTTATGAACATGAAGATGTGTGCTTATAAAAAAAAAAATTGAACATGAAGATGTGACCCATATTTAATAGATTAAATTTTTTGAGAATATTGGTTGTTTGATATTAATATTAAAGTCTTTCATCAAGTCTCTTAGTTGCAAATGAGCGGTGCAGGTAGTATATAATGTCGGTATTGCAATGTTCGCTTAAGACTAGCCAATAGGCTACTGCACATCCCGCTCTCGTGAGTGCCGAGATTGCAGAGCACGGTGGGATGTTAAGACCCAATTATAAATTAAGTATGATACTTGAAAGTATGAGATTTTATGTATGATTTATAAGGCATTGGGCTTTGCAACTACAACCGCTAGCTTTTGTGGTGTGGTTCATCCAAGGTCCTTTTGGTCATTGACGAATTTTTAATCGGTTACGGTGGCAGTTTCTCCCAAACAAATATTTTCATAAATTTTAATCTTGTGACCTCACCCTTATGAGGATCTAGCTTGCCTACTACTACTACTAAACCAACACTTGTTGGTTCTGTTATAGGTTTATCTAATATTTTGTGGGCCGCAATCAATTGTAATTTAGTTTGTGAAAAAACAGTTTAATTCATAATTATGATAAGGGTCACTAAGATTACTACAGGTTTGGCTTGGTGTCCTCTATAATCAATGAATCAAAAAACCAACTCCTTCATAGCTTGCTCTATTGAGAGTTATGAAAGGGAGTGTGAGAAAATATAAAGAAAGATTTAGTCAATAAATATTACAGGTATTCTTAATCAAAGACAACAATCCTACTTCCCCAAAAACATGTCTTCAACAAATAAGTGTTGGGTGTTCTACGTACTTTCATAAAATTGCTTTATGAAATTTTCCGCTTACATATTCACCCCAGGTTCTAATCAAATAACTATTGTTCCAAAAACATAAATTCTTTTGTTATAGACAAATATTAATTGTTAGCAATGTTAGTAAATTATTTTATCTTTAGGATTTGAACCCTGAACTATTCATTCCACCCAACCTTTGTGTCCCGTAATTTTTACCAATTGAGCTTATTTCTAAAAATACATTAACCTCGGTCGCTAGACAGTTGTGCATTTTAGCGCCAGTTTGATTTTTCATTTTTAATATTTAGAATCGCATTATTTGAGTGTTAAATGCCATACTGCAGGGTAACTTATAACTCACGCGATTCTGTTTCGTATACGATTCGCAATTATTTTCCAAACATCCACATAAACTAATATGAGTAGTCCTCTCACTTTCGTTTGAGTATCATTGAATTGTTAAAGTTAAGTAGTTAGAGGCGATAACCAAACCAACCAAAAATCGCATAATCAAATACCTAATTTGCTATAATAATCTCTACCGCTTGAGGTCGAAATCCATTTAGTCAATCGGTGTAGTTAAGAAGTGACAATCAATTTTTTATTTCTTAAATCTTTTTTCATACATTTTGTTGATTTTAGTATATATTTAATTTGATTATTTAGAAAATTTACTAACTCCATGAAAGAAACTTGTTTGATATAATGACATCACGTGGTAGTTTAAATCTGTCAACTTTATAATTATGTTGCATACCAACGGGACAAGGGTTCTCGTAGAATAGCTCAAGTGGTAGGAGCTGGGGGACATAAGGGTTGGGTAGAAGAAGGTTCAGAGATCGATTTAATTTATCTTTCCGATGTAAAAAAAAAGGAAATAAGGGGAAGGAAAAACAAATGTGCACGGACTTGTTTTTCTTTTATTTAATAGGTAGGAGAAATATTGATTAACATTCGTTAGTATTAAAGTTAACAAATAATATAATGGATGAAAATTGTTTTTAAGGGTATTTAAGTAAATTGGAAAAGAGGATGACATGAGAATCAAGGGATGACACCAAAAATAATACCCTTAAAATAACGTATACAAATAATTTCAACATGTATGAATGAATATGAAAGAAAGAAGAAAACGAAACTATATGCAGGTCAGGCACCAAAAATATAGGCAGAGTCACATGTCAGGATCCATTTTAGCTCTCCCTCAAAGTCATAATGTATTAGAATTAGAATCTTTCCATGTTTAGATTTTATATGATCTTGTTAAAATTTTATATCTATTTCTTATTTTTATGAAGAAAAATATGAATATAAATTTAACACGATAGATGAACTATATATTTCCGCTCAAACTTCAAAGTTGTGATTTAAAATGTGAACTTTGGTGCATATATATATATATATGAGGCATGACATGCAGGTCTGATCTAGGCCATTTTTCATATCATGAGTTGACATTTTTAAAAGTTTAGTACATTTTAAATGATCTGTTAAATAGACTTTAAAAAGGGTTTTGACCCAATTTATTCAGTGGAGATAAATTAGACGTACGAAACCTGAATTTGAAGTAGATTAGCCCATAGCTCCTATCATGAAATGACACGGTATTAATTCTCTAAGCTTCTACAAATCGTATTTATTACTCCCTCCGTCCCTAATTATAAGCTAAAGTTGTAAAAATCACACTTATTAAGAAAGCCTTAATTGATGCATTGATTTTCAAAAAAAATGTACAACTTTCTATGTTTACCCCTATTTATGATAACACTTTTTCATCATTGTACTACTAATGGTGGTGCTCCACTACCAATAAATGCAAGGGTGAATATGGAAAGAAATATTAACTTTTGCAAGGTTAGCTTATATTTAGTGACACAAAAAAAGTCTCAATGTTAGCTTATAATTAGGGACGGAGGGAGTAATTAGTATGAGTACAACTGTACAAGCATGTATAATATGCCTACTAAATTAAAGCTTTACCTTCTAGAATTAGGAGAGGAGGAGGTATATGCATCTATCTTAAGCCTCAACATTCCGTGATTCTTCCTTTGCGTTCCCTTTCATAATTCAATTTGTTTCAAGAATTCAAGTTCAACTACATTACTTTCTGCCCTTCACATAATAAATCATTTTTAGAGTAAATCACACTAACCCCTCAAAGATGTGTCAAAATGACACTTTATCTCATTTTTATTTAAAATATACACTCTACTCCACTCCTTTTAAATTTTGTGAGATGAAATATCAGAATCCGTCATCTCCTTCATCTTCATCTCCCAAACATCTTCATCTTCTCCATCTTCATCCTCATCAACATTCCATTTTCCCATTATCTTCATGTAAATCAAAATTAAACTTTCTCCTCAAAAAAAGTTGTTACACAATAAATCAAAACTCCTCCAACTCAAAACAAAATCATCCCATAGAACCCCAACCAAACTTTCTCCTCCTCTATTCCTCACTCAATCACCCCACCAATATTTCCTCTCCAAAAATCATCATTTTTCAAATCCTATTTGAACTTAGTCCCTTCAACCCCCAAACCTGAGCACCATCCTCCCTAAAACACAGTTTCAGAGAGAGAAAGAAAGATAGATAAATAGAGAGAAATGTGGATGAACTTAAAAGAGGGAAACACGGCAGGTATGTTGGTTCGAACTTGGTCGTGGACCAGTGGTCTAAGGATAAAAAAACGCGACGGTGGTTTGGTTTTGACCCAAATCTTTATTAGAACCAGACTTCTCATTCTCACCAGTGACGGATGCAAGTTGACAAGCATGAGGGCAAGTGCCCACACTTGAATATGAAAAAATGCATTAGAAAAAAATTTGAGTAGTAAAAGTATGTGGTTTTTGATGATTTCTTTGATAAAAATTGCCCTCACTTATGTCTCATATTGCTAAATGCCTTCACTTGTGTCCCACATTGCTAAATATCCTCACTTGAGTAGTAAAAGTATGTGGTTTTTAGTGGCCCCTTTGGTAAAAAACGTCTTCACTTCTGTCTCCTTTGGTAAAAAATGTCATCACTTCAAATAATATATGTTAATTTTTTAATATGAATTTATATGTATATATTGCCCTCACTACATAAAATTTCTGGATCCGTCACTGATTCTCACATCTGATTGTATGAGATCTTTGCCCTCCCCATCTTAAATTTGCCTTTTCTTTTAGGACCAATGAACTCGGCAAAAGAAAATTTACCTTATTTTAAGAGTATATATCTCTCATTTAGATGAGCCGGATTGCATGTCCCATTTGTATACCTATTTACGCCAAAATTTCCTCAGATGTGGGAGGCTGATAGGCTGCAATTAATTGGCTTTTGGGTTGTACAGTTCCTTTGAGAAGGTGTGAGACCACCACCTATCAGAACCGACGAGTGTTCCACAGAGTTGCATCCCTAGAGACTGAGCGTAATTGTATGTAGTGTACTTGCTTACTTGTTAGAGTAAGGAGGATTATGTTGTCTTTTTTTCTTCTATTATGGAATTTAGACAGCAATACCAAAATTGCAAATGACAGTAAACATGGAGGACCATAATTGTGATTTATGAAGTTTTCGTTAAGCCTAGAGCAGAGGCGGACCTACATGGTGATGAGGGGGTTCACTTGAACCCCATGGAAAAAAAATAGAGCACACTTACCCCACTATATAAATTTTACCCTTTTATATAAATTCTTTTTTGAACCCCCTGAAAATTTTAAATTGTACTAATAGTTTAAATTTTGCACATATTTGCACCAAACTCAAACTCACTTATCCCACTTTCTCACACACATGTGTGTCTCAGTGTCTTTATTGCAGGAAGTGTGTTTGTAAGTACTGGGTAGTCACAACGTCAAACCCATAGCATTACAACAAAGCATCATTATTCTCTGCTTTTAATAAGGCAAATGTGTTGGAATTTGCAAGTTTTTATCAAAATGAATTCACTCCATTTAATTTAGTGGTGCTTGGTGTCTGGTGATGCACTAGATTCCTACATCATCGGTATGCGTAGGAATGATGAATTTACCTCTTTGAAAGGACTCCAACAGCTTTCGGAGTAGTTGGTTGAAAAAGGAAAACATGTTGTTTATCCACAAGTTTATCTTCTTTTGAAATTTGCGCTGATTTTGCTTGTTGCTATGAATATTGTGAAGAATAAGCTGCGTAACCGAATGAGAAATACATGGATGAACGATTGTTTAGTTACTTACATTGAGAGTTATGTATTAAATACCATTGACTTCGAGCTTATTATTCAACGATTTCAGAATATGAAATCACGTAAAGGACAATTATGACTTGTATAATTTATTAGTATAAACATATTAAAGTTGTTTTTAATTATATTTTTATTGATGTGTTCGTTTGAAAATTTTGAACCCCCTGACCTCGGGTCCTGGATCCGCCACTGGCCTAGAGTTACCAAACCATAACTATAATTTAGTGTCATAACTTGTAGCATGAGTGATTTTTATTATTTTATAGCATTTACAATAAGAATGATATTTACAAAGAAGGAAGCGTCCCAAATATTTGATATAGTAGAAGTAAATTATAGACATGCTAAAGGTACCCGTGATGATTTAAATTAATTGACTATAGTAATAGATAGATTATGATAGATGGTCATACAAATATAAACGAGCACATATTTAGATTACTTTCAATTTATATCTCATAGATACATCTTCATACAAGGAAATGAAAAAGTAATAGATGCCAGATTAGGATTGAAAAATTGATTACCATCAAATAACAGCCAAATTTGTATAGAAAACCAACTTTTGTAGTTATTTATTTATGAGTGGTTAACTAAAGGGAGGAATTAAGGATCCTTCGTGAACAAACATACCACGCCTACCCCATCCATCAAAAGTTGAGATGGATGATGTCATGAAGAATGCCAAATGCCAACGCCTAAAAGGGTTTTGATTTTTGTATATGCATATTTTTTTCCACAATCATTTTCTCTTTTCAATTATTTTTCTTTTTACATCATCATAGTTTTCATTTTTTCTTTTTAATCTTAGTATATCACTTGTAATTTAGAGGTTTGTCCAACCAATTGGAGTACACCTATTCATAGTGTGTTTAGATACACACTTCAATTTAAAAAAAAATATCTTTTTTCCTCCTCATAAACTAATTATAATATTTTTTCTATAAACATTTCCTCGGTATTTATAAAAGAGTTCAATTACTATGTACTGACAGTGTAAACAAATTTTACATAATTATTCAACTATAATTTATCAATTTGTCACACGACAATTAAATTTAAATTTAAAATAATTAAAATAGAAAAATAGAAAAATGTTATGTGATATGTAGAACTATTTACATCATCAATGCATATAAATCTAACACCTTTAAGAACCTATTAGTTTTCTAATACATATTTAGTAGAGTTTAATTTCTATGCACCGTCGGTGTAAATTTTTTTTACACCGTCAACCAATCAGATTTCAAAGATATGAGAAAATCTCTCTTTTTATTCAATTTTATCAATTGACATGACACATCCTTGAAATCTTATTGGTTGACGGTGTAAAAAAACTTTACACCGTTGATGCATCATCCTTTTTCTCTATTTAGTTTATGTTTGAAAATTCATTTATATTAAATTCTAAAGGTCAAATTAATTCTAGAAAAAAACTATTCTCATTCTCAGTGAGTGATTAATTTTAAAAAGTTCATCAAAACAAGATATATCATTAAGTGGGTAAAATTAATTATGAGTTTATTCTAGTTTAAAGTATATGTCTCGTGATTGTTCAGTAGTGGATACAACTCAATAAAACAAAAACAAAAAACACATGTTTTAGGTTCAACTTTTACATTCTCATATTCTCATAAGTCGATAGTTCAAACTCCCTTATGTCTAATATATAAAATCTTAGTTGGTTGGAGAGATTTATCCATACTTCTACCATAAGTAAGTATATGGTCTTCCCAACATATCATCGATGTTTTAGAGCATCTTCTATGCTAGTTCTTAGTTCTTAGTTTTTAACATTATTCATGTGGTCTCGTACTGCTACATGTGCTTAAGCAACTCTTTGCAGATTTTACTCTAACCATGAATTCTTAGTTCTTAGTTCTTAACACTATTCATCCGGTCCTACAATACCATTATATTAATATTCTTTATTTTCATATAATTTTGATTTAAAGTTAAATGCTAATTCAATACTTAAATTAAATGCATGAGATAAACAAATTAATTTTTTATGCTAAGAACTCAAAAAGTAAAACTTTTTATGTAAGAACCTAGTTCTTATTTTTAAGAACTGAGATCTCCACGTCATCCCCTCCAGTGGTTAAGAACTCAGTTCTTAACTCAAAAATAAAAATTAAAAACCTTACGTTGAGATGCTCTTATGTGATAGTTTGAATGTGTTTTCTCTTTTCTAATAAACACATGCTATTATCCCCTAAAGTTATCCTACTATAAAAGAACACATCTCACTTTTAAATTAAGAGTGTTCACAAGAACCAAAAACCAGCCTAAACAAACTTCAAACCTCAGTTTCCATCTTTTTCTTTTACACATTCCCGCGACCCTCTTCTCTCTGTTCTCTATACCACCACTCTAGCTTCCTCTCTCCTCTCCACAATAAACAACAAACAAACAAACACAGAACAACAACAACAACAACAAGAACTAGTCTTACAATGAAAAAAGAAGGATCCTCTCCCTTCTGAACTTCTTCTGAAGAACAAGAGTTTCACTCTCTCTGTCTCTCTGTGTCACATTTTGCAGCTCATCAATGGCAAAGTCTAAGAACAATGCCAAGAAGCTATGCTACATATCAGTTCCATCTCAGATCATCAACTCCATTTCACCATCTTCCTTACAATCTCTGCTTGAATCCCCCAAGAAATCCTCAAGAACCACCTGGTTCTTCATCTTCACAGCCACCATCTTCAGGAGCCCAAGACTCTGGTTTTCCACTCTCTTTCTCGTTGGTTTCTTTGGCATGTTCAAGTTTGGCTACAACCCCAACACCCCATTTCCTCCATACCCATGTGCCACAACAACCCAACAGCAAATCTCAATCTCAAATGGCCATTTGAAGCCAGAGCTTGGTGCTTTCTTGCAGAATGAGAGAAGGGGTAGCTGGGAACTGCCTCTGGTTCAGCTCGGTGCACAGGGTTTGGAAGAAGATGTTGAGAAGAGTGGGTTTTGGAAGCAACCAGATGGGTTGGGGTACAAACCCTGCTTGGGTTTCAGCAGAGATTATGGAATAGCAAGTCAAGGGATTCTCAAGGATAGGAGAAAGTACCTTGTGGTGGTGGTTTCTGGTGGGATGAATCAGCAGAGGAATCAGATTGTTGATGCTGTTGTCATTGCTAGGATTCTTGGTGCTGCTCTGGTTGTTCCTATTTTGCAAGTCAACGTCATCTGGGGTGATGAAAGGTACATTTCATTTTTGCCCACAATCTATATGATGATTAGTTTTTTTAGCAAATAATACAATCTATGATCAATATTGATTAATACCCATAAATTTGATTTTTCACCTTATACTTGCACAATCAATTTGTTGATGTTAATCTGAAGAGAGTTTGGTGTGATTTTGATGGTGTTTTTTTTTCTCCTTATTTGTAATGTTTTCATTACTTTGGTTGCAGTGAATTTGCTGATATATTTGATCTGGAGCACTTCAGAACAGTTCTTGCTAATGATGTGAGAGTGGTTTCAGCACTGCCATCAACACATCTAATGACAAGGCCAGTGGAGGGAAGCCCTCCCCTTCATGTCACTCCCAGTTGGATCCGAGGAAGATATCTTAGAAGAGTAAGAACTAAGAAGAGCTATTTGGTTTTGTTTCGTTTTGTTCCCGTGACACCAAAATTTAATTTTCCCTACCAATTTATTGCTGTGTATAGCTTTATCTTTTTTGGATAAAAAAGTAGTGTGTGGTTGTTGAACAAGACCATTTTCCAACTATAATCCTGATTGTACTATGCAGCTCAACAAAGAAGGTGTTTTGCTTTTACGTGGCTTAGATTCAAGGCTGGCAAAGGATCTTCCTTCTGATCTTCAGAAGCTTCGATGCAAGGTATTGCGAAACCTTTAATTCTTCCTCTGCTTCTTACCTATGGGGAAGGGGGCAAAAAAAAGGAAATATCTAAAACTCAGCCTTTAGAAACTTATTTAGAGTGCAATCGGTTTTTCGACCCCCAAATCAATTATGGTATAGTAAAATCAATTCTGGATGAAAATATTGATGCTTGCACGTCATTTTAGAGAATGTATCCAAACAAAAATGATTTCACTTTCAACTCACTTTTACTATAATCAATTTTACCACAATCAATTGTGACAAAAGCTGATACAAACACACTTACATGACAATAGATTGCAGATTCTGAAAGTTCCCATGTTATCTTTCAGGTTGCTTTTAATGCATTAAGGTTTGCCCAGCCAGTTCAGGAGCTTGGTAACAAGATTGCAGAGAGAATGAAAAGCAAGGGACCTTACCTCGCTCTTCATCTGCGAATGGAAAAAGATGTGTGGGTGAGGACTGGTTGCCTCCCTGGTCTGAGTCCTGAGTTTGATGAGATTGTAAACAATGAGAGGATACAAAAGCCAAAACTCTTGACTGCTAGATCAAACATGACTTACCATGAAAGGAAGATGGCTGGTCTTTGTCCCTTGACTGCTATAGAGGTTACCAGGTAAAATGTTTGTATAGGAGAATGTAGTATAGGGGAAATTATATCTCTACTGAGATTATGAAATGTATCTCATATATATAATATCCAATAAGATCATAGCTGCACCAATATCCCAGTAAGATGTCACAAAATCTCATCATGTATGCACCAGTATCTCAGTAATGTCAAAAAAATTCATCAATATCTCATTAGTTTGAATAGGTTTTTTATTGGTTTTAAAAAAATCTGAAGCGTAACTTGATGTCCTGATAGATGTTTTGGGTTCATTTATAGGCTCCTGAAAGCTCTAGGAGCTCCACAAAATTCAAGAATTTATTGGGCTGGAGGGAAACCATTGGGTGGAAAAGAAGCCTTGCTTCCATTGATCCAAGAGTTCCCTCATTTTTACAACAAGGAAGATCTTGCCTTGCCAGGAGAACTAGAACCATTTGCAAAGAAAGCTTCTCTAATGGCAGCCATAGATTTCATTGTGTCTGAGAAGAGTGATGTTTTCATGCCATCTCATGGGGGAAATATGGGCCATGCAATTCAGGTATATGCTTGTTAAGTAAGTTGTTGGTGATTCTTGTTAGAAATACAATATTAAACCCTTCGTGTATCTTCACTGAACCGCTTAAACTTTTGGGATAGTTACCTGAATGCAAGAAATACTCTGATGCACTTGAATCTTTATGTGACGATTTCTAATTTATGAAACTTATTAATGTCGTTTCAGGGTCACCGGGCATTTGCGGGGCACAAGAAGTATATAACTCCAAACAAAAGACACATGCTCCCATATTTTCTCAATTCTTCCCTCTCTGAAAAAGATTTCAACAGGATTATGAAGGAATTGCACCAGGACTCATTGGGGCAACCAGAACACAGAACTAGCAAGGCTGGAAGGGATGTTACCAAGTATCCTGTCCCTGAGTGCATGTGCAATAATGAGCCATATGCACAACTCTGATTCCCAAATTAACACCAAAGCTTCAAGCATGAAGAAGGTTACATGGCAACTGAACAAGGAACTGGGTGCTATTTTGGCAGAGAATGTGGGTTTTGAGGCCAACAATGGGAGTTCAGTTGAGAGCACCATTTACATATGTTTGTGGAAATGTTGATTTCCACCATCAGTCAAATGATAGATTCAAAATAATACATAACTGCAGATCATTTTTTGATTTTTTATACAGAGAGATTGTATAGGATACATGTTTTTTTCCTTTCTTTTTCTGTGTAATACTTTTTACCACATTATGAAGACTTGTGGATACTTGTACAGAATATCATTTTTAGAATCAGAGTTATTTGATCTTGAAGAAAACCTTATGCTACTACCCTTCCTACCATTTAATTCAGCAATAGGAGTGTAAGTGCATAGTTAGATATATGGTAGAAAACCACAGTGATGCCAAAATCACCGTCTATAGCCACAAACTAAGAAAAGTTGTTTCTATCCACCGTGATTTGGAGTTTGGACTCATTGTGGTCTTTCACTGTGTATCCAAACATGCAAACATGCAGTTATGAAGAAACAGAATATGCATGATTGGGTAGGTATTCAAAGTTATCAGGAAAGAAGAACAATACAAGTATTCTGATGGTAGCTTCCATAAAGCTAAGACGTTTCCTTTCATTAGAATCAGGTATAGGAAGTTTACCTTTGAGCACTCCAACTGCCAAAGCATAACATTGTATTATTGTAAGTTTGGCATCATATATTTGTTGTCACATTATTCTGGTTGAGGTTTAATGTTCATTTCAAGACATACTGACATACTCAGAACATAATTAAAACATTGTCTAACCTCTTATATGAAACTCATCCAATTACATCAAACATTGACTGGATCTCACTTGTCAGAAGCTGGCTAGTAGCCTTTCATACAGGGACAGAATTAGGTACATTAAAAAGGGGCAGTTGCTTTCAAAAGAAAAAATTTCTCAATAGTATGCATTTTTTGTATTTTCCCTCAATTTTATAGTTTCAGACAATTGATCATTGTTGATAATGCTAATTATGTTTTAATTTTTGCTCTCTTATCTATGGAAGCTTTGTTTTGATTTGTCTGACTTGTGACTTGATCGTGGAATCAGGCTAATCGTCCTGGGCCGGCTTTAATAGCTATGGGCAATGTAGTCGGAACTCGGTCAGAACACTATTTATTAGAATGGCAACACATTTTATTTATGGGGCTGGAGGATTGGGATACTATGTGCAACTATGTTCCTATGAACCAGGATATATATGAGAATGGTCTCAGATGCTGATGGCTATTAAACAACTGAAAGAAACACTTGGACCTACTGGATTTGTCATTTTTCTCGTCAACATTGTCTACCAGCATCAATTGTAACTGGAAAGTTTGAAAGCCATGGACCTGCCAGGTATAAATGGGACCTTCCTTAATGGTTCTGAATGATCTCTTTTTACAGTGTCTACAACAAACAGAGGAAGACCACTATTCACTTATTCACCAATCAGAATACATAAGAATACAATGGTAGTATCAAGTTCAAAATCATCTATCATTGATTGTAAATGGTCATGTCCTCCACGCTGGCACCTTTACTCAAAGCCCTGACAAAAGAGTCTCAGATTCCTTGATTAGAACCAACTGGTCCCCATGATAGAAGCTATCAGTACTGAGCTTGTAGCCTAGTGCATGTCTTCCTGTGGAAATGAGCATCGAACTAGTGTGTGACATGGTGTCATGGGGGCCCAAATTGATCAGAAATCTTCAACTGCCGTTCAAACATGTAAACAAAAATACTATTAACACTCTCTCTTAAAAAAATTCCAACTCTCTAACTTCTTTTAACTGTGATCCACTGAACATGTGAGTCCCACTACTAATTTAGTATAACGCACATCAAATTTAACCCCTACAATGGATAATGCTGAAAAGGAAGTGTTAGAGTGAGTGTTGGTAGTACTCCTCAACATGTAAATAGCTATTATCTAGATTTGGCACTTGCTAGAGTTATGATGGCACCCCATTTTCCACACTTATAAATAAAAGAAATTATAATTAGTAACTCTGAAATCAAAAATATCTCAAAGAGTAATTTTGAACTCTAGAAATGAAAAATAGGTCTTAGAAAAAATGTGAAAAGCGAAGAAGAAAGAGAAGAAAAAGACACAAGTTGGCAGCTCAACGGATTAAGATCATCTCAATTCACATGTAACATGACATTGTCAATTAAATCGTTGTATCTATCTTTCTTTTCATAAATATTCAATGAGTTCCAACCTATTTAATATGTGTGAAGAGTGAAAGATATACACAAAATTGCATGAGAAAAGATGAAAAAATTTATGCATGAGAAGATCTTGATCCACGACTCAACCAACCTCACCCCACTTAACGCGGGTTAAAAGTGGGTTGACCCACTTTTCATCCCTAGCTAAAATGGCCTCCGTTGGTAATGCGGGGGTAAAGCTCCACTATTGATGGGGACGAACACTTTGTTTGTAAGAATAAAAAGGCAAGGTCGTCCTGAGATGGCATGCCAAACTTAGACTGCTATGTCACCCCCATCCTTAGGTTGGGGGGCAAGAGACTCATCCATATGTTGGGAATGGAATCATTGATTGCTATGGAATGGCTCAAGGGCTAAGGGTGATAGAAATAGGGCTTACCATGAAGCCGACATGGAGCTCACTTTCAGGGCGTATGGGAAGGGTAGAGAGAAGTTGGAGAAATGGGCGACCGAGTTGAAGGGCCAATGTAGAGGGCTAAACGATGAGTTAGTACCGTTAAGGATAGAGAAAACATCCCTTTATACCCAGTTAGAAGAAATGAAGACCCATGTGAACATTGAGAAGGATGAGATGCTCATGGAGCTGGTCCCGACGAAGATAAAGAGGGACGAAGCAGTGGTAGACTCGAATGTGGACACCCTATGGATTAAAGAGTTTATTGTTCAGCTCACTGCGGTGAATAGAAATGAAAAAAACATAAGGTTTTCTCATTGAAAGAGGCTTAACTTATGGTGAAGAATAAATTGAATAAGACTCAGGCTGATGCTTCATCATGAGGGTGGAAATATAATGAAGACTTTAAGTCTTTAACCTTCGCAGTCTGCTGAAAAGCTAGATAAAGAATTCGTGATAGCTTTCAAACAAGTGAAGGAGATTCTCCCGAGGTTGGATCTTGGCGAGTTGAGAATTTCTAATATAGTAAAGGAGGTCGGCTTGTGGAATATTATGACTAGGATGGGCCAGCAAATGATGTCGTTGTTGAGCTATAGATTTAAAGGGTTGTGTTCTCTCCCACCCGGCCAACGTAAGGGACATACCCTTCTACCTACAAACTCATTAAGGGTTGCATACCATCTTACCCGGTTGGCAACAATCATGGGGACCACATACGTCAATAAAGAGAAAATAAATTCTATTTTTGATTTCCCAAGGTATCCCCACAGCCGATAACCATGAGACTAATCCTTCGAGGCTAACGTGAAGCAGAGATTCATAGGACAAAGCAAACAAATACGTACAAAGCATGGATGTGAATAAACCCGTTACCAGTGGGCTCTCATGCTCAAAAGAAGAAGAAAAAACAGCAGCACAACTAAACAACGAAACAGTTGGGCTGTCGCATGAAAGCCCAATTAATAGAATAAAAGGGGCCTAACAGAAAGGAGAAGATAACACTTTTAGATTGCATAGTGTCATATTAACAGTGATGAAAATTCCTCCTCCACTTAGCCTATTATTGTGTCATGTAGATTCTCCATGCATTATGCTATCAATGAATTTTAAATTCACAACCCAACACAATATATAATTCAAAGAATAACAGACAAGGCTATTTTCCTTTCTGGTGGACTTCATTTTTTTTTGTACGCCTACCAGGTGGTTCAAGAAAATGAAAAGGACTAAAAAAACCATTAGATATCTGATTCAGGTTTCTGAACTACATAACTACTCTGTCTCTGACAGTATAACACTAACTCACGTGTAAACGAGAACTGAGAAGTTTATATTATGAAGGCTATTTGCTAAAGTGACAAGAGCACAGAACATGAATGGCCTTAAGAACAGCATAGACAAAGTGAACAAATGCAATCACATCTTGACATTTCTCTCCATGCTTCTCCATTAAAGGATGATGCTAAATAGCTTATGGCAAAACTTTTCACCCAGTGACCATGGGATAAATAATCCAATCCAGTTATCTGTGTCCTCAGAAACCTGCTTGTTATTTTGTTTCTGTAAAGAATGAGTAACATCTGTGCATTACCTTGTTTTATTCCCCATCAGGAGCATGCCGAATCAAAACTTGCAGTAGAACTTGTTTGGAACGCCTCTGGCCGTGCTCAACCACTTCAATAGACACCCGTTATTAAGGGCATGAGTTATCCATTTCCACAAACATCAAATTACCTTGCTCCCTTTTATATGCAGAGGTAATCCATCATCTTAAGAAGCTGCATAATAACTCTACTATGCTTGCATTAAACATGATTCTTTTGTAGAAATTGGCCAGAATGGTGATAATTCGACAACTTTTCCTATTATAATCAGAGTTGGTGACACAAGTGCAGCAGATGCAATTTTCTCAGGAAGGTCCTTTAGTTCTGCAAACACCTGCATTTAAGATAATGTGTACAGTTAATTATTGGACCTAGCATCCTCAAATGATGTTATTTATAAAATCTTATTTATTGATCAGTTTCTAATGTCAAGTTGTCAACTACCATTCGGAAGCACAAAATATATGTTTCATATTCTGTCAAGCATCATGAAAAACTTTTGTTTTGGGGGGCAGGGATAGGTGATTTAAAGAAAATGAAATATGTTCTCTGTCTGCATAATTTAGTTTTGGTTGTTGAGGTGGTGAGGGTGAGTGCCAGGTTTGAACCCACAACATGTTAGAAGCATTGGATAGCCCAAGCCACTTGTGCTGCAGGGTTTGGCTGTCTGCATAATTTAGTGAATGAACTTCTAACAGTATAAGAAAACTGGGACAAATTATTCAGTGATAGCTGATTTTCACATTTTCTAACCCACTTATTAGTAAGTAGTAACTGTAGGATTGTTTTGTATTCAATGGATAGCTCATTTCATAGACGATGTCATTTATTTCATTAAATAAATGTAAAATTGAAGATCAGTAGCTCATAACTAGTCTAATTTTTAGGATAGCATTGTTTATTTGCAAATTAAATAGTTACTTTTTAGGGTTCAAATAAAAATGGTCATTTCCACAATAAACAAAGCCTCCTTAACTTTTAATGTCAAATGTCAATTTGAATGTGTGTGATTATGGATAAGAGACAAATTATTAGGAACTAGGAAGAGAACAATTATGTTGTGGAAAGGAAGATATGATCCAGCTTACTGTGCGTTGGTGAAGTGTGGTGCCTCGCTCAATGGCTGCGGCTGGGGTCTGAGGGCATAAACCATGATGCATTAATTTCTCTGCAAGTGCAGGGAAGGTTGACAAGCCCATATAAACCACCAAAGTAGAATCAGGATCAGCAGCATTTTCTGATACAAACAGAGGATCAGATCCTCCTTTCCTTGAATGACCCGTAAGGAATCTAACACTATTTGCAATGCCACGGTGAGTTAATGGAATCCCCAACTCTGCTGCTATTCCAGATGCTGCAGTTATACCTGCAAGCAAAGAGAATTGGTCAATTACAATAGTATCACCACCATTTCATCTTTTTTTTTTTTCCAGAAACCATTACATACAAAGATGTCTCTCGTAATCAACTAAATCTAAAACAACCAAAAACAGAATGCATGTGTGACCACAAAAAGAGTCCTGTTTTATACTTCCATTTGGTATTCATTTACAATAACTATAGTATCTGCTTTATGAATGATATTATTTTCAAAGATCCAAGTCCATTTTAGTGTACAAGCACCTGCTTCTATTGTTCATAATGTGACAAAATAGACCACTTTTTTTTCTCTCTCTCCCAAAAGCAATGCAGTACATGGTGCTTAGGACCAATATCTGTGCCAATTTAACAATGAAAATCTTTACTTTGCAATGGATTAACCACAGACTTGTGATAAATGGCTTCTAAAGAGACGATTATACAAATTGAAAATGCATAGGAAAACTGATATACTAACTTTAAGACATGCCTGTGATTACCATTTTTCTTTTTTCCTTTTTGTCTCTATTAACTACACACACACAAAGCAAAGCAAGAAGCATTGGTGCCAATTGACATTAATGAGGATCCAAGTTCATTATTATCAGTTTCAGCATGATAAGGATAAAGACATCAGCAGCATACCTGGAATAACTTTCACTTGGATACCTTTCTGTTGCAAAAAATCCATTTCCTCCCCACCCCTCCCAAAGACCTACAAATACCCAACAATAAGCATTACAAGACATATACTTATATTCATCATAGAAGCCATGACAAGCTATTTGGCTCATCTAAGGGTGTATTTGTATTTCTGTCATCGCACATTCCAAGGCAGATTGAATCTGCTTTGGCCAATCCATATCTCTCGTGTCATTGGAGTGGATGTGTTTCCGGTCAACTTGAACGTAAATACAAATACGCACTAAATTGCTTCAACAATATTCAACATTAGACAATCCCAAATGAAAACTCACCAATGGGTCACCCCCTTTAAGCCTCACAACAGTTGCCCCAGCTTCTGCAAAACTCAGAAGAAGCTCATGTATTTCCTCCTGCCACAAGTTAACCAATCCAAAAACAAAATGTCAAAAAGAGAAATCCCTTTCATCACCAGCATCAAGTGATCAAAATCAAAACAACTCTATGCCAACAAAATAAAGGTCACATAATCAAATCCCTATCAAAAGGGTTCAGTGTCAACATGTAAACACAAAATTTTGACTTAACCAACAACCCATAAGAAATTCCAAACAAAACCCACATGGAAAAAGCTAGAAAAATAGCAAGCATCTTTACCTGGGTTCTGCTATGGTACCCAGCAGTTTTCCCCACATAGAGAAGCTTAGCATTGGGACTAACCAAATCCAACACATCATTAGACACCAACCTATCATACAACAACAGATCAGCACTCTCCATCACCCTCACAGCCTTCAGAGTCAAAAGCTCAGGATCTCCAGGCCCTGTTCCAACCAAGAACACATCTCCAGGCTCACAATTCCCTCCACTGCAATTCCCTTCACTCTCCCTCTTCTCCCTCAGCACCTGAAGCAGCTTCTTCAGCTCCGGAAGCTGCAAAGCTATGTCATCCTCTCTGAAAGCTCCAGAATCAGAAGGAAGAGGGCATGACATCGTTTCCCTCTGGGGATTCTGGTACACCCATTGGTCCCTTTGGTAGCGCTCTGTGGAGTGCTTTTCTGTGAAGGGTGAAGCGGAGAAAGTGCAGTTGAGAGAGGAAATGCGGTGGTGGCGGTGCAGATAGTGGCGGTTTGTGATAAAGGGTGTGTGTAGAGAGGGGAAAGATGCAAGCTTGTGAAGAGCCATGAGAGGGTAGAGAGTGGCAAAGACAGAGAGGAAGAACAGCAATGAAGTGATTAATATAAGAGAGACAAAGGAAGTGTTTGAATTGGACTTTGGGGAGATTGAGGAGACACTAGTGTTAGTGTTGGATTTGCCTTTGGGCTTTGGGGAAGGACGTAAGTGCTTATGCTTATGCTTTCCCTTTTAACTTGCTTTTCTACTTTTGACTTTTGTTGTGTTGTTCTTACTTTGTAGTTTGTACTCCATATAGAGTGTTCTTGAGAAGGGTTGAGAGTTGAGACAATTATGCTTGTGTTTCATTCGACCTACAATATTGATCGGATTGGTTTTTAAACTCAAGTTCGCTAATGGACCTGAAGAAATCTAATGAGGTGCAATTTAATGGACTCGTGCCATGATGGGCTTTTGTACCCTAGTAGTATATTTTTTTTTTGGAAATTACAGCTTTGAGGTACTTTTTCTTTTATTTACCAATCTAGTATAAATCGCCACTGTCAGTGGCGATTCTATTTATTTTTTTAAAGAATCGCCAATAGCATTGGCGTTTTCATTTTTTTTTCGTTTTTTATATAAATTGCCAACCATGTTGGCATTTTCTTATTTTTTATTTTTGTTTTTTCTGACAATCACCAATTATGTTGGCTTTTTTACCTTTTTGTTTTTTTTAAATCACCCACATTTTTTTAATTTTTTTAAATTAGTAATTAAAATGGTATTTAATCAATTGATATTCACACACAATTTTGTGTCATTACTCACTTTTGCAGCACTTTAATCATAAATATTTGAACTGATATTTAAAGATAAACATATGCATTACATAGTTTAGTTGGAGATGAAGAGTATTGCCCATCTTACTCAGGTCCCAATTGCATGCCAAATCCTCAGCTTAGTGCGAGAACTTGCCGGTAGACCAAATAATTTATTATCAAAGTGCTGCAAAAGTGAGTAATAACATAAAATTGTGTGTGAGCATCAATTGATTAAATATTATTTCAATTACTAATTTAAAAAAAATTAAAAAAATGTGTGGGCGATTTAAAAAAAATAAAAAAAGGTAATAAACGCCAACTATGTTGGCGATTGTCAGAAAAAACAAAAATAAAAAAATAAAAAATAAGAAAACGCCAACATGGTTGGCGATTTATATAAAAAACGAAAGAAAAAATGAAAACGCCAATACTGTTGGCGATTCTTTAAAAAAATAAATAGAATCGCCACTGACAATGGCGATTTATACTAGATTGGTAAATAAATAAAAAAGTACCCCAAAGCTGTAATTTCTAAAAAAAACTATACTACTAGGGTACAAAAGCCGCCATGATAAGTACGTGAATTAGATTAGGTTTGTGCACCCCTTAACAAATACGAATTCCATTAGTTTGGGCAAGGAATAAAGTGGTTCTTTTATGGGACTACCCGTTGTCACAAGGTCTATTTGGTAACTTCTTCTCTTCACTTCCATGGCCTCACCGGTGGTCCTTTTTCATTTCTTCTTCTTCTTCCTCATGAACATCACCACCAGGATTAAGACCATCACCATCACCACCACCACCATGGATAAAGAGCAATGGAATCTAGAATAGCAGGCCCTTCCCCATTTTCGGAATCTACATCCCTTATACTCATGGTTTAATTACAGTTTTGATCTCCTTAGTATCATGATTGGGTGATATTAGTCCCCATATTATATTTTGGCAATTTTGATCTTCCTAGTATTTTAATTAAGGAGATTTAGTCCAACCATGAACTTATCTTCTAATTTTTAACCGTTGATGGTGATGTGCCAATTTTTTTGGAAACGTGGACCATAAAAAACACCCACAATGAGCAACAAAAAGCTTATGCTTGAAAAGTTTGGGTTTTGAAATCGTTTTCTTTAAGACACAATTCAAACTCCCTTTCTTGTGTCACTTCTATTTTTATCATTGATTACCTGTGAGAGTGTTGTTCATACATACTTATAATGAAGGTTGTGTTGGTGAAGAATACATTTATTAGTGACCACTGCAAAGGATTGAGAGCACTTAAATCTTATCAACTCTATCCTATACAACAAGAGATGAATTGTTCTTAGGATGCACTTGTATACAACTCTGAAGTTTGTATGAACAACACCTTAAATGTAAAATTCGTATATCAAAATGCCTGGAAAGGCTTGGAAAAAGAATACTTGTACTTCCTGGAGATGCATGGGAAAGAATACTTAGTTTATACCAGGAGAGACATGTATAAGAATACTCGTTATGCATGGAGAGGCATGTGCAAGAATACTTGTTTATGCCTGGAGAGGCATGTACAAAAATACTCGTTTATGCCTAAAGAGGCATGGGACAAAGAATATGTTTATGCTTGGAGAGACATGAGAAAAAGAAAACTTGTAAGAAAAAATCCTTTATACATGATAGTAGAAATCTTGGGGATTGCTAAGCATTGGATGTAGCACCCCCTATATTGGGTGAACCAGGATAAATGACTTGTGTGTATTGTATGCTGCCTAGTACTTTAAATTATTGTCTACACAACACGTCTTTGTACGAAATGCTCAATTGAAGATGTCATTACAACATCTAGAAGAATCTAGTCAATCGCAATCAAACTGCATATACAAAATTCAACCCCCTTGTTGTGTTTCTGTGATTTTCCTCAATTATAAATGCTTTACTAATTCAATATACAATAATTTTAAATACTAAGATAATCATTAATTAGATTAAATATAATATATATCATTCTATAAGAAATGTATTATATTTCTCAATGTGCACAATCAATAAAACTTTTAAATCCACTAATTATTTCATGTGAAGCTAATGGTCTTTGCATACAGAGTGTTATGGAAGGAGTAGATTTCATCAGTGGTCTTCCTGATCCTCTTCGAGTTACTATCATTTCTCTTCTGCCGATCACCGAATGTGTGAGGACAAGTGTCCTTTCTCAGCAATGGAAAACAATGTGGAAGCCGCCTTCCCATCTCAGCCTCGATCAGAGAGAAATGGAGTTCGACTACTCAATATATTTGGTGAAAGAAGTTGAATTTTAGTATAGGATAGATGAGTCTGTAAATCATCCACATTTGAACCGCAGAAGTGTTTTTTTCTTAGATGAGGTGCAAGATATAAAATAAAATAATTAGTGCACCTTCACTTCATAATATAAGCTGTGGTTGCAATTGCTGAAGCGACCAAGTTTGGTTCTTTACAGGAAGTTATGCAAGAGGAAGAAGCTGTGGTTGCAATTGCTGAAGCGACCAAGTTTATCAACTCAGTCGTGGATGCTCATTTTGCTGGCTTGAAAAGTTGTAGGATTCACCATTTTCCAGAGATATGTGTGAGTAGGAATGTAGAGGGGTGGATGAGGAAGCTTTTGGAGAAAGGGGTGAGAAAGATTTCAATGGAGATGGAACTTGGTCGTGTGGATTATCTCCAGAAATTATTTCCTTTAAAGAGTTTTATTCCATGGTCTATTTATTTAGATTTTGATGCTTTCTCAAATTTTGAGGAACTTGAGTTGAAGAACTATAATCTTATGACTTCACCTTCAGACAATCCTCCCAAGTTTTTTGAAAACCATGACCCTTAGTAATGTAAGGGTGCTACCCAGGGACGGATGCAGGTTAAGGGTGATGGGGGCAAATGACCCCACCTGAATTCCAAAAAATAGGCTAATAGTATGATAGAATATTAGGATACTAGTGTAATATTGCCCCCAGACTACATAAAATGCCCCCCCACTATCATTTCCACTAGGTAATACACTCTTTTGTTTTCTTTAATTTCCATTTGATAGTATATCCGATCCATTGTATCACTCATTCTTATTTCCATTTGATAGTATTCTTCTCTAACAATACAACACCGTGTCCATCACTTCAGCCCTCTTCCCTTTTTCTCATTCAATATTAACCCCTTCTTATTCCTTCTAAAATTTGTCTCAGTTTCTAAATGCATGCATACCAGATATTTGATAATACCAATTAATTGGTTAGGCATTTTCCCTCGAATTACATGTCCAGATCAAATGTTTTACTGTACTTTTAAGTTCCTAATTCTTGCTTTTTTTGGGCACGGAGTTCCTAACCTTGTTAATGACTATAAGTTATTAAAATAAGTTCAAAAAGAGATAAACATTCATTTAGACCAAGTGAGAGATAAGAAGAGACAAGGGAGAAATGTGATAAGAAAATAAGAGAAGTAGGAAAAAAAATTGAGTAGAAATGAAATGGAACAGAAAGTTATTTGTGAATAAATCAAAACACAACATAGAAAACAACTAAAAATTGAACAAGTTACAAATATGTTATATATATATGTGTGTATATATTGCCCCCACAATATAAAACTCCTGAATCCGTCACTGGTGCTACCAAATGATTTTCAAAACATTGTTGCTCACTGTTCATCTCTTGAAAACATAACCCTTAACAGGTGTCATATTGAGGAGGTTATGATCCAGAGTCAAAGTCTCAAGTTTTTTAAAATTTGTAACATGGTTTTGTCAAAGATTATGGTTTATGCAGCCAACATTGAGGTCATTGAGATCAATACTATTTCTTGCAATGCTAAAACACTGGATTTTAAGACCCCGAAGCTCCAAGTTCTCCGTTCTTACTGTGATTTGTGGGAGGGAGAGATTTATTTTTCTCATATTAGAAAAAAGCTTTTGAGAACAAAGGATATTCTAGAAGTTTGCAGTGGCAATCTGGTGAGTGTCTTCTCTTTTCTATACTCTTTGATGGATCCACTTGATATTTTAGTGATACAAATGTGTTACATGTGTACTATTACTTTGGTATTAATTTGGTTCTAGTACATGTTTTTAAATTGCAATTGCTCCAGGGTTAATATGATCCCATTAGACCCTATACATGCTACCATTATTTAGTTGAGATGATGTTGATGTAATTATCAATTTAAAACCTTAAGTTACACTAATTTATTTTGAAACTTTATATAAACCTTAAACCTCTATGTCATTGTGAAGTTTTGAGAAAATCACATTTTGATTCAGACCACACGATAGAGCGAGAAAGCACGAATAAACCACATAGAAAACTTTGGTCACGCAGTTCAGAAATTGTGCCTACCTCTGCAGCTATAGAGTATCTATAGGTCCCTTTATTGATTTTCAATAACCAATTGTGTTTACAATAGCAGTTTCTCTTAACTGCCCAATAGTTGTGTACCCTTGCAGACCGTCAAATTGCGATGCATTTCGCACACACCTGGTGTACACTAACACACTTTTAGGGTTAGGATCCTTATCTATTTATAGGACACTACTAACTCTAGTATTACAAGATAAGATAATATAAACTCATAAGATTTATATCTTATCTAAACTCATAAGATAAGATAGAGTTTTATATAAACCCATAAGATAAAATAGAGTTCCTCTAAACACATATCATAGTCTCCTAAATCATAGTCTCCTTTAATCAAATTAATATAACTGATAAGATAATGAGTCAATCCTAACAATCTCCACCTTGGCGAATTCTTGAACCCTCGTGAAGATCAACTACTCAGCTTCTCAATCCTAATTTCCAGGATTGTGTTCCCCACCTTCTTAACACTGCGAAACATGCAACAAATCCAAGCAATGCTTGAATTTGTCACTGATGACTGGCTTGGTCAACATGTCAGTTGCATTCTCAGAAGTTTGAACCTTCTCAAGTCGTATTTGCTCAGATGCAAGCAACTCCCTGATCTTGTGAAACCTCACATCAATCGTTCTGACATGATACACCTGATTGTTTGCCAAGAAATGACACTCTAACAATCACAATGCAGCCTAACTCGACATTTCTCAACACCTTGTCCTATGTCTGTCAGATCCATCGGTTTCTCCTCTCAATGACTTTTGAAATCCTCGTGGCCTCTATCCACAGCGGAGGATATCCAACCTTGCAATGTCGTTTGCTCCACTGTGAGAAACAGAACACCACCTTACCACACTGTCAAGGGATACTTTTGGCACACCAGCCTCGGTCCCGCGTACCTGACTCTGATACCAATTGTTGAGAAAACTACATTTTTACGATAGAGCGAGAAAGCACGAATAAATCACATAAAAACTTTGGTCACGCAGTTCGGCAAATTGTGCCTACCTCTACGGCAATAGAGTAGCTAGCTCCCTTTATTGATTCTCAATAATCAATTGTGTTTACAATAACAATTTCTCTCAAATGCCCAATTGTTGTGTACCGGGCACACCTTCGAATTGCGGCGCACTTGCACACCACCCAATTGCGGTGCACTCCGCACACACTTGGTGCACACTAGCACACTTTTAGGGTTAGAAACCTTATATATTTATAGAACATTACTAACTCTAGTATTACAAGATAAGATAATTTAAACCCATGAGATAAAATAGAATCTTATCTAAACCCAAGGTAAGATAAAGTCTCTCTAAACTCATATTACAATCTCCTTAAATCAAATTCAAATAACCGATAAGATAATGAGTCAATCCCAACAATCAGTGTCCCCTGTCTCCCCGAACATGAAGAAATCTTTTCCACATAAAAAAATTTAAACGAAACTTGTCATAATTTTTAGCATAATGAATTTAGATGTTTAGTACCTGTTAATTAGATTGATGAGTGGTTGTAATTGAAACTTCCTAGAACAGTCCTTGAATCTATGCTGTTTGTTCCTTTTATATCTCTGTTTTCTTATTATTGCAGATCTCTCAAGGTTCAAAAATTGGTGTATTTGACAATCTAGTCACTATCAGCATCGACTTAGATTTGAGCATTATAAAAAATCACATGGCTCTCTCCTGAGCCCTGGATTTGGCACCCCAGGGCTTAGAAATGCCACCCCACTTAAAAGTGGGGAAATACTATTATGTCCCTCCGTGTTTTAGTTCGGACTAACCATTTCCGAAGTATTTCGGATTGATCAATTCCGATATGCTTCGGATAATAAAGTTCCGAAGGATGTTATTATTAAATCAAAACACGGGCTCATTTCCCATTTCATTCCGAAACCATTCTTGAACTTCCATTTCCGAAGCCCTCTATCAGAGCTTTCCCTTCATCATCTTCTTCGTCAACTGGAACTGGGATTCCGCAATAGAGGTAATCTTCGTTCATCTTCATCATCATCAGAGCTCTCCCTTCATTCATCATCATCTTGTTGTTAGGGTTACGGATTCGATTCGTTGGGTGCGGTTTGGTATTAGGGTATTAGGGTTTATTGTGGAGAATCCTATACTATTTCATGTTTGATATGAAAAACGATTGAAATTCATGTACGGGCACCATGTTTTCACACCCCAGAACGAATTGAAATTCACATCCCTTTCACTGTTTGTTATCTACCCTGAGTTTTGAGTTCTGGAAGCTGCATTTTCTCACCTGTCATCTACCATGTTTGCATTTATTTTTCTTAACATTGATCCATTAGTTTTTTTTGATAGGCAAGCAGTTGAAACTGTGAAATTCCCCTCTGAACTTAAGAACTTGAGCAAAAAGATTGATTGAGCACAAAGGGAGAACTTGACTGATCTTGTTTCAGGTACACTTACTTTCAATCTCATGAATAATTGAGACAGAACCATTACTCTTTTCTAGCATAACTTTTGATTTGCATGAAATGGTAGCTGTGGAACAATAAATATAGGAAGTTGTTGCTATAGGTTGCTACTATATAGGTTGCTGCTATATAAATAACCATTACTAGGTTGCTGCTAGTTTTTGCTGCTATATAGGTTGCTGCTATATAGGTTGCTGCTATATAAATAACCATTACTCTTTTCAGGTTACATAGGTTGCTGCTATATTGATGATTGTTGTTATCTTTATGGTTTACTTTGGATTTTTTTGTACTGTAACTTGTTAGCAAGTTGTAAGCTAGGTTGGATATATATTTTTGAAATATGAGATATTTTAGAAAGAAAGTTTGTTGAAAGCCTAATTACAGGGCTGAAACTCCAGTTTTTCATTGCCCTCCAGTTTCCCCATCAACATTACATGTATATCAAATAGCAAAAAAGCAGTATCAAGGGATAGCAGTGCGGAGTTGAAAATGTGTTGTTGCAATTCTTTTGACTGTTGTTCAGAGGATGGTGATACAAGACACAGAATAAAATTCATTGTTGGTGGTGTTTTTACCTTTGTTTGAAATTGTCTCTGTAAAATTTAATACTAAAGAATGAGATCATGAAACGTAGATATTTCAAATGATAATGGAGTGGCATAGTAAGAAAAGAGTTATGCTATGGTAAACTGTTGGGATATGCAAGGAGTGAAGACTGAGTGAAAAATAGAGAGGGTGTTCAAAAGATATTTAATCAAGAAATTGATAGCCAATAGACTAAGAAACCAGTAAGAAATATTGTGGGAGGATGGGGAAAATGCAGGATGTCTATCCTACCATTGGAAAATACTGTATGAAGAAGTTAACCATTGGAAATGATTCACCCCACTATCTGATTTCATTATGCTCCCTAAAAGCCTTTTCTCCAACCACTTAGATACACAATATGTATCTCTGTCAAGGAATTTCCTTTGTATCCTCATTCTGAGATGAGGAAATTGCTCTCCAGATAGTAGATCCACAATGAAACCAAGAACCTTCACATTTACTGATTCAGAGAAGCAAGTATCTAGAGAATCAACTAGAACCAAACAGTCATCAAGATACAACTGAGAAATCTTACTAAGCTAGGTTGGATATATATTTTTGAAATATGAGATATTTTAGAAAGAAAGTTTGTTGAAATTGGAGAAATTGAAGGGCCACAGCAGGTGGTGCAAGTGTGTAACTCTTATCAGAAACCTCTGCAGGCTACTACTCCTATAGGATGTGACTTAGATTAACAATTCCATGCAAAATTTTAGGGATTTCCATGACATATTGCTTGTTAATATTATAGCATGAACAAGAAGCACAATTGAAAATTTCCATCAGAGCATGTTTCAAGACAATATGAATGTGTTTTTGAACAATTATGATCTCTTGTGCCATTCGAGTGGATGTATTTTTAGTCAATTTAAACACAAATGATGTAACCAGATTTATATAGTATGCTTGCATTGTATCAGCTTATCAACTCCAAATGATGTAACCAGATTTATATAGTATGCTTGCATTGTTCCACTTCTGTTTGTTTCTTTTACTATTGATCATGTTTAAAGAAAATTTGATCTAAACACCCTCAACATACTTGATAATCTGTCTTGGTACATATCTCTTGCTGATTGCATGAATATTCAGTTATAAAGCTCATCAATTGGTACTTTTACAATTATCTGATGAGTATTATTTTTTAATAGATGGCTAAGAGGAAGAGCCAAGGGCGCAGGAAATCACATGTTGCTGGGAGCTCCCATGATGCCACGGAGGATGTTGCGGATCGCCACACAGCCCCGGAGGATGTTGAGGATCGCCGCAGACGGCTGCATGCTTCTTATCGTAGAGTCAAAGGCAGATTTGGTGAGGACCAGGATGTTGGTGCGACATCATATGAGGAGCGTCGAGACCCTTGTGAGATGACTCCTGAGCCTTCTCGTCAGCCGACTCCCGAGCCTGCTCCGCCTTCTCCGCCTTCTCGTCAGACGACTCCCGAGCCTTCTCCGCTTTCTCGTCAGACGACTCCCGAGCCTTCTCCGCCTTCTCGTCAGATGACTCCTCAGAGTTCGACAGAGAGTGAGCATGAGGTTGATGTGGAGCATGAGGCTGATGTAGAGCTTCAGGTTGATGTGGAGCCTGAGGTTGGTGTGGAGCTTGAGGGTGATGCTGGAGCACGACGGGATGAGGTGCCAGTCCAGACAGAGGCACTGTTTCCAGGGGGCCTGATGATCTGTCACTTTTGGTCTGTTACCCACATCACGTTGCGCCGTGTCTGTGGCATCATATTATAGGCACCGACCCGCGTTACCCCGATAGAGGTGTGTTGAAGTTTGCCAGCGCTGGGATGAAGCTGGCAAAGCTGACATGTGAGGGCGAGGGAGACGATATGAGCGCTGTTCGTCAGCGTGTGGAGGGGACCGGACTCTATCCGCTCTTCAGTTGCACCTATCCGGAGATAGACACACCCCTTCTATCTGCCCTCGTCGAGAGATGGCATGAGGATACCAGCAGCTTCCACATGCCATTCGGGGAGATGACCATCACCCTGGATGACGTGTCATCTATACTTCATTTGCCGATGGGTGATAGGTTTTATACTCCCGGACAGGCCAGCAGAGAACAGGCAGCGGAGACCTGTGTTCTGCTCTTAGGAGGGGTAGCCACAGACTACATCATGGAGTTTAAGGCGGTGAAGACCATTGGCTTGCGGTTCAGGTTCTTGCAGACTCTTTACACTAGGGCTCTTACTGGTTAGTTATACTGTATATTTAATTTATTTGCAACTATTATATGTGAATTAAATGATTAATGGTTTCTTTGTTGTACTTTAGAGCATCGGCATGACCATGCAGCACAGATGTGGCTACTTCACCTCCTCGGCTCGACCTTGTTTGCGAACAAGAGTGGAGGACACTACACTTCTGTCCATTGGATCGGCATGCTGCAGCACCTTGATCGGGTGTCAGAGTATGCATGGGGCGCCATTGCACTAGCTACACTGTATGATGCACTTGGTCATGCCTCACGGAGGAAGACCAAGCAGATGAGCGGTTGTTCTTCCCTCCTGGTAGCTTGGGTGTTTGAGCACTTCCCACCCACCATTATTCAGCGGATTGAGGTCTCCGAGTACACGGAGGACCAGCCCAGAGCGTGCAGGTGGATGGAGTCACGGGCTGGGCATGCAGGACTGATGGAGAGGCGAGTTCTCTTCGATGAGATGATGACAAAGGACGTCATATGGACATCGTATGAGGAGCGTAGGAGTCACAGCGAGCTGGACGTCCGAGCTTTATACTCAGGCTACATCCGGACTCCCATCCGGGCGGCCGTGCGACCTCATCTTCCTGAGCGTGTGATGCGGCAGTTTGGGTACGTGCAGCCTATCCCGCGACACCCATCTGTTGTGATGGGCATGAGTTCTGTTGCGGAGGTCGTTGATGCAGCATACCTGGATTATGAGCCACACTTGATTCCAGAGGGGGTCCCTAGTATAGTGGATGGAGCGGCAGTAGATGATTACCTGGACTGGTACACCGGTGTATCTCACCGGTTCATCATCCCGGATGAGAGTAGGGCCGATCTCAGTGTTGTGGTAAGTGTGAACTTAATTTTCTTTATGCATTTGTGGTTTTGTGTATGCGGTTTACTAACATGTATATTGATTTATTTTCAGGCTTCTTTGCGTCGGGCCGTTGATTTGCTAGAGCAGGGACTTGAGGTCGACGATGGTCCCCCTAGAGATACACGCTCCCGCACTTTATTAGAGAAGTGCCTCACTGTCATCAGAGACTTGAGCAGGACCCAGGGCGTCGCTTTCGTTGGTGTACGAGGAGGCAGAGGTCGAGGCAGAGGACGAGGCGGAGGTGGAGGTGGAGATAGAGGAGGTGGCAGAGGCGGAGGCAGAGGTCGTAGGGGTAGGGTGGGTCGTAGGGGCAGGGGACAGTGACATTATTATTATGTGTACTTTTATCGCACTATTAGTTTATACACGCTTTATTATCGGTCTGTACTTTTATCGCATTATTGGTTTGGATTTCACATTATCACGCTTTACTTGATTTGATTACATTTTTATCTCTTTTTAAATCAAGTAAAATAACAAACAAAATCCAATGGGAATTAAAATAACACACATAATCCAATTGAAGCAAAATAACGTACATAATTCAAGGGACACAACATAGCCTACATAATCCAGGTCAAGGATTTTTTAAAGTTGCAAATAATTCAGAATTAGCCAAATAACATTAATCAATCTTCTGTAATGTCGGTGAATGTTTCTGATGGAGGTCCACAGTCACTGGAGAATACCTGTGAAAATTCACATAAATGAAAATTGAGATGTGTAAAAATCCACAGTCACTTTTATTTTAATTATATATGTGTAAAAAAGATTTTCATACCTTAACTATGTTGGGCAATGTTATGTTCAGGTAACAATTAGATTTTCTAGGAGAAAATACAGCTACCTAAAAGCAAAAAAGGAAGAAATAATGTTCAACTTGTCTAAAGAAGTAGAAAAAATAGTCAAGTCGGTTAGAAATAATAAACCTTCTGGATAAGCATAACAGATCCAACATTTATGTCCTTCGCGAATTCGCTTTCAGTGAAAACCTTGTGATGGACACTAGCACCGACGGTGCCCGTAGGATCCTGAAACTCAAACTCATATGGCAAATCAGAGGACATTTAAATACCATGACATTGATGAAAAAGAACGCGGAAGAGAGGAAATACCTTCAGGGTAACTGACACATCGCCGAATCCGTTTGGCGTGCATGATTTGATAACTGCGACGATGAGATCGACCCTTTCTAGATGGTGAGTGATGGAACCCAGAGGAGTTGCAGATCCGCCTAATTGCAGGGCTGAAAGCCAAGCATTGGAGTGAAAATCGGGATCAGTGTCGTGACCGTCTTCGACGACGCGCCTAACAAATTGTTGGGTTGGAATGAGGTGTCCGTCGGTGGTGGAGCTGCGTTGAATCATGGCGGCCTGGACAACACCAGCAGGGCCGGGAATGAGAGGACGAGAACTTGCAGAAGAGTTTCCTCGGAGTTTGCAAGGGCGGATGAAGGTGGGCAAATCTTGTTCCATTTTGATTTTGAAGGTTTCGTTGAAAGAATGAAAGGAGAGGATGAATACTAGAAAGCTTAAATCAAGCAAATTTATAGATGAAGGAGTAATGGGATTGGTTGTTGTTGGTGGTTGATAGTAATTAGGTTGGCTGTGGTTGGTTGAGAGTAATGAGGTTGGTTGTGGTTGGTTGTGGATAGTAATGAGGTTGGTTGTGGTTGGTTAATGTTCGGATCCCCATAGTCCGAAGTAGTTTGGAAAGTAAATGTCCATCGTGACAACTTATGGAAGCATGAGAAGAATTGCAACATTTCGGATCCTATAATTCCGAAATGTCTCGGAAACCTTAATGTCGAAGATGGTTTAAACTTGGGGGTGCCAAATTTAAGCATATGGCATGGAAATGGAAAGGAGACTTCCGAAACATTTCGGACTCCGTAGTTCCGAACTATTTCGGACTAGAGCCTTCCGAATGGTGAAAACAAATGGGGTGGCAAGTTACCTGACTCGAATAATACGGACATTAGCTTTCCGAAGTACTTCGGAAACCAAAGTTCCGAAATATGCTTAACCAGCTAAAATGACAGTACCATAAACAATGAAGGCAGAATCCACAAATTCTCATAACCAGCTACATTGCAGGGCAGAAACAGATAAAATGCACATGAGAAACAGTTTAATACTACATCATAATACTTTGAACTTCTAATTAGTGGTACATATGTCATAGATACAAATTAACAAACATCAATCCTAGTCTCAATCTTCTCCAAGGTCTATAAAGACATTCTCTTGAGGACCACTCGTAGCATCAATCCAAGCATTCAATTCTGCCGTAAATGTAGCCAAACGCGCCGCATACGGGATGAGCCATTGGTCGGTGGGTTCTTTGGCCAAAAACGGCCATTGGGGAGCGAGTTTTGGCATAGGATGTCTCGGCTTTAGCTTGAGCTACATTTGAGAGTATAACAATAAAGTTAGAACAGAACAAAGTGGCTGAGTACAAAGTATACTAATTTAACGTGACAAGCGAGTGTAAGGTACTTAACAAAAGATATACCTGAACAAAGTGGTTGGTGACGTGACCAACTGCTATAACGGGATGTACTTCCGGTGGGGCGCCTCCTCTCAATGGCAGATAAGTGTAACAACCGTCTAGTGAAATGGAGATGAAGACAACTTGAAACCTCGTAGCAATGAGGTATCCCATCTCCGGTAGAGACATCCACTTGTCTTCAGTTGCAATTGTACCAATCGGAAGGATGAGACGATTTTGTAGGGACTGAACCCTCTCGTAACCAAATATGTTGCTATAGTAAGCGGTATTCTATGAGAGTTCTACAAGCAACTCTTCCCTAATCAAAGGCCAACCGTCTTGACCTATGTCGGGTCTGAACAATGCAGCAATTGATCTATAACCACAATTACCATCTGGAATAACATCTATGACTTTTTCTATATATTGATGGAAGAAAGATGGCAAATCATCCAAGTATATGCTGGTGGAGGACTGGTTTCTCTTCTTAGACTTCTTGTTCCGAGGACAAGAGACTTTGTTAGGTGTTGGCTTGAGGCTATTGTTAACATGTTCCCAATAACAAGGATCACGCTGTAAGGATGGTTTTTGTTGACTAGGTGGTTTACTCTCCATAGCCTTGGACGAGCGCTTGGGCTTTATCTTCACTTGAGGAGGACACAGTGAACTACTAGAAGGACAATAGAGCTCCTTTACCTTCCTCCTTAGCATACTTTGGCCCGCAACATCCAAAGTGTTGAAATAAGCGGTCAAGCCATCAATCTCTGACTTGAGGTCTCTTTGGTTTGAGGCTTGACTCCCAATGGGTACATGGTCCCAACCAAGTATCTTCCAGAAAGTATGGATTGCCTCATACAGAATTCTATCATAACTATGAAGTGCACACGCACAAGGAAGCCCATGGGTAACTTGGAACGCGCATCCACAACCATCGCGCATCACTCTGTTCTGTTCATCTTCCATGAGTTGCATGGCCTTTCTGGACACAAATCCCCTGATATTTGTATACATGGGCGACTTGAAACGATGTTCTACTAGGTTGATACTGCGCTCAAATGATGCCTTGATTTCATTGTGTCGTACAGTGGTCAACCTATCCACTGCATCCCACGAGGCGCACAAGTCACCTCTGTCGTCTTTCAGCATCCTCTTCAAGGTTGAGTGTGCACTTTCAGCCCTGCATACAAAAGATCATACTCTATCAATTTCTGGTAATAAAGCAAGACTATGAAATGAAAAAAATATCACAAGCAATAAAGTGTGCATTGTACCTGTTACTCGTTGTTGTTCCAAAATGCAACACAGAATTGGTCCACGCACTCACAAATTTCTCCTTGTGCTTTAACCATGTAGTAGAAATGTAGGATATGAAATCTGGGAAGTCCTTACACATGACACACATTTCCTTCCATTCCTCATCAAATTGTTCCACTGTTTCAGCATATATCAGGCATTTCCAGTTCTCCATCACTGAAAGGGCAAAATCATCTGTGCCAATCAACACTTTGCACTTTGCCTCCACATTCTTGTTTATGTGGAACCGGCATAATAAATTGGTACAGTTGGGAAGACATTGCTTAACAGCACTCAGTAAAGCCAAATCTCTGTCAGTCACAATCACTTGAGGTAATCTGGCATCATCGGCAATAAGAGACTTCATGCACTCCAAGGCCCAAACATAGTCAATTGTGTGCTCCCTAACTATGTAGCAAAATGCTGTGGAGAAAGTCAACCCCGTAGAAGTGAGACCAACCATTTCAAGCAAGGGGATCTGATATCTGTTTGTCTTGTACGTGCAATCCATGATGACCACATGAGGGAATGTGTTGAAGAGTCTGACCGCATCAGGATGAGCCCAAAAGAGATCCCTAATCTCACTTGAATCAGCTTGTTGCCTTTCAAAGTGAACATACTTGGCTTCTACCAACTTCTTCATCAAATGTTGCATTTCTGTCAATGGTCCTCTCTCCTCTTTTTTAAACCTTTTGTTGCAACTGTAAACTTGAGTGATTGTAGTCAAGTTACCTGGATTGTTTTCCTTCAATGCCGCTAGTATTTGTCTCGGTGGAGTCCAAGTACTAGTCATGGTGCCCACAAGCCCCTTTTCTTCCTCTGTTAGTCGACCAACGTAGGGGTGGCCAACTAGTGATTTAGCTGGTTCATGGTTGTGTTTACCATCCATCACTTTCAGCCGCCACATTCTATCACCCTTCGCAGGTCGTCCTTTGAGATTAAACTTACAATCAGTCTTTTGTGATGCGGTCTTTTTGTACTTGAATGTATTCGGGTCCTTGTATGGCCTGTAAATACCATGCTTCGCACACTTAATAGTAACAAATACCTTTCCTCCACTTATAGCATAGTCAGACCTTGCGATCACCAGCACATAACCATTCGCCTTTCCAACATTCTTAGCCCATTGTTCAAGCTCATCACGAGTATCAAATATCTGTTCAATGATAACATATTGCTTTAGAAATAAAACATCCTACCAACCATCACTAATTATTCAATGATCATCACATCATTTTCCAAATACATAGTAGTATGTTCCAACAATAATTATTCAATGAATACCTGATCAGTTGTAAATAAATGTGTGGCGTCCACGCTTATACGAGGGGGCACCCACGGAATGATATTGCTAGGCTCAACATTCCCAGAACCGCATGCGGCATCGCATGCGGCATCAACCAGTAATTCTTCTTCATATAGGTACGGTTCAGTCATTCAGCCTGCATGTAACAAACTGCAACTGGTTAACAATTTCGGATATTTTGATTCCGAAACAATTCGGATAAAGACAATCCGAACTAGTTCGGATACAGACAATCCGTATTAAGCTCGACAGCATCAGAATACAAGCAAACAATGGTGGTGCAAAACGAACTTCCAACAAACAACAATGAAATGTAACTACAATGATAAGTAAAGCAGGATATGAAGGGGGAGAGAAATAAAACTTACCAGAAGGAACTTGGTAGCAAGGTGGAACTTGGAAGGAGATGGTGGTTGAGGGTGGAGCAAGTGGAACTTGGAAGGAGATGGTTGTGAGGGGATGAAAACAAACGTGGAGGAAGAAGAGGAAGAGTGGTGGTGGTGGAGTTTTTTGAATCTGATTGTAATGGGGGGGGTGATGGGGTTGGTGGTGGAGGAGTAATGGTGATGGAGTTGGTGGTGGAGGAGTAATGGTGCTCAAAAGGTGGCAGTGTGCGACAGGTTTTCGGACTCATAGAATCCGAACTAGTTCGGATAGTAAGGTTCCGAATTATGTATGTCATTTAAGTGTCAGATTCAACAAGGTATTATTCGGAACTTTGGATTCCGAAGTGTTACGGATACCTTGTGTCCGAAAGGGTAGTTCTGGCATTTTTTAAAAAATCTGGGGTGGCATTTCTAAGCCCTGGGGTGCCAAATCCAGGGCTCCTCTCTCCTTAGCTCTTAAATCATGTCATCGGTTGGAGAATCTTGAAATTTATAGTCAGGTGCGCTCATGATTACTTCAGTCATATTCTTGTTTAATTTTGCTTTATAGGTAAGTTCATTCCTTCACATAGTTTCCTCTCTTGTATAGGTTGATCATGGTTGTGGTGGTGTGTGTAAAAAAAATGAAGATGATAAATACTTAATAGAGCACTATCAGGGTATTTATCCCAATCTAAAGAACCTTGATATAAAGGGGTTTAGGGATACATACTTTGAAGTGAAATTTGTAAAATATATAGTACAAAATGTAGAGACAATGGAGGCGATTACAATTTGGTTAGGTTATGGTGACCATTGGGGAGAAAAATCAATTTTACTTAAAGTATCTTCTCCGAAGGCCTCTACAAAATTATCTATCACTCTCAAATCAGGGATGGAGTACATGAAAAATTTGGTAGCTTTCAGATGTGGATCTCAGCTCTAAGACACTAGAAACAGTTGTTGAATGAGAAAAATGTGTTTTCATTGCAATTTCTATGTTTTGAACTTCTCATTTTTATGAATCCATTATGGATTATTTGGCTAAGTAATAGTGTAATAGGGGAGATTCGGTTTGGGCTTATCCTTTAACTATGTAATTCTCTTTTTTATTTTATTTGTCTGCTTGAGAACGGTGTTCTCATGACCTTCAGGTTTTGAAAAAAAAGAATTGAACTCTACAGTATGTTTGTGGTGTTATATGTAGTCATATTCATATACATTTTTCCTACTATATTCATACATATTACTTATAAATATATAAAGATTTTGTGTTTGTTTGATTTTCAGTTTGAAAGTGCTATTACCCAATGGAAGTCTACAGCTTTTTTCAAGTTTGAGACATTGGAATATGGTCTCAAATTTCAATGCTTTAAACGGATTTCCAAACTGAAAACCAAACACAACCTCTAATGTTGTCATTCCTAAACATGACTTGTTAATGTTACATATATAATGGATACAAATATCCAGTGCTTTGAACTTTGGCTCCATTTAGCACCAAGAAAAAGGGGGGGTGCAATGCGGATATGACAACGTTAAGTAGCCAAAAATGTGGAACTTTATATACTCAACCAATAGGAGAAAAGAAAATAATGAATGTTTTACTCAAAGAGCGTTCTTGATTGATTCTGGATTAAGTCTAAGGTGGGAGGTTTTACCTATTCTTTGTTTAAATGGTCATCTCAACCTCTCTTGTGCTTGCAATCACTGTAGTCTCCTGGAAGTGTTGTGCTTCTCATGGTGGGGGTATCTTTGTTTGAATGTTTTTACTTTGCTCCCTGCTTGGCTTTTGTTGGTGCTATTGGCTGTCTGGTTCCGTTTGTTGGTTGTTTGTTGCTGCTCGTGAGGCTGGTACGTACTGTGGGATTGGGAAATATCTGTTGTTAGTTTGAGTGTGGTAAGCTCTAATTGTCAGGTAGCACCAAACTCGCAAGACAATATGTAGGGTCATTAGCCTCACGGGGAATATAGTGAAGTCCCAAATACGCGCAAGAAGAAGATGAATGTCTATAAAAATATTGGCGCAAGCATGAAATCTAAACCTCCCATATATAAGAATCCCCACAATATCTAAGTAACATCATTGTTTCCATGAAAATTATTGTAATTGCTGGTGTTGAAAGCAAAACAAAAGTTTATTACGGAAGAAAAATGTATCTCCGATTAAGGCAAAATAATAAAAGTTTTTCCTCATTAGTTTTCAATTTTTACCCACTCTTGACGAATGCAAGTTAGAGAGTATGAGGCAGCGGCCCCCAGTTGATTTTGAAAAAAAAAATCAGTTACAATATACAAGTATTCATATTATACTTGTTTTTTTGTGCCTCATAAAAATAGCCTTCACAATGTTTTTATGTTCTTACTCCTTACTACTTCTTATTTATAAATATGTGTATGTATATTACCCCTACAAAATAAAGTGGGTTGATGTAGTGTATATATCTCACCTTCGTCCTTAAATAAGTAATTGAAGATTTGACTCTCAACTTTTGTAAATGGTAAAAAACTCTTTGATCAGCTCATTATTGCTTATTACACTGACCGTGAAGCAATGGATTAGTCTCATCGGCTCATTATTTCTATTCAAAACACACCACTTGGAAATTGAACATTAGAGTAGATACTTATTGAGTTTAACTATCTATCGGTTGTGTTATATCTTGTTATTATTAGGGCTTCATATGATTTATAGCCAAGACACTAACTTTGATTCGCTAGTGCAAGGGAATTCACGCACGGTTCTTGAAGCAGTGTGAGTAGCGAAAAACAATTAAATGTCATATGAATGGTTAATATTAATAAAATAATTAAATGGTTACATGATCACTTAAAAATGTCATGTGACTTTTTAAAAAGTCTCATAACTTTGTGTTTTAATCTAGAATATTCATATTTAGATTTAGGAGCCTTAGATTTATTCTCATTTTTCAAAAAATACATCCCAGATTAAAATATTAGTTGTTATATGTGATACATACACAATCCACATGGTTATTTACAACATCAAAATCAAAATATTAAAAAAAATAAATTACTTCCTTTTAGAAGGTTTTGTGTTCGATTCTCACTACTAATATAAAGGTTGTGTTAGTGACCTATGGTCTCAGAAGCATGCATGTTTTTTTTTTACGTTAGAAAGATAAACTACAACCCTCCAACGTTGAATTTTGGATTTTACTCTCTCAAACTCATATATCAACCAACTCTGACCACTCGAGCTCTTATTCGAAGACATACTTTCACCTCATTGTCATGACGAGAGACGAACGCACTTAAACTTTATTTCACCCAAAAAAGAATCAAAATAAAAAATTAAAATCATAGAGAAAGAGAATATAAAAAAAACGTGTAGAGAGAAATTAACATGAATCGATCCAGGATATGGTCATGATTCATTCATCATTACCTGACCAGAAACGTATCATATTCTTTCCTTTATAATAGAATCTGCCATTGTCAAGTTTTTCTGTGCGGACAGAAAAGAGTTGAAAACAAAATGCCGTTGAAGCTTTTTGACGCGACAGTTTCCACCTTCGATGGAGTCTTCGACAAGTTCCGATCAGAAGCTTCCCAAAACAAAGCCAATCTCATCCTCTTCTTGGCTGACAAAGACCCTGCTACTTCTCTTAGCTGGTGCCCTGGTAACCCTTTTTCTCCAATTCATATTGATATTACTACTTGATTTGTATGAATTTCTTTTGAGAGAAATCTGGAAATTTTGAAAAAAATATATTGAAATTGTATCTGATTTTAATCATCATTGGCAATACCAGTGAGAATTCTTTGATTTATTTTATTTTATAGGTAAATGTTAGTAAATTGGTCTCAGGTTCGGAACTTTGGACCCTTCACCGTTTTCCTCACCTTATATCGCCTAGTTGTTACCACTTGAACTAATCATCGGGGACGAGAATTCTTTGATTACTTTATGTGTGTGTGTGGAATTGGGAAGAAGAGCTTCATACAAATTGATTGGTGCTCTATGTTTCTGGTTTTTTGGTATATAAATGCATCTTTGAATGAATGCTTTATTGAGTATCAGTTAGAGGAACAGGGTATCTCTTATGTTTATCAGAATTGTTACAAATATAGCGTGTGTTTGGAAAATACGAGTGGATAAGGATCCGCAAGACCGCAACATCAAATTGAAGCAACAAATAGTTGATTTTGGAAAGATGGATCCACGTCTAGTAGTGCTAGAATTCAAACCAAACATACCCAGAATCATTTATATATCTTCGTCTAACGCCTTAGTGTGTGTGTTGATTCCCGTTAGAAGTCAGCGTGAATTTTCTGATCCATGTTGAACTCAACGTGTTTGCATTGATGCATTGAGATATGTGAAATCACAATTGTTAAAGCCAAAACAAAAGCTAGCTCATGATATGGTATCAGTCATTGTCTTTATGAGCAAGTGGTCTCAAATTTGCTATTGCTCTTATTATTTCAGTAAAATGTTTAATTTGAACACATTGTCTATGTTAGAGCTTGAGCTATGTGTACATGAGACGAAGCTTGCACAATTGCTAATATGAAATCATTCATGTTCATCACCCATCTTGCCAAGAATCTGAGATTATCACTAGTTTTCTCCTTAATTTTTTGTTTTGATATTTACCTTTTCCTTTTGAAGATTGTGTAAGAGCGGAGCCTGTGATCTACAAGAAGCTGGAGGCTTCACCTGATGACATAGCACTTATAAGAGCCTATGTTGGAGATAGACCAACATGGAGGAACCCCCATCATCCATGGAGGGTGGATCCTAAGTTCAAGCTCACCGGGGTGCCAACTTTGATCCGTTGGGAGAATGATGAGGTCAAAGGTCGCCTTGAGGACTATGAAGCTCACCTTGAAAACAAAATTGAAGCACTTGTAGCTGACAAATGATTTCCCTATGCGTCTTATATAGACGGCTGGTATAACCTGTAGTTTAAACAGTTTATGGTGTACTCTTTTCAGTAATCCATCCCTCTCATACTGGGTTTGCAACTTTGCTGGTAAAGCATATAATAAATGTTGAATGTTTGAGTACAAATGATGTGACCAAGGAAGTCTAAAAGCAGACATCAGTTGGCTCTCTCATAGTGTTATACTTCTTTTATATGTACTTTTCACTTCTTCTTTTTTCTAAGTATGTTAGCCAGCGATGACTTTAAATTCATTAACAAACTCGCGAAGATGGGAGTTGCTAATATGTTCTTTTTAAAAAATAAGTGGGAGGGAATATATCAGTTATCACTATCAGTGTAGTTATTCTGACAGTTTGAACATCATAAATGTGATGGCTAATCCTTGGTGATATTCAGCTTGCTGTGTGTTAAACCTTAGTTAGCTTGAAAGTGAAATTATCACAATCAACAAGTTCACCAGGTGCCCATGCGATGTTGCTTGTGTCCCAAGATAATGCCCCAAACTGAAATTTTGGTCGAAATTTGATCCTTCATATTGCATAATAGAGAGCAAGAATGACATATGAGAAGCTTTTAAATCAAGCAAGTTGCTGCTTTTTTTACTGTGCATCCAGTCCCTCCTTCAGAATCATGATCTAGTTAAACTGTCTAGTTAAGCTGTCATCTGCAAGAAATTCAGTTGAAAGTTTTTCTAAAGATGATTTGTTCTTGTAATATTGTATGTCTATGTTTGTTTTGACAACGGTGCTCATACAAACATGATTTTTAATGTATAAATGAAGAAGCTCGAATTTGTCATGTTGAATTCACCGTAGATCGGATAAGCAAAATTGTGCCACGTTGAGATCAACATGAATTCAGGTCGAGTTCAGCAAAAATCCAAACACGATTTCATATTATAAACAATAAGCACTTTTTGTGGGAGGAAGTGATTGAATCACATTTTGAATATGGTATTGTCCATTCCCCCTAACTCCTCCATATATGCTCTCCTTTCCCATTTCATTTGAATATCCTGCATTTTTTAAGAATGCCAAATAGTTCCTTGCAAGGAATTCCCGAGGTTCCCCTTGATTTTTGAAGATGTGATCAACACTGGGAGCTGAGTTAGAAGACATTAAAAAAAACTTCTCTTGGTTTTGAGTTGCATGATGTTTCTTTTGAAACTTCTCTTGGCTGAGCACGCGAAAGTGTTCAAATTAAATAAACCCGTTCAAAATTGCCTATAATATTGTTCAAAATAACAATGCAATAAGGAAAAAACAAATCAGCCGTGGACACATCCAGTGAATTGGACAGATTTATTATGTCAATAATTCTTTCATATACACCAAATCCACTCATAGCAAGAAAGATGTGAATAAAAGAGATAGGAATGAAGGATGTAAGAGTTATGTAATAGAAAAAGAAAGAAATAAGGAGAGAATGAAAATTAGGTGGAAAAGAGAATGTGTCAAAATTAGATGGAAGCCTCAAAGCTATATAAACAAGTCCAAAAAAATATTTAAAAAAACTACTACTCCCTTCACATGTTTATTGGTACTAAATCAGACCAAACTACAATAAGTAAAAAATAAATTTAGTACAACATTTTGTACTTTTATTTTTCCAAAAACGAAATTTACTAATAAATATTAAATAAAAACCATCATTACAGTTTTTTATATAAATTAAGCAGGTTGCTGATAACAAAACAAGGAGTGATAAAAGCTCTGCCTCCATGTTGGACAAAATTTGCCTTGTGTCTACTATACACACCCAACTGCATTCCGTCCTCGCCGCGAAACCCAACTGCAAGCCAATAAGTAAAATTTTATTAGAGATAACTAGTGTTTTCACATGCAGATCAGCACACAAGAACATTTCAAATAGATGGGGGGAAAAGACATTTTCTGCAGAGAACTTCGCTTCATATCCTTTCATTTTACTCCCTCCCCCAGATTTCTAGGGGATGATCCTCTGTCCCCATTTGGTGTGTCCTTCCTTATCTCACTAATCAAATTTTATCAGTAGGGACGAGTATGACAATTATAACCTTTCATGGGTTGTTTTTAAATTACATGTTACAAATTGATTGGTGAGACAAATGGGATGGAGGATTTCAGTCCTTCCTCGAGATATCAAAATTGAAAAGCGAAGGCACCAGCATATATGGCAGAAAACTATCAGGAATATTGTGCAGAGTGATTACTTAAGAAGCATAGATTTCAACAAAAAGCTATAATCTTAAGATAAATGCTTTTTGGAGGGAGTAGGGCGAGCATCCTCAAGTACATGATGGTATAAAAACAGTGAAATTAAGAGCCATTTTTCCGCAAAACTTTCTGCTTGTTGTCTTGACATTCAGAAGTTAGTCTTACATTCACAAAACAATCCCATAAGTATTAAAAAGAACTGCAAATACAGCTTTTTCACCTAAATTGCACATAATCATCAAGATGCAATGAGTTAGTCAGATAATAGGTATGTTTTATAAAACACGCTAATAGGAGAGACTGAGTTCTATGCATAAATTGTAGAAGAAACAGCAAAAAACGTTGCTTGTAAACAATAGAAAGCAGAGTATTGGAAATTGGAAAAGGTTATTTACTCTGTTGTTAAATTTTCAGTAAAATACCACCTTTTCCATTGCTAGTTTAACAAAAATTACAAAACCAGCAATTTCAGTATTTTATAATTTTCAAGGCAAGAGTAAAATTGAGGTAAACTGAGGAGGGGGAAGTGGTAAGATTGTAAACTAGGAGTAAAGTTGCTCTGAAATAAATCTTCACAAGGAGGTAAACTGTAACATAAAATATATCTTTTTAATTATATCAGTACAATTTTATCACGAATAACGACACTACTTTATAGTTTATACTATTAGCATAAAAAAGGCATAAAAATCTTGTAGAGTTTAGAACCTTACCTATATACACTGAAGGATTACAAATGAATTCATGAAGATATCAAAGTTTAGCGTTTGAAAGTGAAGGCATCAACTTCAAGCTGATATCATCATAAGGCTCTTTTTGATGTACGTCAATAAGTCCATGAGTCTTCAAAACCTACAATGCAAAACATAGAACATCCACATCAATCATAAAATGTAAATTTCCATGTCGTAAATGTTAAAACGGAAATGGTGGGTGGGGAAGCACTATAACTGTTTGCAAGGATGCATATTTTCCAAGAAAGCTTAATTTCTAGGACTTTTGAGTTAAGGAATACAAATATCCCTTAATTATGGATTTATGATCAACTTAACTATGCATTTTTCCTGGCAAATATTTGAAGAACTAAATATGTCAGAGCAGAATTCAAAGCTATAAAAATGTCTATAGAATAATTCAAACTCGTGAAAAAGCAAATCACTCTATGGCCTTCACTACCATATTAACGTTATAGAAAGATTAAAATCATACACCCACAAACAACAAATATTCTAATTCTTCAGACATAATTGAGGTTCATTTCCACAGGCAGACGTGTTTCAAAACTCACCAATACTTCATAGAACATTCGAGCAGAAATCTTTCTAGATTTCCCTTCCAAGATTTTGTTCAAGCTGAGGTCTACAGCAGGGTCTTCCAAAATTGGGGAAATTGGAGAATGTGCTTTCAAATATTGAGCTGTAGCCCTGGATTAAATAAATGAAGAATATTGGCAATATCAGACACCAGAGAAGTAATATGAAGTGTGCAGTACCAAATTAACATGTGTTCAAAACTTCTGGGAAAATTACATGAAAAAAGTGCATTAGTTAAAGTATGGTTTCACTTGTTACGATTTCTGTTTGGATACCTCACCATGTCAATCCACTACTCTAAATTGTCATTTTTAAACACCCAGAAACAGACTATTAAAACCACAGAGAAATCAATTGTTCTCTGAAAAGGAAAAATAAAATACAGAATAGATGTATAAACTATAACCTATCATTATAACATGCATAAAAAACGTTATAATAATGAAAAGTTCTGGAAAATTTTGAAATACTATGTGTCAGTTCTCAATCTATGTAAAAGAATTTCAACAGCCTGAACTACAGTAATGTTATTTACGTGACATGAATACCTAGAAAAATGAACAAAGATACCCTATAGTAGTATAGATAAGAGTAAGTACCTTGTCCTCACAGATAATGTGCCAGTAGTTCTACTTGTACCTTGTGAACCTGCCATTCAAATAATACAATCTATAATGTTAATGATGCGACAATAATAACAGAAACTGGCCATCTAATATCATCTCAGCATCACATATCACATAATACAAGTAAAATCATGGCACGTCACAAAAAAATCAAATTGAAGAAGACATGGAAATAGAACATACTGGCTGGCGTATTGTTATCCATTTCCAGAAAAGAAAGCTCCTACAGATACAAGTTTGACAAGATGTTAGATTTAATGCTTCAATTCAACCATTTTAAGAGCATCAAATAAAGAGGATAAGATTACAAGCAGAAACCTAGGCAGAAAAGAGGCAACTGTGTGCGTATAAATATTGTTAATATAGACAAGCCAAAGGTAAAAACAAGGAAAATTGTATGCAAGGTAAGCAGGGTTGCATGCTACATTACCACCACTGATTTGAAATATATGGCCAGAAGAGAACTTCCACACAAGAATATTCATTAAAATGTGCATGAAGCACTCAAAAACTTAGGACTAAAGCATTTTATTGTTGGAAAGATTCAATAACATGCCCCATATATACACCATAATCTATCTTAAGGTCAAAAGATACAAATTTAAATATATCCTACTTTCACATCCTTATACTAAAAAAGATAACTAGAGTAAACTCATTGTACAGAAATAAATGGAATATGGGTAATTACTATTTATGTAGACTTATATGAAAGCATTTAAGATGAAACCTAAGCTTACTTCTGATTCAGCAGAACTGATCAACCGATGAGTATCTGAAAGACTAAAGTTCTGAAACGTATCATCCAGACGAGGCATGGGTGTTTCCATTTCTGATCCATGAGCACCAAGTGAAGTTCCTACGTCTGGGGTCTGTACTGTCTCAGATGCATTATTTGTTCTCAAAGGAGAAACTGAAACAGACCTTAATCTATGAGCCGAAACAGGAGTCATGTTATCTCTTCCAACGGGGCTCCTATGATCACCTTCAATATTAAGTTCAATGTCCACATTGTGAGCTGGGATAGTGGGAGAGGGAGTAGCAGCAACACTACGAAGTTGTTCAATTTCCAAATCAAGTGCATTGACAGGAGGTGTAGCAGCTCTCGGCTCTTCCGGGATTTGGTTAGTTGCAGGGTGTTCAATTTCCATATCAGATGCAGTGACGGGAGGAGTAGCAGCTCTTGGCTCTTCAGGTATTTGGTTAGTTGGGGGAGTTCTGGTAACCCCACACCCATTATCCGCATTATCTTCCTCAGAGATGATCAAATGAGGTCTTGAACGTATATAATCCGTTTGGGATATGTCTAAAAGATCCTGACATAACCCTGAACATGGAGTTACAAGTTTTCAGATGACAAATTCATGAAAACAACACTTTACCATAATCAAAATAACAGGTAAAAAAGACCATCCTACCAGTTATTAAGGGCTGGTCAAACATGTTTTCCTTTCTTTGGCTGTTGTTTAGTTTCCAAGCACCCAAAGAAGAGCCAGGAAGATCCCTTCTTTTCCGTATTATATTACGAGGATTATTAAGCGCATCCCTCATGAATCTACAAAGACATCCTCATATGAATAACAACCATGGAAAGAACAGAAACTCTTTAAGTCATAGGAGAAGGAAGCAGCTCAAAAAAAAAATCTTAAAGCATTACTTATTTGATAACACTATCGGTTCATCGAAGAGTTGTTTTCTCTTCCTTCCTCTCTGTTGCTGCTGCTGCGGCTGCTGCTGTATTGGTGGGCTCGAACGAAGCACCAGATTGGGAGAATTATGCTCTGAAACAGAGTAAGGAAAAAAGTTAGGTTTTGTAATTCAAGGATCCATTTGTAAGTGAAAGGGACAGATGCAGACAGACCTACAAAAACATGTGCATCTTGGGTGCCCCCTTGAGAAGTAGCCGGAGTTGATGGTCCAAAGTGTAGCGGAGGTGGTCCAGATATCCCTTCAGGACCCAAATCATCAATCATTTCAGGAATAGGATCCCTTTCATTCATAGTTTGGTCAAGATCTTTGTTTGGTTCAGTATCATTATCCCCAAGATCTTGATATACTGGAGGGTTTTCTATATTATAGTCATTGTTGGCATCACGAAGGACTTCAATTGGCATTGCTTGGGTTGCTTGTGTAGGACTGTTACCACTAGGACTAACAGGGAAGGTTTGGGTTATTTGTATAGGATCATCGCTGGCATCACGAAGGACTTCAACTGGCATGGCTTGGGTTGCTTGTGTAGGACTGTTACCACTAGGACTACCAGGGAAGGTTTGGGTTGTTTGTGTAGGATCATTGCTGGCATCACGAAGGACTTCAATTGGCATAGCTTGGGTTGCTTGTGTAGGACTGTTACCACTATGACTAACAGGGAAGGTAGCCTCAGGGTCCTGAAAGTTCTGAGGGCCGTCACCACCTGGATGCTGGATAGCTGGTGATGTTATTTGCACAGTTGGACTACGATCTTGAACACCCGCAACATTCATTGATGGAGATTGGGGGACAGTGCTGTAGCCAAAAAACAACATATTATTCCACTGGTTCACGAGAACACAAATAAAAGAAAATGCAACACAGCTTCAAAAGCAACAGAAGCTTACTCCTCCTCCATTGGTCTTTCACCAGAATCTGGCAGCACTTCAGTGCGTGAAGAATCCATTACCATATCCTAAATAAAAAGTAAAAAATAATTGATGAAACAAATTTGCAACTCCAAAATCACATTTTTCAAAACAATGACAGGAATTACATGCAAGTAACAGGAAGGAAGCAGGGCCAGACCTCATCAAAAGATATAGCCACATAATGATCCATTATAACAGGATTCCGATCTGTACAATAAGAAGTGTAAAAAGATCGTTAACTTCCATGTGTTGACAAAACTTAAATAATACAGATAACTAATAGAAATCATCCACTTAAATAACCTTCTAGAGTGATGTCTTCTTGACTCCGGCGGTGCACATCCTCAACCCTGAGACAGAATTCCAATCATCCACACGGCGTGTACAGATTTCATTACAATTAAAAAGAACATAAGGTGAAGTAATGTTACCAATTATGATCTATGTCATCACCCAAGTTGAGTGCATCAAGGTTGAAATTTTCCGGCAGAGTGATAGATTGAACCGGTGCCTGCCTTGCATCCTCCGGTAAAGTAAGCTGTATAGCGGCAAATGCTTTGCTCAAACCGGTCAAAACAACATTGCAGTCATGAAAAAGATAATCAACTTTCTTCGAATATATCCGAACAACACCCAAGAGAAGATGGCCTGACATTCTCAGCGCAATCGGAACCCCCGGATCCATGATATGTTCTAAAAGAGACATTCAGCAAGGAAGAAAACAAATTAACAATCAACAACAACAACATTGCTACCAAGTTGAAAATGAAAATTCTCCAAATGTAAAGTTGAAGGGTGCAGGGAAAACATAAGTTTTTTTATAGACAAATGTTTGTTGTTAGTAACGTTAGTAAATTAGTCCTTCCTCAGAGTTTGAACCCTTCACCCTTCATCCCACCCGGAAAACATCAAGTAACCGACGAAACAAAAACAACAACATTTAACAAACACATATTCAGGAATTTCCAGAGTTGAATTTCTCTAATAAACACCAACAAGGTTGTGGCATCTATCCACCAACACCAGTACACCACCCCAGAAGAACAAAAGCACTCAAAGTTGAAACTTTTTCATAAAATGGATAAAAGATTACTTTTTTAACCGAAAATTAAAGACCCATTTGAATGAAAAACAGTTTCCATCAATCAAAAACATGAATTTGCAAGAAAATGGCAACCAGTGAAGAAACCCCCAAATGGGAATTTGAGAAAAAATAAAAACAAAAGTTTGAAATTGAAAAGGAAAAAGGGGGTTGAAGGAGACTTACGAACAGTGGAGGGAATGTCAGTGGCAGTGTAATGAGACTTTTTGAGCCTGTGTTGGAGATGAGCGGCGATCCACACTGTAGAGAGTGGCCCTTTTCGCGCCAAAAATGTCTGTGAGTAAAACATTCTCTTCTTCTTCTGGTTCTGATTGAGAGTGAGAGTGAGAGAAGAAGAAGAAGAAGAAGAGAAAGATAAATTAGGGTTTGTGATTTGGGGGATTTGAAAAAGGAAGGTGTATAAATGTGAAATATTTGGCGCGGGAAACTATGAGTTGAAGAGTGAAGTGGCGCTTAACGTGCGAAACGGTGTGGTGTGGTGTGGTGCGGTGAATGTGGATATATATACTGTTTCGTTTCACTGTCTGGAATCGTTTCACTTTGTTTTGTTGTTTGTTGTGAGTTACAAGGAGGGACATTGATTGCTCTCAATTTTACAAAATCTGCCATCGGATTTTAGATAAATATGTTTGATTTCTGTTTTAATTCACTATATTTGAAAACAGTATTTCGGAAATAATTTTTAAAATATGATTTTTTGTTTGAGATCATCATATCTTATCTCATCATATCTCATCTCATCCTATTCTACCTTATACTATTTTCGAAACTAAAAGGTGGCAACTCGACAGGTGTCGCCACCTTATTAAATAATTTCATATCTTCGAAAATAATTAATGTATTAATATTGTATTTAATAGTTATTAATGATATTAGAATAATTAACAAAAGTCATTTGTGATTTTTTCAAAAATAACTACTGCATTAATTAAATATTTAATAATTTCTAATGACATTGGAATAATTAATAATAGTCAATTATGACTTTTCTACTAAGATGTTTTTAAAAAAATACTAAAATATATGCTGACAAAGTCTTTTTTTTAATCATTATGGTTATTTTTCATATAACAAAATAAAAATAAAAAATGAATGTAATATCTTACGTTCAAAATAATATCAAATATATCAACAAGGTGTAGTACAACTGGTAGATAGTTGGGCTCCTTAACCATCTAGTCCAAGGTTCGATTCCTGGGCGGTGCGTATGGAGAAACATTTGTTGGGAGAGGCCTACCCACTTAACGTGATCTCAGAGTCTCGAAGAATTAGTCTCATAGCTGTCAGTTGTGGGGATACCTTGGGAAACCAAAACAAAATAAAATAATTATCAAATATGTCATAAAAAATTTTAAATTATTGATTTGAAAATTAACTCAAAAATTTTGTATTTTATGTTTTCGTATATACATGTCAGATTAAAATAATTTTGGTATATTAATTCAAAGCATAACAAATTAGTTGTACCAAAAAAAAAAAGCATAACAAATTAGAAAAAAAAAGGAATTAGAATGTAACTAGGACTAGAAAATTAAACTTAAATAGGTGATATATGTATTTAAAAAAATAAAAATGAGAGAAAAATTATGAAAATGTCTGATGTATGCGGACAAAGTACTCTTATTCCATTCGTGCATGACATGAGATCAATACTAGTATCGTAGTTAAAAAAAATACTAGTACCATGGAAAAACAAGAAAATAAATCTAATCTTTAAAAAAAATTGTTTGAATTGGATGTTTTACAATATTATAGAAACTATAATTTAAAAATTAAATACAGAAACAGATTAAAAACAGGAACAGAAAACGTTCATAGATGTCCTGAGATTTTTGTTTTAAATACTAAAAATAAAAATTGTTTTTAAATAAGTTTTTAAAGAACAGCTTACGACAAACAAATATTTAAATAGATTTTTTTACCTAGTTTAATAGTTTTGCTAAAACAAATTCACATTATTAAAAATAACCTGAGAAATTGTATGACATAAATAATTAAATGATTTGATTACTTATATAAAGAGATTTTTTGATATATTGAAACTGGGAATCATTCAATGTTACCAAAATATGAAAATTTATTGAGATTGTTATGAACATTGGTACTTTTAGCATTTTGTTTATGTTGCTCTTCTTAAAATTCTACATCCGTCATCAAGTCTCAGTCAGGAAATACTTTTCCACCCTTAGTGATAATATATGTAAGAACATGTTCATTCCAAATTTGCTAAGTTGATGTTATACTCTAATAAAGATGTACAATAATCTGTCGAAATTCGTGGAGGAATCATGCTCTATGCAATGACAAACTATAGCACAAGAACTCCAACATATCAACGTGCATGTTCGTAGGAGATTAGGATTTCACATTCAAACATTAAAAGGGAATTGAATACATGCAACAAGACTTGCCAAATTGAGGAAGAGAAAAAAAAGAGCAACATAATCATGAAGTGGTGAGGGTTCAAAATCCTGGACTAGAAGAGGTACACTGCCTGCAACAGAAGCATTAAGCTCTATGATACTCTCATACATTTTCTTAGAACTTAATCATCTGAGAATGAGTAGGTTTGCTGTACAACAAACAAGGCAATTTGTATGTGATTTCAACTTTCACACAAAATTATACTCTGCTCCTGCTAGAGGACACCTGGTCAAACATGCTCTGCAACATTGCTAATTTCTCTACGCCTTATTCACACGAATTTTTTGTCCTTCCAATGGCTGCAATTGACATGTAATCAGACAAATACCAAATCACTGTCAGCATAGTATCTAGAAGCAAATTAATCAATCATTAAAGCTCCCATTATTTTCAATTTACAAAATTCAGTTCCAATAAACAACCAGATCTAAGCATCATAGAATTAAGTCATGTTCACAAATTAGGAGATTACCGATAAGAAACTTGTACAACGACAGAAGTCAAGATAAATACTTACAATCTGAGGAAAATTGGGGCAACCAAAGCAAGCATGAGCAAGAAGAGTGAGAGAGATGAGACCAGCATATGTTTATGAGGAAACTAGATAATGGAAAATAAGCAGGCTATTGTGGCTTTGCCAATGTCTTTAATTACTTATAAGATCATATTAAAAAGTAATACAGTTCATTGACAGAGTTCCTTGGGATAGATAATGTAAGGACATAAAGAACAAATTCAATTGCGTTTTGTACACTGCATGTTACTCTAGCAAGTATATATAAAAAAGTACCGTCATTATCTATAAACAAGGTTTGAATTTCTTATTTATTTGTCTATCTTAAATATCATTGGTCCACCCTCCACCTATGACTAGGGTGATTTAACCCAAACTTCGTTTAGCGTCATTTAGGCAACCCCGTTATATAATACTACCATGTATTTGAAGTATATTGGGATGTCTCAACTTGCAAATAAACAAAAAGAGAAGTAAACAGCTTACAGCATTGTTGAAGGATGAGATTGCAGCTTCTACATCCTCATCTGATGAAAAAGTAACAAAACCAAAGCCACTGGACTTTGAGGTCCCAGGAACCCGTGAAACCTTGGCACTAAGCACTTTTCCCTTCTCAGAGAAAAAGTTTTTGAGCATATCACTTGTAACTGTCTTAGCCAGATTTCCCACATATACCTTGTAGGGACTGTCAACATATTTGGATTCCTCAGCCTGGACTAGAGGAAAATCTACTGTCGTTAAAGGTTTTTCAGTTACATTTACTTTAATCTCACGTCCTCCAATTTGCTGTCATAAAAACATGAAGTTCATTAGTTCTTTAAGAAACCTAAATTGCTGAATGAACAATGGCAATCTTTAAATAGATTTTTGTAAATTATGCAATGAAACTTACTGTGCCGTTAAGTTTCTCAATTGCTGCATTTGCATCCTCAACAGTTTTCACAGTAACAAATGCAAAGCGACGGCTCCTTCCAGAGTATTTATCATACATGACCTGTGAATCATATGCAGAGAAAAGTGAATAAGTTGATCAGTCCTAATATGTGACAACAGACAAATTGTTCCCAAACCCATATATAACGAAAAGACCTACAGATGAAGTTGTTAAACTATTTTACAAGGATATAAAGTATGCTCCCTCCCCCAAAACCACATACCATTCAGTTTATTTTCAATTCCTCAGGTTCTTGCAAGACCTTTATTTGGTTCATGTTGTCAATAGAATTATATGATCACTCAATTGAGCCGTTTAGCATCATAAAGAGGTAAAACTGATTGAAGTTTCAGATTTCAATATTTTATTATAAGTCAGTCACATGTACTACTTACTACACCTCTTTATCTTTCAAGCTATTTTTGAAAATTTCAGAAGGTCCTGAGTCATGAGTACATATATTAATGCTCATGTCATCCAAATTCTGCTATCGTCGTATTAACTTGGCAATTACCAAGTAGGAAAAAGGAAAACAAGACATGTTGTGCAATTTTGGTTCCACTTAGATCTCTATCATATGCATCTTTTCCTAAAAGGGATAATCAACAATAAGAGCAATACTAGCAATACACTCTTTCTAACACGTTCTTTTATTGATTGAAACTCATATAAGTACACTAAATTATATGTATCCCACTCTCAATCCGATGGATCCCTTGTTGAGTCCACATGAATTTCAACCAATTAGAGAAAATATGTCGGAAAGGGTTTTCGAGAGTGCATTGCTAGCATTTCTCCACACAGTAAACTTAAAACAGCCAAGCTTCCTCTACTTTCCACCAAAGCAAGGTTGTCCACAAAAGCAACAGCATAATACACACACCATAAGCTCCAAATAAGCTGGCTATAAGCTACAACCAATAGCTTATTAAAAAAATCTATAAAGAGCTTATTTGAAGCTTATAAGCTATTTTGATAAGCTCCTCCAAACATGTACATAAGTGCTTATTTTACTAAATAAGACCAAATAAGCTGTTCATAAGCTCTTCCAAACGGGACCTAAATGAAGATTCAACTTGAAACACCCCATTTGAACGTTCAATTAAATAAGCAAACACACCAACTTCCTCCACTAAAAAGTACCCATTACCACAATTGGATAAAAAATCAGAACTTTGACAATAATTAGTGCATAACTTTCTTTGCAAAAAAGAATTTCAATAAAGAAAACACACCATCCATGAAATCTCACAAAAAAAAAAACACCCCATTGAAAATCAACAAATGGGTAATGTATACCTCTGCTTTCTCAACAGCAGCATGTTCTTGAACAATGTTTGCAAGCTCATCGTTGGTGAGAGTGCGAGGAATGTTGCCAACGTAGAGTCTCCGGTCAGCCTCAGATTGGGTGGCCGCAGCTTGCTCCGCCACCGCAAAGGGTCTTCGTAAACGGAGTGGGCGTGCGAGAGAAGGCGCCAACCTGAGATGACGGGGTTGCAGGTTGCTGGTTGTGGAAGAAGATGGAGTTGTGAGGGAGAGAAGATTGGGTGGTGTGAGCAGATAAGAGTGCAAAGCAGCCATTGTTGAGGGAGACAAAGAGAGAGAGAGTGAAGAAGCAAAGGCAAATGGAAATGGATGATTTTGCTGTTGGAAGCATCAGAGCTTTATCTTGTTGGTTTTTTCTTTCTTGATTATAGCTTTGGTCCTATAGTTTCAGAAATGTGTGAGTTTAGTCCTTATAATCTTTTGGTTCCAATGGCTAATCAAAGTAGATTTTCTAAATAATATGATTTCATTAAAAGATAATGATTTTTTGAAAATTTAAAAAAAATCTTAAAAAATTTCTAAACAATGATTTTTAATTGTTTAGAAAAATAGGTTATTTTTAGAGATTCTTAGAAAAACACATAAGCTAATTTTTTTGGTGACACTAACTAAATTGTTTTTTTTTTAACTCTAAATTGTAAATATCCATTTTTACCTCTTTCGAAAAAAAAATTACATAATTATTAAATTAAAATAAGAATGTTTAAAAGCTTAAAAAATAAGTAAACGCATAATTTTTTGTATGTATTTAAATATTAGTAAGAATATTAGCATGTAGAGTTTTAAGAAAGTTTAAAAATACATCTTCGTCTTTTTTTTTTCAATTGTAATGTGTTTTTTAACTAACCATGGTATTGTGTTGAGTTAAATAGAAAATTATGTGAGAATCTTTAATAGTTATCTCTGTTAAATAAAGTGGTGTAGTGTGTATATTTTCAATAAGAATAAGGCTAAGTATTTTTTGGCAAATTTAGAGGGTGGTAAATTTATTTTACTCTTAATAGATATGTCAGATTAGCAGATGTTAAAATGATAAAGGTGTTTGGTTGTTCCGAAGAAGAAGAAAAAAATTATAAAAGGTGTTTGGATGTTGAAAGTGTCTTTCTATGAGATTGAGACCATCTTTCCTTTACCAAAGCAGATACAACTCACAGTCATGTTGTTCTACCACAAAGTCAGGATGGTTCCTCATTTTTTCTTGATTTTCCTATGGAAGATTCATCCTTCATCAACACAACAAGAGAGTTCCAATTTGAGGAGATCACAGGGACAGAGAAAAGCTGCTCCAGCTCATCTTAGTGATTACCAGTTACCACTATTGATTCTACAGTTTGATATCCAACTTCTAACTTTCTTTCTTATGACAGATTATCAGCATCACAGAATCATTTTACTTTAGCTATTACCAACATGGTGGAACCAAAGAACTACAAGGAAGCCATACAACATAAATGTTGGCAGGAGGCCATAGATGCTGAGTTAGCAGCTTTGAAAATAGACTAACACCTGGAAAATTACATTTCTTCCTCCTGGCAAGAAAACTATAGGATGCAATTGGGTTTTCAAAATTGAAGTTTCATACTGATGGTTCAGTTGAGCGATGCAAAGCTCGTTTAGTGGCAAAGGTGTATACTCAGATAGAAGGAATAGACTACCTAGAGCCCTTCAGTCCTGTAGTGAAGATGAACATAATCAAGAAGCCATAAGGGTCTTGAGATATATAAAGGAGCACCAGCACTGAGATTATTTTTTCCATCTCAGGGAAGCAATCTGTAGTATCCAGGTCATTTGCCCAGGCTAGTTGTGAAGCTCAGTGGCTGCTCTATCTTCTACATGATTTGAACATTCTACATGACAAGCCTGTGATTATCTATGTTGATAATCAATCTGCTCTTCACATAGCTAGTAATCCTGTCTTCCATGAGAGGATAAAACATATAGAAATGGATTGTCACCTGGTGAGGGATACCATTCAAGCTAATGTTCTTCATCTCATGCCAATCTCAAGCAAAGAACAAATCGCAGACATTTACACCAGACCACTTGCAAAGGGACCCTTCTCATACCTTCATGCCAAATGGGAATGCCTGATATCCATTCCAGTTTGAGGGAGGGTGTTGAAGACTAGTTTAGTAGATTTGCTTTTAGTCAATTACTTAGCTTAATCGTTGAATAAGTCTAGTAGTTAGTGACTGTTGTTCAATAAATCAGCTTTAACTGATTTCTGTTATTCAGTTTTGGCTTGAGCTCACATGTTAGACCCTTGTATAAATACTTCATATCTGTATCAATTACAAAATAATAAAAACTGTGAAAAGTGATTTCAGTTATCTTCTCTCTCGACTCTTCTTCTTTTCTACGGAGAGCACTGTTTCTTTTGGATTATGCTCATGTTCCTGAAACTGTGTTTTCCCTTCCGGAGAAACCATATTGTTCTTTCCAAGGTCATTTGGACGATGTTTTGGATTTGTCTTGTTCTAAATCTCAGGTAAAATTTCTCTGCCACTTCATTCATATAATATATGAAGTTGAGGTTTTCATTGGTTTTCATTTTCAATTGTAGCTACTTCTCTCATCATCAATGGATAAAACAGTATGATTATGGACTTTGAATGAAGAACACTTTCTTAATGTACCTAAGTAATAACATTTTCACCACACTACCTTTCCATTTTTTCCCACTTGCTGATATATATATATATATATATATATATATATATATATATATATATATATATTTTTTGAAAAGCACTTGCTGATATTTAATTTGAAGCAATGGAGTTGAGGCATTTCTAATTTGTATTTTGAAGAATGAGATTCTTTCCTTTGCCATCATTCATGTGCGTATATTAGTATTTCTGTATTATTTGGATAAGGAGTTATTCATGTGACTCCATATCAACTATATAAGATATGAAATACATGTTTTTAACATGTAATAACAGTATCTTTAAAAAAAAACATGTAATATCAGTATTGAACTGTTTGGCATTTATTTGACAACTATACATGCTGATTGTGAACATCTTAACTGCTGCTTGGTCCCCCTCATGAATAGGTTTGATCTTATTTCGCTTCTCCCATGATGGAATGTTTTTGAATTGTTCCTTGATTCTAGGTGATCTTCATAACCGCTTCATCAGTTAATGGCAGCATTATCATTTACGAAAAAAACAATAATTTGATCAAGAATATATCAGAATTTAATTAGTTATTAAACTTGTAATATGCTGTTACAGATTACAGACACTGCATTGAGTGCATTTTTTTTCAAAAAAGGGAAGAAAGTTAGAAGCAGTTAACACTCTTCTTCAGAAACTGTCTACTGATTTTATCTTCCCTCACCAAAAACTGAATACTTCTGCTCCTCCATACACATTTCAAACGTTCACCACAGCAAGTATGTTTGAACTTGATCATTTTCAAGATTCACCATTTTCTCTTCTTCATTATTTGTATTCCCACTTGTCATTTTTGTGGCATGTTTGTGTTCATTGCTGTGTGCTTTTTTTCCAATGTTGCAGAGAAGCAATGGCAAAAGAAAACCAAAACCAAAACCAAAACCAGAACCAGAACCAGAACCAGAACCAGAACCAGAACCAGAACCAGAAAAAGCAACAACAACAACGAAAAGAGGATTTTTCTCTGAAGGAGACAACTCCTAACATCAGTGCTGGAAGGGTGATCAGTGGTGACAGGCTTCCCACAGCATTTGATCTTGTTGAGAAAATGCAGTTTCTGTTTGCAAGGGTTATGAGGGGAAAAGACTTACCAGAAACTGGTGATTCTGAAACTTGTGATCCTTATGTGGAAGTGAAAGTTGGAACCTTTGTGGGGAAAACAAGGTCCTTTGAGAACACAAAGAACCCAGAATGGAACCAGGTATTTGCTTTTTCCAAGGACAGGATTCAGGAGCAGGTTTTGGAGATTATAGTGAAGGACAACAAGGGTGATGCTGAGCCTGATCATCAGTTTCTCGGCCGCATAGATTTCACCATTTCTGATGTTCCTATGAGGGTTCCTCCTGACAGCCCTTTAGCACCACAATGGTACAAGCTTGAGGATCAAAAGGGGGTGAAGCTTGTTACTGGAGAGTTGATGGTGTCTGTTTGGATGGGAACTCAAGCAGATGAGGGTTTCCCTGATGCTTGGCATTCAGATGCTGCAGCTGGTGGTGAAATTGAAAACATTGCTTACACGCGTTCGAAGGTGTACCTTTCTCCTAGGCTTTGGTATCTCAGGGTTAATGTGATTCAGGCTCAGGATTTGATACTGAAAGGCAAGGGTGGCAACAACAACAACAACAACAACAACAATAACAACAACAACAACAACAACAACAATAACAGCAACAACAACAATAACAACTCAGAAATTTTCATCCAAGGTATTCTGGGGAACTTGGCTCTGAGAAGCAAGCCCATTAAAATGAACACAAACACAAACAACCCCTTATGGAATGAGGATTTGATGTTTGTTGCAGCAGAGCCCTTTGATGAACCTTTACTTATAAGCATTGAGAAGGGTCAGGGAAACTCCAACAAGCATGAAATGTTGGGATGTTGTTTGATTCCTTTGAAGAATGTGGAGAAAAGAACAGATACAACTCCACCACCTAGTGTGTGGTACAATATTGAGAAGCCCAAGGAGGAAAATGAGGAAGCTAAAGAGGAGGATAAATTTAAACTTGCTGGTAGAATCAATTTGAGAATCTCTTTGGATGGAGGCTACCATGTTCTTGATGAGGCCACACACTATGCCAGTGATCTCAGGCCATCATCTAAGCAATTGAGCACACCTAGCATTGGTGTGCTGGAATTGGGAATCCTTAACGCGGTGGGCCTCTCTCCAAATAAGAAGGACAATCGTACCGACGCATATTGTGTTGCTAAGTATGGTCCCAAATGGGTGAGGACAAGGACTATTGTTAATAGTCTTTCTCCAAAGTGGAATGAGCAGTACACTTGGGAGGTTTATGATCCTTGCACTGTCATCACAGTTGTTGTGTTTGATAATGGCCACTTACAACATGGAGGGAATAAAGCTGAAGGAAACTTACAACAACAAGGAGGGAAAAATGCTCAAGAACCAATGGATAAGAGAATTGGAAAGGTAAGGATTAGGCTCTCCACACTTGAAAGTGGTAGGATCTACACTCACTCTTACCCTCTCATAAACGTGCACAACCAAGGAGTGAGGAAAGTGGGGGAAATTCAATTGGCTGTGAGATTTTCTTGTCCATCTTTGCTGAATGTTTTGCAAACCTATGCTCAACCTTTGCTCCCAAAAATGCACTACATTTCCCCATTGTCTATTTATCAGCTTGAAAGTTTGAGGAACCAAGCTGCTGCGGTCACCATAATGAGGTTCAGGAGGGCTGAGCCACCACTCAGCAAAGAGGTTGTGGAGTACATGCTAGATGTGAGGGCAAATGTGTGGAGCATGAGAAGAGGAAGAGCTCAATTTTACAGGATTGCAAGCCTTCTAAGTGGCTTAGTCTATGTTGGTAAATTTTTTGATGAGATATGTGGTTGGAATAACAAATTTAAAACAATCACTAGTTACTTGATCTTCCTCATTGTCATTTTCTACCCGGGATTAGTCTTGCCATTTACGTTTTGTATCCTTCTGTTGCTTGGGATTTGGCGCTATAGAACAAGGCCAAGACATCCTTCTCACATGGACATGAGATTGTCTCAGGCTGACACAGTTACTAATGAGGAATTAGAAGAGGAGTTTGACCCTTTTCCTTCTAAATTCAATGGTGATAATCTGAGGAAGAGGTATGATCGGTTGCGTGGCATTCTAGGGAGGGTGCTGGAAGTGATGGGGGACTTGGCAACTCAAGGAGAGAGGTTTCAGTCCCTTCTCAGCTGGAGGGATCCAAGGGCAACTTCTCTGTTTGTGATTTTCTGTTTGGTTTCTGCCATTGTGACTTATTTCATTCCTTTTCGTGTTCTGATCTCCATCGCGGTCTCTTACTTGTTGAGGCCTCCGAGGCTCCGGTTTGGTAAGCTTCCTGCAGTTCCTCAACACTTCCTCAGGAGGATGCCTGCTAAGTCAGATGGCATGATATGAGTTGGTTTGTCTTTGCTTATTGAATTTCCTTTGGAAAATCTGTTTGGTTTCTTCTACATTTTGTTTCACTGCAGATTATATTTATCTTGTGATTTACTTTGAATTTTTCAGCAATGACATTGTATTTTCCTATTCACTTGATTATATACTGGTTACTTTCAGTTGCTTCACAGTTCTATTCTTTTACAAAACCTACTTTTTTATATAGAAGTATCCAAACATGAATTACATCATTTTAATTCATGTTTTCCATAGGCAATTTTGGTAGAAATGATTCTGTTCTGTACAGAGTCAGTATGCTTATATTGTTGATCCAAAACACACTTAATAGGATACTAATTTACCACCTTGTTTTTAGTTCCATTGAGATCAGCCAGTGTTGTATTAGTTTAAACAAGTTGAGATGACTATTGGAATCGATTTTGGGACCTAACTGTTACAGGATAGGTTCTATTGTTTAGTAGACAGACAATATGCACTGTAATCATGACTGTGTAAACCAGATTTATTGTTTTCCTGTTTGGTGTGGTTTTCACATGCGTCCTTTACCTGCTTTCCAAAATGATTACTGGTAGATTGCATCATTACACAACTGGATTATAATTGAGACTCTGGATAGAACTGGGAAACTATGATACATGACCACCATTTAAAAAAATTCACTGAGGATAAAGCTTTTCGAGTGATGCATGATCTTAAATTGGCCTATAAAGCTTGTGCTAAGTAGCTTTCTGAGAATTTTGGTCTTAAAACAGAATAATTGCAATGAAGTCAACAAAAGAAAACAACAGGAAATGAAAGATGTGAGAACTGAAGTCTTCATATCTATCACAAGAAATTGCTGGGTACAGAAGGCATCTTGCTGCGAAACTTCGGATGGCACAAGTAATACAAACCAGTTACCAGAGCCACCACTCTTGGTGGTGTACACTACAAAGATGCTGGTAGCTCTGGTGTCTCTCCAACTCACTACAGATTGGAATCTCTCTCCCTGTGTAGCAATGGCCCCAACAACCGTTTGAACTTGTTTTAACTAAAGATTAATTAAATTGACTTTGTGTTTTCCTATGGATTTATCTAGAAATGACAGTGTTTTCCTATTCACTTGATTTATCTACGGATTAATTAAATTGAGTACTTTCAAGAGTGTTTATCTAGTTCATGTATTTTCAGAAGTCAAATGTAGCAATCACGAGGTGTGGCGTGATGGTTGTTCTCCTTGTCATATCGAAGTTTACGATTAACAAGATCATTTTTTCAAACCATTAAAACCACAGCTATATTAGTCCGTTATGAATTATTCGGGTCATCGATTTCAAGCAAATTCAGGGGAATCTAGCCAATTCTTTTGCACAGTATATTCAATTAGTGTATATATTCTTAATTGTGACACTAATGTGTATATATTAGGGATTATCATTGATGAAAAGGGGAGGAAGTTTTCACTAAAACATGGTCACATAGAACATACTCAGTGACTGATATGAAGGGAGGGACAGAATTACATTAGGCATCCCCCTTCCAAGGAAAATAGGTTGAGGAGGTTGTTTTCATATCCCCAATTTTTCTTATCATTTTGATAGGAAGAAATTTCATACCCAAGCAAGAACTAAAAATTTCAAGAGTGTTTTGCATGTATTATTTGCTTTACTTGTAAAACGGTTGCTCTCTTATAATGTAGTTCAGATATTGGGATGTGTTCATGAAACCAAAGAAGGAGGGGAGGAAAATGTTGCTATTTCTTAGAACTGGTTTACATTGTGAGAAAGTTTATACTGTTAACTAGTCATGATGGATAAGAAGTTATGTCTTATTACTCTCTTGAGTGGTTTTGATAACCTTCTGTATATTTTCAGCACAAATTCCTAACAAGAGCAGAATGTCTGATTATTTGACAAGTAGTGAATGAGTGAGAAAGAGAACTCCTATGTTCCGTCTGAATTTGATTTCTAATTTGATTGTCTTGTTTATCTAGTTCATGTATTTTCATAAGTGGAATGTAGCAATTAGAAGGTGTGGTGTGGCTTAATGTTTGTTCACCTGGTCCGGTTGATTATGGATACAAAGGTCTCACAAAAGAAAACAAAATGAAAAATAAAGGAGTTTACAATTACCAACATCAATAATACTACTCCCTCCGTTCCTATATAACTGATATTTTAAGGTTGTGGCACAAATATTAAGAAGTAGCAATTAATATTCTTATTTTACTAAAATTACTATCTAACTTCCTATTATACCCTTTATCTCTCTTATCAATTCTAACTTTTCAATTTTCCTACCAACAATAAATGAAGGACACAATTGATAAAGTAGCATTAATGCTCTCTTGAAATTGTAAAAGTATCAGTTAAATAGGAACAAAAAAAGAACCAAATTAGTATCAGTTATTTAGGAACGGAGGGAGTATTAAAAGAGCAAAGGTTCAAAGAACCAAATGCTGATGTGTCGCAACCACAAGCATTCTGCTCTCTCATGCAATCTTAGACTTGGTGGAATTCCACATGGCATTCTACAAGCTCTTCTCTCCTTTTTACTGTACACATGACATTTCCTTCTTTTTTCTGTTTTTTTATCAAGCTCCACACATGATTCTCTCTCCCACTATCTTCCTTCATTATTAAGAACTCATTCTCTCTCCCAAAGAGTGCATCTTCCAATTCCTTTTTTAAATGCTTCACACATACCACAGAAGCATGCAAGCCTTCATAATTATATTTTCACCATTCCAATTAATCTCTTCCATCAATGGCCACCATTATCATATTTCTGACCAATCATATACCCTGCACCAAATCCTTATTCAAATCTCCCCAAGATGACACATTGGGAACCAAATCTGCATCTCCAAAAGTTTTCAAATTTCAAATTTACTATCTATATTTATTGTTTTATTGTTCTCATTCTCACTACCAACTCAAATTTCCCAGTCTTGCTTCACAGGTCTCATCTCCTTCGCGCTCTCCTTCCTCACCTAGGTCTCTCTACCACTCTGAGGAACTCAAGTCCTCCTTCTTCAACTTCTTCTGCTCCCAAGTCCCAACCCGAGCCAGAACTTGCGATCCGTCCCCTTCGGCTTCCTCTCTGACTGGCGTTTCAAATGCAGTGGAGTACTTACTCTCCAAGGTCGGCGATCTCATGATCTAGGCTCTTCGCAAGTAATCCCCTCTTCCCTCCCCTCCCCCCTTTATTTTCCAGAGTTTTCTTCATTTGATTCCTTTTCATCTCTCTATCTCTCTATATAACCCATAGTTTGCTGAGTTTGCTACAACTTTGTGTTCGGATAGATGTCATATCGGACGGACATTTGGGTCATTTTGGGAACAATTGGTTCTTTCTAGGTGTTTTTTTTAAGGCTGGAGAAACCTTTCCCCATTTTCTTCTTATTCATTTTGTATTTATTGGTCTTTCTTCTTTACTTTTTGTTCAATTTACCCTTTCATTCCCAGAATAATTTAAAATTAAAAAACCTAACAGATGATCTTACTTTGATTACCTATAATTTACTGAGTATTAGATTTCATTTTATTTATTCATTCTGCACTGAATTATGAAGAAGCATGAGTTACTTTTCAGCTGATTGATTTTTTGAGCTTTTGTTCTGTCTCTCATATTAGTGTTTATGGGTGTTGAATCTTTAAATATTTCTATGAAGCATGACACAAGTTGGAAACACTTCAGCAACAACTGTTATAGGTAATAAAAGTAGAAAATTTCCTCAATCCATAGATGCACTTGGTTTCAACTGTTATGTGTCTTCTTTAAACAGTGCAACTTATTTTGAATGCTAATTGCGTTGTTTTTGTTGCTTAATTTTTACTATAATGCCTTTTTTTAGAATGTGTATCTTCTGGGCTTCTGGCCACTTTTATAAAAATTTTGGCATTTGTAGGCCATTGTATGTTAGTTAGATAGTAATTAATATTAAATTGTTAGCATGGGGGAATTATATATAAAAAAGGATAGAAGTATTTATTGAGGGATTACTTGGAGATTGTCTAAGTTCCACCTGTAGCTCGGGCTAATGTAAAAAGTTAAAACAACAACCATTTTAGAACAGAGAGAGTATGTATTACTAATTTTTTTGCTTATAAAAAAAAATGTATAACTAATTTTTCTTAATTTTTTAAATAATTATAGAATTAAATATGTATAGATATTTATAATGTACGATAATTTAATGATGAAATTAGGAATCATTAATATTCAAAATATTTGTTCATGTATAAATTACTGGGACTAACATTTTACATGTAAATAATTTTATTTTATATTTAAGTCAAAGATTTTATTTAATATAATTCAGTTCCGTTCACTTTTCAAGCTAATTTTAGAAATTAATATATATAAAAATATGATAATTTGATAATGAAAAAATATCGTCCATAGATTAGAAAATGTTAATTTGTTGATATTTATTTATGTTTAAATTATATGGTTACAAACTGCACGAGAAGAAATGAACATGAAAATAATATTATGTGTAAATATGATGATTTTGGCCAATTAAATTCTTTATTTCGAAACCTTTATATTTGTTAAATGGTTGTATGAGTTTAAATTACTATAGTTGAGTGACTCAATTTATGTTTTTGAATTATCTATATTCTTATGATGATTGTACTTTCATTCTTAGCATCTCAAATTTTTATATCAATATATAGTATTGATTAATGTTCAAAGAGTTTAATTTCTATGCACTGATGGTGTAAAGTTTTTTTACAACGTTAACCAATCAGATTTCAAGAATGTGAGAAAATCTCTTTTTATTTCATTTCGTTAATTGACGTGTCACATCCTTAAAATCTGATTGGTTGACGGTGTAAAAAAAACTTTACACTGTCGGTGCATCAACCTGTTTCTCATGTTCAAATACAATAGTAAAATTTGCCGTGCAACAGCACGGGTAGAAAATTCTAGTCAATTTTTCAAACCATTAGTAGTCCGTTGTGAATTATTCGATTCTCTTGCATAGTACATTCAATTAGTGGTTTGACTTTTAACGGGTCATTTCACCAATTCCCTTGATCGATTTTTGTAACTCACTATATTCTTAATTGTGACTTAATCTGTATATTATAGGGATTGTCATTGATGAAAAGGAGAGGAAGTTTTTCACTAAAACATTTAAGGTCACATAGGCATCTAATCAGTAAACTAATATGAAGGGAGGGACAGAATTACATTAGGCATCCCCTTCCAAGGAAAATAGGTTAAGGAGGTTGTTTTCATATCCTTAAATTTTTTTATCATTTTGATAGGAAGAAATTTCATACCTAAGCAAGAACTAAAAATGAACTGCATAAGTTAAAATCAAAACAAAGAGAGCAATGTGCAACTTTTTAGATAATATTTCATAAAAGAAACCTTACGGAAGACAACCCGGACATGTGGCTTCATCCGGAACTAGCCACAACCGATCACAAAACGGCCAAAACCGATGAAAAATGGTGATAAAAAACAGGTTAAACTGGTTTTTTTTGAAATGGAATAGCAAATATATTAATCAACGGAAGACATAGAAGCCATTACATCATAATTCACGAAACGTAAAGCGTCACTCAGTACCTCTTCCAACCACACCATATCCGTAAAATTGGAAGCGATAGTTAAACTGGTTTTTTTAATTAACCCTTTATTATTTATTTTTATCACAAAATATATAAAAGATGAACAATATATTATTATTTTTAAAACTTAATTAGTCTAAATTTATTAATATCTTGTGTAAATATATTACAATGTACAGTTCTCAGCTATTTTTTTTTCATATACATGGTTCAATGATCGAACCCCTCTGCACAAAATATTTAAGGAGCTCAATTATCTCATTATGCATACATCGCATATGGCACACACTCATACATATCCAAGGATCACGACCACTATACGGTACGCTTGTCAAGGAATATTATCCTACATGACATTGTTTGATAGTCGACATCATTCTATAAATAACATATAGCACTACTCATCAGGTACACACAATATGCCATAACGTTACCCTACCAAAATTCTGACTTGGGCATCAGGATGCCTTTGCTGGTACTCCTCGAGCGCTCCAACTTGACGATAGAGGACCTCGAACATCAACAAAGGATGATAGATGACCTTCAACATGATGATGACAAAGAACCCCCGACGTGACGACGAAGGATCCCCAACATGATGATAACGGACCTTCTACGTGATAACGTACAAAACACCTAACTCTCCAGCAGAACTGAGCTAAGACAACGGTTATCCTTCTGGCCAGTTCCACCTGTTGAACAAGTCTAAACACCACCTTATTTTAGCGTGTGGTCGTCAATAATTTAACTTCTACAAACAAGAAATGCAATATTTTTATTGAGTTACATAAAACTATTCTGATTTAGAATAGCCCGTTTGGATATGAATAAAAAAGCACCTATTGGAGCTTCTCTACTAAAAAAACACTAAATAAGTTTCAATAAGTGCTTTTTGGCTTGCATCCAAACAAATGCTAAGTTAACTTTGGCAAATTCAATAGTTACTCACAAAGCCCAGCACTCATATATTATACGCGCGTTTTCACCTTCAAATTAGGGTTTTGCAGCGAGCACACAGGGCAACAATGGCGCCGAGAAAAACCCCAAGGGTGACAAGGAACCCTGATTTGATCAGGGGAATCGGCAAGTACTCAAGGTCCCAGATGTACCACAAGAAAGGCATCTGGGCCATCAAGGCCAAAAACGGCGGCGTTTTCCCCCATCACGATGCTACCCCCAAGCCCCAAACCCTAGCTTCGAAGCCCCCCAAGTTCTACCCCGCTGATGATGTCAAGAAGCCTCTCCTCAACAAGCATAAGCCCAAACCCACAAAACTCAGGTATCACATTCGTCATTTCCATCACTCCATTTTTTTTGGTTTGCTAGAAGTTTTATTTGGATTAGTATTTTTCTAGTAAATTAGGATCAATGTTTATGATTTTTTGTTTTTTGAGCTTAAATTTTGATACAAGTTATGTTCTTGTATATGTTAATTGACAAAATGAACTTTTGTAGTGTTAGAAATTGTTAGAAATTGTGAGAAATGCACACTCCAGTGAATTTTTTTTCTCACTTCTAGCTTGGGATGTGTGGAATGAGGTGTGCATTGGAACTGGGATGAGAAATGTGGATTTTTTTATGTACTGTGAAATTAGTGTGTTTTGTTTTGGTTCTGGGGGCTTTTGAAAAGTGAATCTTATACTGGGTTTGCTTTTGTCATCAGGGCTAGCATTTTGCCGGGGACGGTGCTGATTCTGCTTGCTGGGAGATTTAAGGGGAAAAGGGTTGTTTTCCTGAAGCAGCTTCCATCTGGGTTGCTTCTTGTCACAGGTATGTGATGAGATTGAGATTTATTGGTTTCTGTTCATTTGGTCAATGCATGATGGGTATTGGTGGCAAGGGTTCATTTTTTTTGGGATCATAATTTATGTCAATCAATGTTATTTCTATATCATGTGTTCTCGATTGGTTGGTTTCTGTTTATGTGTTCAATGAATGTTTGCCTGATGGGCCTTGTTGGTGGACAAGGGTTCATTTTTTGTGGGATCAGAATTCATTTGAATCAATGTTATTTCTATTTCATGTATTCTCGATTTACTTGTGAGAAATAGTTGATGCTAATACTGCATCTTATGTTCGCCTGCTGTTTTAGCATACTAAGTTCTTGTTTGTTCTAAACTTCAATTTTTAGGACATAATTGCCTACCCTCTGGGAAAAAAACACTGGCATTGTGATTATGATTTGTAAGCTATGCTGATCTCAAAAAAAAGCTAATTCAAATGAACTTAATGTCATCTCGTAAAATATTATTTTCCTTTGTGCAAATGATAGCGGTTAAGTTATTGAATGAGTTTCTGGGTGTTTTTTCATTTTAGACTTTGATACCTCTTGATGTAGATAATTTGTTACTAATTTCAAATTTTTACTAATCTGTATTTCCCCTCAAGCATTTGCGCTGCTATCTGATATGTACACCATTTATTTTTGGTCTCTCTTCTCATGTTGATCTCTTTGCCATTTAAGGTCCATTTAAGATCAATGGAGTTCCTTTGAGAAGGGTGAATCAATCTTATGTCATTGGTACGTCCACCAAAGTGGATATTTCCGGTGTTAATGTTGATAAATTCAATGACGAGTACTTTGTTAAGGAAGCCCAGAAAAAGAAACAGAAGGGAGAAGGCGAGTTCTTCGAGGCAGAGAAGGAGGTTGGTTTTTCTGTTTTAATTTGGTGTTATTATTTTTTCTTGTTATTTTCAATTGCTTCTGTGATGCTGAGCTCTATTATTTTCTTCCTAACGTAGGAGAAAAATGAGCTTCCACAAGAAAAGAGAGATGCCCAAAGTACAGTGGACTCTGCAATATTGAAAGCCATTGAGAGTGTTCCGGACCTGAAGTCTTACCTGGGTGCTAGGTTTTCTTTAAAGTCAGGAATGAAGCCACATGAGCTAGTCTTCTAGAGTGCTGAATTTATTTTTGCTTATTTAGTTTTTGTTCAGGTTGTTTCTAATAGTTGTATTGTTCTGCCTTTCTTGGTAATTAAGTCTTAGCAACGTTTTCATCTTCCAATTTTGATCTTAACAGTTATATTCCTTTACCTTAATTTTGCTCCCTCCAAACAAAAAGAAAAGATGCCATTTGTATTTTGTTGGGATACTAATATGGTGATATATTATCCGATTATTGATTGTTATATTATTTGGCAGTCGAAGTATTTGTTCTAGGTTTAAATTTCTACTTGAACTTTTCTGCCAGTGCTAAGTTGTTGTATACCCCTTTTTCTTATGTAGTTGTATATCTTAATATAATAGGATACTGATTGAGCTGGAAAAGTACCACCTTATTTTATTTGAGTTCAGCCAGTGTTGTATTTGTTTATACAAGTTGATCAATTTTTTTTTGAAAAGTCTAAAAGTTGATCATAGTAGTCGAAATCGGGATTATAGCCTTAATGTAAGAATTAGCTGATTTACTCCCGCTCTCTCTACATATAAATTGCGTATAAGATAGCTTAAATAACAAAAAAAGCAATTTAAATGACTGTAAACACTTCAATGAAACTTTGAAAACAATAAACTTGCATCAAAACAGAGTTTCTAATCTAGCAAATCAGATAACAGAGGAGTAGAAACAGAGAATGGGGCAGGGCTGAAACAAAAGGTAGAACCTGGGGTTGGAACGGATCTCAATCGCTTGCTCCCACAAAATCGCAATTTTGCTGCAACTAAGCGAGTTGGGTTGCGATTTTGCTCTGATTTATGTGAATCACGAACTTGGGTGCGATCAAAACATGCGGAGTCCTGAATCGCATAATCCCACAATTTAAATTGCGATTTTGATTACCATGGTTGCGATGACTAAGGGAATCGTTTTTGGGACCTAACTGTTACAGGCTAGGTTGTATTGTTTAGTAGAGAGACCATATGCATTGTTATCATGGACTCTGTAAACCAGATGTATTGATTTCCTTTTTGGTGTGGTTTTCACATGTGTCCTTTACCTGTATTACAAAATGATAACTGGTGGATTGCATCATTACACAACTTGTTTGTAATTGAGACTCTTGATAAATTTACAGAACTGGCAAACTATGATATACATAACCTCCATTTGAAATTTTGAATACTTTTCACTGAGGATAAAGCTTTTGGGTTATAAATATACATGATCTTAACCTGGCCTATAGAGCTTGTGCTAAGTAGCACTCGGAGAGTTTTGATCTTAAAACAGTACAATTGCAACAACAGAAGAAAAACAACAGGAAATGAATAAAGTTAGAACTGAAGTCTTAACCTATGTATCACAACATGCTATCTGTTCGAGCTGGGAGCCTCTTGAAGAAATTGCTTGGTACAGAAGGCATCTTGCTGCGAAACTTCGGATGCCGCAAATAATACAAACCAGATACCAGAGCCACCACCCTTGGCGGTGTTGCATAGAAGACCACTGCAGAACAAAAGCTGAACACTACAAAGATGCTGGTTGCTCTTGTATCTCTCCAGCTTACTAGAGATTGGAATCTCTCTCCCTGTGTAGCAATGTCCCCAACAACTGTTTGAATCCTACCTGCAACACTTCTAAGCCTGTCATACCTCATTCGAACCACATCATGCGACCTCGAAGTCGGGAATGTGTCAAACTCTTCATCAAGTTCATCCGGGTGAACTCCTTCTGCCCAAGAGAGTTTAGTATCCATGTGAGGCGGGTGTCTTGGGCGGAACCTGTAGTTCCACAGGCCAATGAAGAACATGTAGAGAAACAAAGTTGGAAGAACCAGTTCAGGGTACCAAATCAGTATCAGAAAAAAAACATGAACCAGAACTGTTGTGATGGGGTTCTTCCAATGGCAAACTTGGTTGAACCACTGCCCCATATTAATCAAGCCGGAAAATAGTGACATGACGCGGAAGAAGTTAGCTTTGCTTCTTCTCATGCTCCACATATGGGAATCAACATCCAGCATGTACTCCACTACCTCTTTTCTCAAGGGAGGTTCAGCTCTGCCAAGCCTCACAGCTACAATGTTCATAGCTTGGAACCTTAAATTGTCTACTTGGTTAACTGTGAAAGGACGCAAGTAATGCATCTTTGGTAGCAATGGTTGGCCATATATGTAAAACATGTTAGCTAGTGAGAGGTTAGTGAACCTCACTGCTAATTGAAGCACACCCATCTTCTTAACTCCATGTGGGTGCAAAACAAGAAGAGGGTAAGAATTGGTGTAAATCCTATTAGCTTCCAGTGTTGATAACCTTATCCTTACCTTTCCAATCCTTGAATCATGGACTGCACTACCACCAGTAGCTTTTGCTTTTTCCACTGCACCTAAATGGCAATTGTCAAACACCCCCAATGTTATCACAGTGCAAGGATCATAAACCTCCCATGTGTATTGCTCATTCCATTTGGGACTAAAAGTGTCAAGAATTGTTCTGGTTCTGACCCACTTCTGGCCATATTTTGCAACACAATATGCATCCGTGCTGCCGCGGTTATCATCCTTCATCTTCATTGGAAGAAGCCCTTGTGCTCCTAAAATACCTACTTCAAGCATTCCAATAGGTTGCTTCCATAGTTGTCTCGCCGTTGGTCTCTGGTCACTTGCATACAAAGTGGACTCATCTAGGACATGGTACCCACCTTCAAGGCAAACTCTAAGGTGAACCCTGCTTGAGAATTTCTGCTCATTCCTCCTATCGGGTTCCAGCACTCCAAAACCAAATTTCTCAAGATTGAACCAGCGAGAATGGACCGGCCTGTGGTCTAGATGCTTCTCAAAGAGGGTCAATGGCAAGATTATCTTCCCAAGTACCTCATCTTTTGAAGGGTGAACGCGATCCTCCACGGTAATTGTCAACTGCTCCTCAAATGGTTCAGCCGCAACAAAGACCAAATCTTCGTTCCAAAGTGGTGTGGTTGTCCTAGCTGAACATATCTTTGTCCTCAGCACTTGGTTGCCCAATTGAGCTTTGACTAACACATCTGGTTGGCGATTTCGATCATTTGGTATCACATCTTGTGCTTCAATGACATTGACTCTTAGATACCAAAGTTTTGGTGAAACATAAACCTTTGATCTGATGTTGAAAACACCCTCCCCATAAACTGTGGCAGCATCAGAATGCCAAGCTTCTGGGAAAGCTTCATCAGCTTGAGTTCCCATCCAGACTGCAAGCATGATATCACCCCTCACCTTCTCTTCTCCTCGCCGGTCCTCGAGCCGGTACCACTGAGGAGCCAGGGGGCTATCCGGCGGAACTCTGGTTGGAACCTCATTGAGGTCGAAAGCCACCCTTCCAATGTAATCATCTCTCCCCAACGTTTCTTTATCCTTCACAATGACTTCCAAAACAGAAGATTGAATTTGGTCCTTGGAGAAAGCATAGACCTGGTTCCACTCCGGGTTCAATTTCTTCTCGATGTGCTTTGTTCTTCCTTTGTAGTTCCCCAGCTTCACCTCCACGTAAGGATCACAGCTCGAGGTGAGAGTACCGGGAGGGAGACCTTTGGCTTTCACCACACGAACATACAGATAAAACATCTGCTCAACAAGGTCGTATGTGCTTGTTGATCTTTCTCCGCCACTCGCCCACCCTCTTCCACCATTAGGCCACCGCTCCCCGAGCTGCGGGGTGGTGTCCTTCACATTGTATTCTTCATCATGGCTGCTAGGATGGGCTTGGACTTGAGGGTTTATTGATTGCATTGTGATTGGAGTACCTCTTTGTCTTCTCTTAATTGAAATCATTGTTGAGTGGAAAAACTTGGTGTTTGTTCTACTCCCACAAATGAACTTATTGATCCTTCACCATTTGGGGATAAGATCATGAGCATCTATGACCTCTACTAAGAGCTTCATATCCTTTTGTTGCTACTGTTTCTGTCACAGGAAGCTAAAGCTTAAGTGGCTATCAGCAAGTAACCCAATATTCGAATCTGAAGCAACGGAATTCTACTTAAGAATGCAAAAGATAGAAGAACACATAGTATTGATGTCTCACCTTCTCACACACTAGCACCCCTTACTACTACTTACTTGGTTTTAAGAAAGGAATCGTTTAATGGAGAAGCTGCATTAGCTTTAGTAATATGTTCCTTATTATAACAACTAAGTTTGAAGTATAGCTTAGTACTTTTTATAAGAACTAGTTTAGTACTCTTATCTAGTTCAAATTCTCTTTTTTGTTTACATAAGGAAGATTTAGTTCAAATTCTCTTTATCCTCTTAAACGCTTTAATTTAATATACTATTTTTTATTTAGATTAATCATGCCAATAATTACAAAAATCAAGGGCCTAAATCTCTTTTTTTTTTCAATATATCTCAACAACTGAGATTATTCCCTTGAGACTAAGAGATCATATTAAGTAGGTAAGTCTCTTCGAACAAATTCTTCTTCATATAGATCACTTAGAGATCGAACTTTGAACTAAATGTTTAAAGAGCTCTGATATCTACCAACTATGCTAGATCTTGTTGGTAATATTTATTGCATGGGATCCAAGTTGTTTCAACGTAGTGCATTAATTTTTTTTAGCAAAATTGTCTTATTTAATTATTCAATGCTAAATGCATCATAATAATTGCACTCTCTCTTCCTTTCTATTGTCTAATTAAGTGAGTTGAGGGCAATTTTGAAAAGTTAATATAAAATTTAAGAATAAATTTAATGTTAGCATCTTGATTTTTTTATTCATATAAAAAAAAATAACATGGTAGTAAACATTATGATGGAGTTATCGTTTGCTTTTTGTCAGGTTTGTGTTCATGTTTTTTTTTTTGACAGGCAAGGTTTGTGTTCATGCGATATAGTTACTTAATAAAGGGGTTATTTTCCTAAAGGGACTATCGTAAAAAGGATCAGTTCTTTCTTCTCTATGGAGCAATGCCAAAGTGAGGAAAAAGTGAGTTAACCGAGCGTGAGAGGCAGATTTTTTTTTTTTTTTTTTTTGTTCAAAGGAGAGGCAGATTTGAAGCTGCAACAAAAGCATAGGCAAACTTAGCTTGATGGATTTTGTACCATACCCAAAGATGCTTTTCTTGTTCTTTGTTTTTCTTCTCCTTTTATGAATGTATACTGTAATTAACTAATTATCATCGATCTTTAGATTGCTAAATTTTTTTAATACTGTCTTTTTTTCAAAACTTTGTCAAATTAAAGTTATTCACATGGTGTGCTTTGGTGTCAATTATTTAGCTGGTCATCATTCATGCAACCTACAAAACAGGGCAACATGTAGTAGGATAAGCAAAGAACAAATTATGGCTGTGCAGTGATATATTTTAAATAAAGTTTGTTCTGTCTAGGACTCTAGGACACATACATGTTGATCCTTTTTGAAGCTATTACCTCCTGTGGATTAATATTTGCCAAGAGATCAGAAAATTTTTCTTTTTAAAGTTTCATTAAAAAAAAAGTATTAGATTGAGCTCAATTTTCAGAAAATGGGGAAATGGCATTAAAAATGAAAAATATAGTTCTTTGAGAATAGGCTAATGCAGACTCTTGGAGATGGAGATTGTGGTTTATGCTAGGCTCGCTACAAGTAAGCTCTATTGATTTGATGGATTTTAAGTTAGAACGTTTGGGTTAAATAGGTTTTGCGTCCCGTGAAATAGGTAAGATTAGTGGTATTTTTGATTCTGTACGTGGATGACATACTTCTTATGGAAATTCACTTCCAACCCTTTACTTTGTAATAACTTCGTAAGGAAAATATTTTTCCATGAAGGCCTTAGGCAAATCAACCTATGTACCAGGTACTACGATCTATAGTGATATATCAAAGAGGTTGTTTGGTCTCAATTAAAGTACATACATCGATAAAGGGTTGTAATGTTTCAACATAGAAGATTCCAAGAAAGGATCTTCGCCTATATCACATGACATAAATCTTTTGAAGACTCATTCTCTGTCCAATAAGGAAGAGAGAGAGAGACTGCATGAGCAAGATTCCAAATGCCTCATCAATTGGAACTATCATGTATGTCATGTTATGTACTTAACCAAATAACTCATGTGCATTAAGTATGACAGACAAATACCAGTCAAATCCTAAAGAAAGTCACTGAGTAGTGATCAAGAATATCCTTAAGTACTTAAAAATGACTAAATGATATTCTTTCTTAGTATATGAAGGTAAATGCGAGACTAGTGTGACATGTTACACTAAAATTGTTCGTTGAACATAATAGTTGAAATTAACGACTAAATTTCAGAGAGAAATTTTTTCAGTCCAAAAATTCACCACAAATTTACAAACGGACTACTTTATCAAAAATGTCAAACCGTCGCTAAATTTATCTCTATTAGCCGATAAATATAACCTTTGCTATTTTTTTTCCTGATGAATACAAATAACCTTTAGTTTAGTATAGATAGATATATAGATATATAAATTAAAAGATTATATTTGATAAATAAATTAGATTAGATATGCTTTTGAAAAAAACTTGATATTGTCTCCCTCTCTCTCACATATGAAAATTAGGGTTTTTCAGAGGGGTTTAGATTTGAGAGCCATTGCTTGCACCAAACGAAAACCCCTCAATTTCTCATTCAAAACCATCTATCTCCATTGACGCGCACTTTCACAGCGTACAGTGTAGAGCTAGCTCCCAGATGGTTCGCTCCAATGGCGTCCGCCTCCTCCGATCTCTTCCCGCCGCTAAACTCCTCCGAGACGCCGCCGCCAAATCAGTACGCAAACTCGGCTTTTTCTACGTTTTCTCTGTGAACTGCGATCAAACAATGTGAAAAAATTGTTTTTTTAATTAATTTTTTGGTTGTGAATCTCAGGTTTATAATGGAGTCTTCCAAAGGGGCTATAGGGTATTCAATTCAGGACCCTGCAAACCTTCCGGCATTGTTGAAAGTTTTTCTTCAAAGGGTACGTGACAAGTTCACTTTTTTATTGTTTTGAGTTTGGGATTTTGTGAGTTGGTAGTGCAATCTGTTGAATTAGATTGATGGTTTTTAGTCCAATTCTTGTTTCCTTGGGATGTTGTTGAATTGAGATTTTTCTGTGTTTTTAAGTATGATTTAAGGTTATACTTCTGTAGTATTGTTTTTTTAATCAGTTCGTGTCACATCGAATTGCAGTCGGAAACAATGTTAATTTGAAGAGGAGGATGCTATTTGGAGCAGCTAATACATATTGGGCAGGATGTAGATCCATTCATAGCACAGGTACAAATTATTCAATTATGTTGGGTTAAATATGTTTTTCGTCCCCGAGAATTTGGTTTTCGTCCCTGTATTAAAATTTCTTGGCTTTTCATCCTGTAACTTGCTAGTGTGTATCATACAGGTGTATTTGTTTATTGTCCCTTGCATGTCAATGACTTTTATTTCTCCTTTACTCCTTTTCAGCATCACTGGCAAGAGACTATTATGATGTTCTTGGTGTGAGTAAGAATGCAAGTTCTTCTGAACTAAAGGCAGCATACTATGGGGTACGTTTAACTTAACCAGTATCATTATACATTGGCTTCTATGCCAAAAGTATGTTGTTATTTTATTTTTGGTGAACATCTTGACTTATTTTCTGCAAAAGTTTGCAATTTATTATATCTTTTCTTGTTAAAAGGGGTCACATAGCCAAAAAATTTTAGAATTTCTATTCTTTTCCACGCGTTAAGAAAAATGTTCATTTTTCTTTTTGGTTTTAGTTTATGGATACTTGGGTCAGCTCTTGTGATCATATCCCATGCTATCAATGGGAGTGAAGTCCGCCTATCCACCAACATAAATTTTCCATGTGTTTGCTTAAAAATAATAGTTTGAATTGGACGAGGAAGAGTTTGTTTTGTATGACATTGCTCTTACATTTTGTTTAATATGCCATCACTTATTAACATTGATAACATGGAAATGTTTTTAACTATTTGTGTTTAATTTCTGCACTGGCTACCATTTGTTTGATTCTTTTTGATGGAATATATGCCCTCTTGTATTATTTTCATGTCTGCACATGTTTTATGCCTAATGATTGTGAACATATTTCTGTTCCTCTCATTTTTTATTCTTTCTTTCTTGACATGAATTATTCAAACATGTCCAGCATGCATGAGTTGTTTGAACGAAATCATTCTGTCATTTTTCTATTTCTACTGTCTCAAATTTTTTCCATGCTCTTTAGCTTGCAAAGAAGCTCCATCCAGACACAAACAAAGATGACCCTGAGGCTGAAAAGAAGTTTCAAGAAGTTTCAATTGCATATGAGGTGTACCCTTGTTCTTTTTACTACATAGAGGTCAACTTTAGATCATTGTATGATCAGTGAACTTACAGTTGTTACCTTTTAACTTTTTGGTTAATTGCACTGTAGGTTTTGAAGGATGAGGTAAAGCGTCAAGAGTATGATCAGGTCTCACATCTCTCCAGACATTTCTTTTGGATCCTCTGTTCAATATTATGCTGTTACTGTATTCGGATAATTTGTTGGATAGATAATTGATTTTATGTACAAGAGACTTTAAATAGTTGATTGGTAATAAAAATGCAACAAGGAAATAGTAGGATGATACAGACCAACCCAAACACAAGGTGAAATAGAAGAAATAGAGATTTAGAAGAAATAGAGATTATAAGTAAGGTAAATATCTGTATATTATAAGAGAAATGTGATTGCAGTAGGGAAATCTACTGTTTTAGAGGTGAAGCTCCTATAGAGAACTAGTGCTCTCCATTCTTCCTAATAGCCATATTCTTTCATACCCTACTCTCATGCTAACCAGTTCCTATATGGACTCACACGCCTCACACACCCAAAACCCCGTAACTAACTTCTCCCCTTGCATATTCTCTCACTGACAGCTCATTATTCATTGTTAACTCCCACTTTTCTGCTTCTCCTGGTGTAAACACGCCATACTCTGGGCCTATACGATCCGGGCACAGCTTGTTCGTCTCCATGGGCCCATGACTCATTTTGTGTCCTATCATAGAAACCAAGCAGATGACTTCTGTTTTGTGGAGATAAGAGAACTGAACATAAAATTTAGAGATATTGAGAAAAATAGAGGGAACTGGTTGGGGAAGAATGGCAAACTTGTTTTTGAGTTTATTAGGCTTATATCTTATTTATGTTCAACCTTTTCCATTTGATTTAGTTTAACATGCATATGTAGGTTGGCCATGATGCTTACATAAACCCACAAGCCGGTGGTTTTGAAGGCAATCCATTTGAGGTGAGCAGAGATTCCGTATTCATGTAATGATTAAAGGGGTTTCTTCCTTTTTGTTGTTGTAAGTCATGTCTGTCAGTGGATCCTTCATAACGGGGTATCATGACATCGTTTAATCTATGTAGCCAAAAGGCTCTGGTTGTTGTTGGTGGTGTCTGTTAGTAGATCTCTAATTATTTTTTCAATAGGCCAGACCCCATTATAGTGGATATTTTATTAGTATTTGTGATTCATAGTCATAGCAATAATAAATATTCATCTTTATATAATGTTTTATTTTTTTTGACAACAAAAAATATATATTGATACATAAATAGAAACATGAGAACACACCTCTCATGCTAATGCTCCACAAAAAACCACCTAAAATCATGGGAAAAGAGAATTTGGGAGTGAGCCTCATTAAAACCTTACTAGGAAAAACACATCTTTATATAATGTTTTAATGTTAAATTTATGCTTTACAGACACTAATCAAGCTGCTGCATGCATTAATTATCTGTTCAATCTAAACAATATTTTACGTTTTTATTCTGTTATACAAATGTGCATTCTTTAGCAGTCATACAAGCAGACAAGCACCTTAATTTGCATTTTATGTTTGATTAGTGATCTGTTCTTCTTTTAATTTGACTACAAACTTTAGAAATAATTTGCTTTTTATTTAAATACATGTCTCTGGAACTTGCTTAAGTTATATGTTTCATGTTCAGAGACAAAAATGATATAGATTTTTTAATTCTCTGATGATTCCCTCAATGTCAATCAGGATTTTGTCAAAGGCATGTTCAATCAGAAATTTGGTGGAGATGATGTCAAGGTTCTTTCTTTCGTTATATTTGGATGTTTTTAAGTGTGCTCTGGACATTTTCTACGGAAATACATTTTAATATATTTTTCAGACTTCCATCGAACTATCATTTATGGAAGCTGTCCAAGGATGTGCCAAAACTCTTACATATCAAACAGATGTGCGGTGTAACACTTGTGGTATGGTCATTGCTTAACTTTTATATGCTGAGCTGTTAGCTGTCACTACAATATTCAGTTTAATTTGTCTGGCCTGTGGATCTGGAAGGTCACAAATTCTTTCTCTTGCTCAACTATTCCAGGTGGCAGTGGGGTACCTCCGGGTACAAGACCTGAAACTTGTAAGCGCTGTAAAGGGTCAGGAGTGGTCAGTATTGTTATCAAGTTACAGTTTAATCTTTGATGGTTTTACAAGTTACTATTGTTTTTGTTAAATTGATGGCTTTGTTATTTGTCCAGATGTTTGTACAAGCCGGCATATTTAGGGTGGACCAAACATGTGGCACATGTAAGGGAACTGGCAAAATTGTAAAGGTATGGTGAAAACATTCAATTGTTTTTAGATCAAATTGTCTTTTTTTAGTTTATTAGTCAAGGGTTCAGATATGATGGACTTAGCTGCGGTTCATGTAACTTGTGTATTGTTGATCTTATTTCTTTTTACGTGGCAGTAATCTATTTTTGGAGGTTTTCCTCCCACTTCACCATTCATTTATATAAATACATCATTCAAATGACTATCTCTAGGTTCATCATATGAAGCATATAGCTATGCTGGTCTCTCATACCAATCATTAGTAATTTTTGTTCTTTTGTTGTTGGGATCAGAATTTCTGCAAGTCATGCAATGGTGCAAAGGTTATCAAAGGAACAAAGTCAGTCAAGTTGGATATTATGGCTGGTAACCATTATTTTTGAATTTTTGGGATGCATTATTATCATTTGAATCATCAATCATGTTTATATCTCTTACTAAGAGAAAATATCAACTGAAAAAGCGATTTCTATGTGGGCTTTCCTTTCTATTGTGTCAACCACTTCTCTCAGTCTTACTATCTACTGAAGTTGATAATAGTTTATTACTAATTAGGTACTTCTCATCCACTTGTGTGTGTCAATCTGCCCCATTTTATTTTAATTATATATATATATATATATATATATATATATATATTCCTGATTGTCAATTTATTTATGTGAACGAGAAAGAAGGATTAGAATAGAGATATATTGATTCCACTAGCTATAAGATCCTGCTTTTCAGAATGAAATTTGTATGAAAAAGAACTAGACCAAACACAATTATTTTGCCATTATATATTTTTATTTTACTAGTAATATGACAACAAAGCAAAGAGCGACAGTTAGCATTTTATTTTGCATATTTTATTTGGTAGTTTGGAACACTGATTTTTGAATAATTTGGAGTCCTGTTGAACCTATTTTTCTGTCAGTAAATTTCATTCTATCACTTTTTGTCACAGACAACAATGATTTTGAGTTTTTGAGTGATTTACATTTTTATTAAAATTGCAGGTATGGATAGCAACGAGACCATAAAGGTTTGCAGAAGTGGTGGTGCAGATCCTGATGGAGGTCACCCTGGTGATCTGTATGTTACTATCATGGTAAAAGCATTAATCTCTTCATAGATCGGACTTTGGAGGTTGTCTCCCATTTTCTTCCATATCTTCTCATAAGCCCATCATTTTCTTGTCCTTTTTCCTTCCTGCAGGTCAGGGAAGATCCTGTCTTCCGTAGAGAAGGATCTGATATCCATGTAGATGCTCCTTTAAGTATCACTCAGGTAATTTCCTTTATTTAGAAAATCTTGAGCTATGACCGATTGAGTTTTTCGTGGTTTTGATTAACTTATGTGAGTTATGTCTGCATCTTATTATTTGTGCTAGTTTATAATTCTGGGGGAAGCAAATTGGTTGCATTCCTAGATGGAAGTAATTCTGTGACCTTGTTGGACATTTGTTTTTCATCAGTTTGTTGTATTTGGATTCATGTGCAATGCTCCACGTGATCTAGCTGTGGATGGAGTTGAGTCATCTATCATTGGATTTGGGGGCTGTAGGGGATAATCTTATTGTAGCCTAGTCAGGCTCTCTCCAGTAATTTTCATATATTCGTTGTACTTGCAGCGTTAGTACTACACAACACTTGTCCTAAAATGGTGTCTATTTACATCTTTTGCAAAGATTCCTCAGGCTAGGGAATGGATATTTATCATTCTTAGCTTGCTAGTAAGGTCCTAAAAACTCAGTTCATAACTCCTTAGTTTATACATCTGCCAGCTGGTACCCTAAGGCCAAAAGGAACATATGTTTTTATCAAACCACAGACTAACTTCTCAATGTTGGTCTATCTCAATGCTTTTTGTCGTGTCAGTTGAACTGGATTATGAGTAATGATGATGGCTGATTTTTTGTCACAGCTAGTTCATAGGAATAGGATCTTCATACTTTATGTTCAAGCCATCCAATACCATTTTTTCCACTTTAGGAAGAGGGTAGGATTACCTTTACTCTTTTATATGCTAAGAATGCCATAGTCTTTGTAAACCTCCGAAACTGAGCATGTGGTGAGTGGTGACTGCTTCTCAGCCGATAGGATGCTGTTAGAACCCAGCCAAGAAGAAGATAGAAACTATGATATTGTGGAATATGAACCCTAATTCCCAAATAGGAATTAGAGAGAATGTACAAAGTTGCAGAGCATTCGAGAGGCTCTGCTCTCTCCCAAGTCCCAATTTCCTAAATGATCTCAAAAGATGTCTAAACTGTCATAGCAATCCCTTATTTATAGGCTATAAACCCACTAACACTAAGCCCACTAACAATAAGCCCACTCTAATTCTAGGTCTCTATCATCACTTCCCCCCTAAACATCCACCTTGTCCTCAAGGTGGGAAAAAAGAGAACAAAAGGACCAACAATTGTAACCAGTTGGGCCAGGCCCAATACAACACAAACCAAAAATAAAAATCAAAACAGAATGCTTTTCTCTCCTCTTGGGCTCATTCCTTCTGTAGCATTATGGGCTTTGGCCTTGTGGTCAAACTTTGACCCAATTCTGAAAAATCTAGCTGAGCCAGCCTTGCTCTGCTTCGTATGAACGCATGTGCGTGTGAAGACAACTGAAAAATCACACCCAAACAGCGATGACAGAAACTAGCGTCCACCGCCGTAACTGCAAAGTCCGGTGGCTTCGCCGGCGGCCTCAAGGCAGTTTCCGGTTGGCAAACCATCGAGCTTCCATCCTCTGTTGCGTACAAACCCATGTATGGATGAGCACTACGTGAACCCAAACACAACCAGATGACGTCGGAATCTGCTTCCGCCGCCGTAACCGCAATATCTGGTGGTTTCGCCGGTGGTCGATTGGCGTCCGATTTGCGATAATCGCTAAGGAAGAAGCGTGAACCACTGCCAACATGACCTGGCGATTCAGTCTCCGGCGGACTGGCGAACTCTGATGAGCAAGGAGTTGAGTAGAGAGGTTTATGTTCGATGATTTTGGGAAAAACGTCGTTCTCCACACGCTCTGCTTGCGAGACTGACAAGCCACCGGCCGCAAGAATCGAAACCTTCGTTGGCTTCGGTGACTCCTCCGCCACTGCTCCAATGTGCTCTGCCGCTGCGAACTCCGATTTTACCGTCATTACAGCCTCCTCTTCTCTCTGCACCGATCCCGCTGTAGGTTGCTCCTTCTCGGAATTCTCAGAATTCTACTCAATCTCTGATGGCGCTAACAACACTGAATTCGCCTCTGTTTTGGCTTCAATCAAATCTGGTTCTGGCAGGTACAGATCTGCTTCTGGTTCGAATTCTCTCAACAATGCCATCACAAAATCTCACCACCTTGCCCTCTGATTTTGTCTTTTACAGGAATACCACCAGTTGTAAGCATCTCGCCTCAAAGACCTCTTCGCCTCTGAGAATTTCTTCTCTTCTGATATTCCCCTGGCCTCACAATACTGCTCCACACTGATGAGCCACCCCCAAGCCTCTCTTCCATCGAATCTGGGGAACATCTGGCCACCACAGCACCTAGATCGGTGCTCTGATACCATTGTTAGAACGCAGCCAAGAAGAAGATAGAAACTATGATATTGTGGAATATGAACCCTAATTCCCAAATAGGAATTAGAGAGAATGTACAAAGTTGCAGAGCATTCGAGAGGCTCTGCTCTCTCCCAAGTCCCAATTTCCTAAATGATCTCAAAAGATGTCTAAACTCTCATAGCAATCCCTTATTTATAGGCTATAAGCCCACTAACACTAAGCCCACTCTAATTCTAGGTCTCTATCAGATGCCTTCTTTAACATGGAAACTTTGTTTTCCCACTTTTTCAGTAATATCCAGGGGACCTCAAATACACTTCTTCTCTAAATTTCCATGAAGATAGGCACTTGTAACATTGAATTAGTCAATTTCCACCCAAAGTGAGCAGTGAGACTGAGAGTATAATTTGCATCATGTTCATCTTTGCTATCGGAGTAAAATTCTCATTGTCAATACCATACACCTTTCTAAACCCTTGTGACTCTAATATAATATTGCTTCATTCTGATCTTGAGTACCATCTGACCAATACTTGACCAGCATATATCCATTTGCTCTTGAACCAGTTTGTATCCTTTAATGCCTCTCGGTCTGATGTTGGGATCTTTGTAGGGTTTAGAGAGGACATAAAGCTATGGTTCTGCGAGCAAAGATTTTCCAGACAAATTGGGAATTGGGAATTTGGGATGTTGAATACAATACCTTTTTCTTTTCCTCAAGGCAATGGGCAACTCATCTGATCTTGGGTTACAACTTACAATTATGTCAAGGCGTATCCAAGTATCAGATGCAAGGGTTGGAAAAGACAAACTAACACAAAACATAGAAAACTCTAAAAAATGGGTTTACCTTGTTCAGTAGTGTAACGCCCCGATTTCTCGAGTGTCACACAGTAACCAATTAATCCAATTTTCGCAAAGAATTTTCGTCGTTCAATTACTAATCTTGATTTAATGACAAAAATTCAATTATTGCGAAACTTAATCTTTACGAAATAAACATTGCGGAATAATTAAGACATACACTTCTGGAAAAAAAAAACTCCTTAATAAAAGATAACCGTAATATCAAAGTACAATAAAACGAAACCTTGGGCGAAAGCCCTACAACAAATAAATCCTGAAAGCAAGAAAATAAGTAATAGTCCGATACGGTCTCTCAGTCCCACAGAAAGTAAAGTCCTAGTCCAGATCCCGCTCCGGAACATCAGCTTCCGCTTCACGCGCCCTCTTCTTGGACCGTTCCAGCTTGATCACACCCTTCCGAGGACCCACCCTGAAGCACTTGGGACGCCCAGGAACGCGCTGCGCACGGACTTCCGGCTTGGCCTCTGGTGGTGGAGACTCCACTGCCTCCTCCTCGTGCAATCGTGACTCCACAGTCGTGTCCTCCGAAGGGTCTTCTGTCGAGTCCTCCGAAGGGTCTTCTTCTTCCTCGTCCCCATGAAACCTAGCTGGAGGATGCAGAAACATAACTGACCCATCCCTGAGGATCTGACTCTCTATGACCGTCCCCGTTCTCTTCCTTCCCAAGAGCACCGCACCGCCGACATAGATCCTCCGAACTCCGGAATTGTCGGTCTCCCAGAGCCGGTCTTCCTCTGGCCTATCCAAAACGATCATCCTGGGAAAACCAATGTTGTAGCTGACGCTCTTAGTCGAAAGGCTATGCATGTATCCTCGTTGATGGTCAAGGAGTTAGAACTGCTGGAGGCGTTCCGAGACATGCATAGCCTTGGTTCTAACTCCTTGACCATCAACGAGGATACATGCATAGCCTTTCGACTAAGAGCGTCAGCTACAACATTGGTTTTCCCCGGATGATCGTTCTGGATAGGCCAGAGGAAGACCGGCTCTGGGAGACCGACAATTCCGGAGTTCGGAGGATCTATGTCGGCGGTGCGGTGCTCTTGGGAAGGAACAGAACAGGGACGGTCATAGAGAGTCAGATCCTCAGGGATGGGTCAGTTATGTTTCCACATCCTCCAGCTAGGTTTCATGGGGACGAGGAAGAAGAAGACCCTTCGGAGGACACGACAGTGGAGTCACGATTGCACGAGGAGGAGGAGGCAGTGGAGTCTCCACCACCAGAGGCCAAGCCGGAAGTCCGTGCGCAGCGCGTTCCTGGGCGTCCCAAGTGCTTCAGGGTGGGTCCTCGGAAGAGTGTGATCAAGCTGGAACGGTCCAAGAAGCGGAAGCTGATGTTCCGGAGCGGGATCTGGACTAGGACTGAGAGACTGTATCGGACTATTACTTATTTTCTTGCTTTCAGGATTTATTTGTTGTAGGGCTTTCGCCCAAGGGTTCGTTTTATTGTACTTTGATATTACGGTTATCTTTTATTAAGGAGTTTTTTTTTTCCAGAAGTGTATGTCTTAATTATTCCGCAATGTTTATTTCGTAAAGATTAAGTTTCGCAATAATTGAATTTTTGTCATTAAATCAAGATTAATAATTGAACAACGAAAATTCTTTGCGAAAATTGGATTAATTGGTTACTGTGTGACACTCGAGAAATCGGGGCGTTACAAGTAGCATGTTGAAGCCTGGACTCCGGACTATTGGGCGGATGCTAGGTGGTGGTACTGTGTGCTGGCTGTTGGGTTGATGTTACTGGGTGTTGTGCAAGCCACTCTATGTGCGCATAATACTCGGTGAGAGAAAGACCTTTAAGCAAGAGTTCCATCGAAGAAGTGAAGAGTCATCTGATTGTGGATCAGTAAAGCAAATCGGAACTCAATAGTCTTATCAAAGTGAACCGATGGCGTAACATGTTTTTTCCCCCAAAAATGTGTTTGATACTTGTTCAGCAACACATATAGATGAGGTCTCTAAGTTTATCGGTGTTTGAAAATTGATATTAGTGGCTTAAAAATTGAATTGATTAAAAGCACTACATGCAACTCAATTGAAAAAATATTTAAAGATGATGTTATTTCTAATTATTAAACATTACAAACATAAAATCATTTAAATGTTAAAAAGACTTTCAAGTCCTACCTATAAATCACAAAAAACATATTGTGCGAGTATATAGGGTTACCCGCAAAATTTTGTGGGGGGCCCTACCTGATATAGGTAATTTTTATTGGTACTATTTGATCTTTGTCTAATTGAAATTCCTAGGCTATGGCCTGTGGAACTAGATACAATTTGGGGGGACTGGGGTCTAAGTGTCTAACAATCATCAGTGTGGCTGGTTCTGTCTGATTTAATGTTTGTTTTTTCTTTCGGTTGTGGTAGTTTTGATTGTTGCTGAAAGCTTCATTGTCGTGCATGTTTGGAGTAGTTGTTTAAGTTGCATTATAGAAGTATTATATTCTACTTAACATAATCTAAATAATGAATATTCTATTTTTTTCAGGCAATGTTGGGCGGAACCATTCAGGTCCCAACTCTTACTGGAGATGTTGTTCTTAAGGTTCGTATTGCTATTGCAATTTAATCATTTCCAGCATTTGGTTTTAGTTATTGATGAAGTTTGAATGGCGGGTCTTGTTTGGCAGGTTCGTCCTGGCACTCAACCTGGTCAGAAGGTGGTTCTGAAAAAGAAAGGTAAGCTAATTGATATCATTTATGTACATTATTATGAGAGATAATAAGAAAGCTTGTTGTGTGAAAAATATATTTGAAATTCCATGAAGCTGTTGCATGGATTTTTAGTAGTTAAGTTTAAGCTGATCTTTTTGCCATTATTAACTTGTTTGTTCTCTTAATAGGGATCAAGACAAAAAGATCTAACACATTTGGTGATCAATTCGTTCATTTTAACGTCCGCGTCCCAATGTAAGTGTGTTACAATCTCATATTATTCAATGTGGATGTTTACCCTAGGCTTATGCTTTTTAGGTAAAAATACATCTTTATGGTGGATGTTTGCGATATAAATGCCCATTTGTTGTAATGTTGTGCAGAAACTTGACAGAGAGACAGCGTGAATTGATGGAAGAGTTTTCAAAGGAAGAGCATGGTGAAATTGATAATCAGAGAGCTGCTTCTGCTTCTGGGTGAAAACTTTTGCAGAATTTGCAGTAGTCTCTAGAGAAGTTTTGTAGGAGTATTTATGGAATGGTGTTAGTTTTGGTCCACTCCACTTTGGTTGTATGTAATATTTGGCGCCATAAGTGACAATCACAACTTAAATTATAAGCTTAGAAGGCAATTCCCTCAGGCACCTATGGACCACAGCATTCTTGGCTGTGCTGTATATATTTTTCTTTATAAAGGGTTCAAGTCACAAATTGTCATTCTTTTTCCTACTATCTTATAAAGAGGAACCTTTTCGTTTCTGAGGCATGACAAACTTTCTGCATTGATTATCACCATAAATTTTGATTAATTATTCATTTTTCTGGTGACCTGTGCTATGATTATCTTGTTCTAGTGATGATGAAATTTTTTATGATTTCACGAGAGGTTGATAGCGGCAATTTTATATTGAATTTTTGAATTTTACTTCATTTTTTTTTCTGCTAAAAGCTAAAGCTTACAATTCATTATGTCAATTTTCTCCTAAAGTGAAGAGGTATGTTACCACCAAATGTGTAGATTAACTGATATATAGTTATTTTAGCTTAAGTAGATGTCTTAGCTCAAGTTCCTGTGAATGAACTGCTTTAAATAATGTGTAAGGAGGGGTTTATTGCTTATAGAAGTCATTTCCGGTTCTAACATGACTCACTCAGTAGAGAATCGTGTGGTCTAAACCTAAAAAAGTGAAGAGGTTTGGCAGAAGATCATAGAGAACAACAACAATGATATATACACACCTCATTTTTTAAACATTTCATTTCCATCTATTTTTGTTTCTATCTCTTTTCTCTTATCATTTATCACATCTCATATTTTCTCTCTCTTACTTTTTCTTTTCTTCATATCTCTCTCTTCATTCCACCTCTTCCACCTCAAAAAGAGGTGTGTAAGTAACATTATTGATGCTCGAGATGTTGAATCCGAACAAGACACGTAAGAACTAAGAACTATGACTGCATTTGAGTCTCACCACCTTCAACTGATCAGGAAACAAACCAAGAAGAAATTGATGTCGTCATGTTTCAGTTTCAGGTAACACTTCAGACAGAGATCTCAAATAAGACATTGGAGGTCGAAAATATGTGGAGCAAATCAAAGTAGTTAAACTAAACCATTCAGTGCCTGTTTGGTTTATATTTTAAATGCTTTCACCCAACGGAGGTCCAAAGCCTCTTTTACGTTTGGGGCATTGAAAGTGCTTTCACCCAACGGAGGCCCAAAACCTTTTTTATTTTATTTTTTAATTTAATTTCTTTCGCAATTTCAAGCCAGGAATGATTATTATGAGCGGCAAAACTCTCCATACCAACTTTGTCATGTGTCTGGCAAAGCTCATCTCAAGGGAAAGTTCTCTCATATGTTATCATGTGAAGTTATTATGTCTATCTCCCTCTTCATATGTATTAAATATGTGAGACCCTTTAAATATTGATGAAAAAAGATACAATATTGATATGTCACATGAGAGGACTAAATCCAATTTTTTTTAGTGAATGAGAAAATAATTCAAGTGCAATTTGTAGTTAATATTAATATTTAGCAGTTAATAAATAAAATTAAAAATATTATTAAAATTATTAATTTTGAACATGTACTTTTGTGGATTAGAGATGAAGAAGATGAGGGACTAGAATTGAGAGACTACTAATGTTTTTTTAGTTACATGTGGAAGAGAAACTAGTGATTGAAATTAATTATTAAAAATTAGAAATTTTTAATAGAGATTAGGGATTTACTAGTTGTTTTCTGTTCTTTTGCTTATTTTCTTCCTGTACTTTTTTTTGAAAGACCTAATTTTTTTTTTTTGAAATTTAATACATTTTTTCAGTTTCAAGATAAAATTACTTTTCCTTTCAAAAAAAAAAAGGATAAAATTACTTCATATTTGAATTAAAAAAATTCAGAAAAACTTCCCGGGTCAATTACACTAGTCATTAAGGAATATATGACAGATGATACATATAAATAAGGGAAAACTAAGGCCCGTTTGGTGCGATGTATAGTATAAGGCCTGATAGTATAAGACCTGATAGTATTAGGCCTGATAGTATAAGCCCTGATAACTTTCTTATACTATCCAGCGTTTGGCCATACTCTGTATAATTTACCATATCGTTTAAATTAATGCAATTTTATGTTTAATGAAGTATTGAATAATGATATATAATAAAAATCAAATATGGAGATGATTTTAACGGTAGTGGCGGTGGTGATGGAAGTGGTGGTAGGTTGGTGGTGGTGGTGGCAATGGTGGTAGGTTGGTGTTGGTGGTGGTGGTGGTGACAGTGGAGATAGGTTGTCGGTGGTGATGGCAGCGATGGTGGTTGTAGTGGTGGCGATGATAGGGTGGTGGTGGTGGTGGTAAGGCGGTGGAGGGTCGAGGCAATGGTGGTGGCCGGTGGTGGCGATAGGGTGGTGGTTGTGGTGTCGGTGGTGGCAATAGAGTGGTGACGACGATTATGGTGGTGGTGGCGATATGGTGATTGTGGTGTCGGTGGTGGCGGTAGGGCGGTGGTGGTGGTGGCGGTGGCGGCAACACCGGTGGTGGCGGAGGTGGCGGTGGTGGTGATCAGGTGGTGGCAGCGATGGTGGTTGTGGTGTTGGCGACGATAGGGTGGTGGTGGTGGTTGTAAGGCGGTGGCGGCGACGGTGGAGGGTGGAGGCAATGGTGGTGGTGGTGGCGATAGGGTGGTGGTTATGGTGTCGGTGGTGGCAATAGAGTGGTGGCGGCGATTATGGTGGTGGTGGCGATAGGGTTGTGGTGGCGGCGATTATGGTGATGGTGACGGTAGGGCGGTGGTGGTGGTGGTGGCGGCAACACCAGTGGTGACGGTAGGGCGGCGGCGGCGATGATCGGGTGGTGGCGGCAACACTGGTGGTGGTGGTGGTGCCAATGGTGGTGTAAGTTGGCAGCAATGGAGGGTGGTGGTGAATGGTGATGGTGACTTATACGTCACAACCTTATCATGCCTTATCCATCACTCACATGATGGATTAAATAATACGTCTTTTTAACGTATAAGAGGACTTTGATGGATAAGCTTATACAATACAATGTCATCACCAAACAATGGATAAACTCATAATGTATTGTATAAGCTTATACTATCATGCCTAATACAGCGTGTCAAACGAGCCCTAAAGCATCTCAAACGTGATTTAGTTTTAACAACTTTTATGACTTTTTTGGATACATTAATTACTTTTAATCAATATATATATTGCAGAGTGATTCAAGTTTTAATTAAAAGAATGATATATGTATAAAATTAATGTCTATAGTTCTATATCTTTTGTGATTTTCCTTTGTTATTGATAATTAGAATCCTACTTTCACGCTTTCTAGACATATATCAGGATTTTTCCCTCATTACTCACATCACTGATGCATATATAAGCACAAACAACTCACTTAAGCAAACACACAAAAACGTAACTTGAATTCCTTAGGCCATCGTTGAATTCTGTGTGTTTTTCACCCAAAAAGTTCTTCTAAAGCAACACTGCAATGTCTACCATATCACTGCTTCTTGGAATACTGTCCATTGGACTAGAATTTACAGGTTCATTCTCTCTCGCTATCTAGCTAGCACCTCTTATTCAATTTCATCTCTAAATGCGTAAGTCGGTATAAATTATGTCAAAAGTTAGTCAAGTTAATCCATGTGAGAAATCAAAAAGTGACCTACATTTGGCAAAATATATAAATGATATTTCCTTTAAAAAAAAAACATAGTTATCTACTTTTCAACTTTCAAGAGTCACTCTTATTTTTATTAATTGTTGTTGTTAATCTAGGTGCAATGGGCTAAGAGATCCGTAGATTATTATTTACTCACAATCAAATTAAATTCAAAAATGTCAATTTATCATTAAAACAAATTGTGAAATAAAAAATTTACTTATATAAATTTGGTTCAATATTATGTAGTTGTACAATCCGTCGGAGTTTGCTATGGCCTGAATGGTGCCACTCTGCCATCAAAGCAAGAAGTTGTGGACTTATACAAAGCAAACAACATTGGTGGAATGCGTATTTACTCCCCAGATCAAGAAGCCCTTGAAGCCCTCCGAGATTCCGGCATAGATTTGATCCTTGGTGTGGCGGGGGAAACACTTTCATCTCTAGCAGATCCTAATGCTGCCTCACAATGGGTCAACAATTTCGTGACACCGTACTCACAAAATGTCAAAATCAAGTACATTGCCGTGGGGAATGAAGTTCACCCTAGTGACAATGATGCTCAATTCATCCACCCCGTGATGCAGAACATTCAGAGCGCAATTTCACAAGCCAACTTACATGACCAAATCAAGGTTACGACAGTAATGGACTCAAGTTTGATAACTAATTCCTACCCCCCAAGTGCAGGCATTTTCACTGAAGAATCAAAGCCATACATACAACCAATTATCAACTTCCTAGTGCAAAATGGGTCACCACTTCTTGCCAACGTGTACCCTTATTTTGCTTATGCCAATGATCAACAAAACATTCCTCTTGCCTATGCACTTTTCACTCAAAATGGAAAAAATGACATTGGGTACGGAAATATGTTTGATGCTATGGTTGATTCTATCTATTCTGCTTTAGAGAAATTAGATGCACCCAATTTGGCGGTGGTTGTGGCAGAGAGTGGGTGGCCATCAGAAGGTGGAGCTGGGGCTACAATGGAGAATGCAGCCACATATTATGCTAATTTGATTGGTCATGTCAAGAGTGGGGGAGGAACACCAAAGAGGCCCGGTGTAGCTATCGAAACTTACTTGTTTGCTATGTTTGATGAAAACAAGAAACCTGGTGCAGAAACTGAGCGTCATTTTGGTCTCTTCCATCCTGACAAATCATCTAAATATGTACTCAGTTTTTGATCACTAAGATTGAGATTAACTATCCCTAAATAATTGTAGTTCTTTCATCTCTTAGGGTGTTAGATTAGTTATTTTAATTTTTTGGTGGGTGGGGGTATTTGCTAGTTAGATACTATCCATGTCTAATTGAGAATGTTTATTTCTCAATTCTTATTTCTTATTTCCATATCAAATAAAGCTTTTTATTTTCTTTCGAAATAAATTTGTATTTCTTTTTTTTTTTGGTAACAAAAGGAAATAAACAACAGGCAACTAAGCAACTACATCCTGACAAAGCAGGGGAACTACAGTTGAGGGTGGGATTTTCCTTTCTTTCCAATCCCAATTCTCCGTGACTGCAATCTTCGCCAACGCATCTGCAACCATGTTCCTCTCCCGGGGCACCTGAACACTCCACTGTCGAGCCAGCAACGCTCGTCCCGCAAGGATCTCATCACGGTGCCAGTAGCTATCCACATTCTCACTACTCATCAGAACCGAATGCACCTGAAGACAGTCCACAAAGCTCCCATGTGTGTGTCAAACCACGATTCACTGCCAGCAATTCAGCTTTGAAAGCATCCCCGTGGCCAAACGCAGCAGCAAATCCTGAAATCTGTATTTCTAAATGGTGTCTCATTATTTGTCCTAACCAATTAAATAGAGAAATCTCAATCAAACAAATTATGGATATGGCAATTATAATCTTATGTTATTCGTTTTAAATGATATATTTCAATTTAATTTGAGACAGAAAATAGACACTAAACAAAACTAAAGTACCTCCATCGGTGTCTTAGATGTGGTTATTTATTAATTTACATTAATAAGTATGCCAAAGGTGTAAGAGTTTCATTCTCATTTCATAATGTTTCATTTTTAATTAATGTAGTTTATTGATGATGTGAAAAAAAATATTATTTTCTGATTTCATGTTTGTGTTACATTTGACAGGATATTTTATTTTAATGTATTCTTGATTGCATATAATTCTTAATTGTTAAGTGGATTTTTCAAATATTAGTTGATCGCATTTTAAATTTGAGTTTAATTTTGATGCACCGACGGTGTAAAGTTTTTTTACACCGTCAACCAATCAGATTTCAAGGATGTGAGAAAATCTCTCTTTTCATAAAATCTCTCTTTTCATTTAATTTCTTTAATTGACATGTCACATCCTTGAAATCTGATTGGTTGACGGTGTAAAAAAACTTTACACCGTCGGTGCATCAAACTTTTTCTCTTTAAATTTTAGTATCTGATTCATTGATTCATTAATTTTCTTTAATATTTTTTTAAACTAAAACAGAATTTATTCTTCATAAAATTTGGGAACAAGACTCTCCCAAGTGAGCCACATTGTTCACTCATTATGAGATAGCACCAACCCAACCAAGCACTACTCAAATCACAAATGCCAAAATAGCCCCCAACACAATCTACTACTCGTGCAACCATTTGATCAGCAAGATGCACCCAGCCACAAAACCAAACAATACATTAAAAAAAAAAAACCAAACACCCTGCATAAAGCTGTCATACACACACACCTTCAAGGCATCAGAAGACATCACTGCAATCCCCACCACTACCAATGCCTTCCAAAAAAGAAATAAATCCAGAGCAAACATGTGTTACCAGATGGAAACCTCAGATCAGTAACATATCAGAACTTATCAGTAAAGGAGGAAATGAGTTAATTTATTAACAGCACCACGCCACCACATATCAGTATACACATCAGCCGCAAGTCCATAATGCCTCAGACATGTCCCTCCCCTTCTTTAATATTACTAGGATTTTACCCGTGCATCCCTGCTCATTTTATGTATTTAAATGGTTAGTTCTTAGATACATCTTTAACTATGATATGAATTATTAAAAATGCTGGAGCACCACTTGAATATCGATCAATAAACGATTATCAAGTATTAAATATGACTTAATATATTCCCTTACGTGCATTCTTCAAAAGCATTTATAAAATATTTCTCCGATGTATAAAAAAATGAGCATTTATCAAAATAAAACCCGAATGAGTTCGCAGCATCTTCATTAACAGAATATATTTAGCACATAAAATTTCATGTGATAGATTTATACAAAAGATGAGTAATTGTTAAAGAAATTCTGGAAATAAATGTAGAACATTGCAACAGCTATATTTTAAACGATACATATATATTAGGTCCAGTCGCTCAAATAAATCAAACTTAACAACAAAAAAATTGAAATTTAACAAATAACAAAAGAAGATATTCAAGTACGGACATTATGGCGGCGCACTTCAACCCGGTAGGTATCCTTTTGTTCCATCTTAAAAAATAGCAACTGATTCCTAGCGCGTAATCGTTTCTCATTGGCAAATTCGTACCAGTCAAGCCCAAACACGCAAGAATTCAGCCTATCATCTGCCCATTTTATTGTCCATTCAACTAAGTTCCCATCCGACAATATGACGTTAAAAGAGGGTGGTTTGTGTTCAAGGTGATCAATCACAGCACTGGCAGGGATAGGTTGGAAAATCAAACAAAACATCACTTCCTGCCAATCCACTGTCATATATAACCCATTTGATTAAATGCTGGGCTAATTTTTGCAACCAAAAGACCCGCAATTCCAAAGGATGAAGAAGTTTACTTTGTACAACAAAATTTATATAGTTAATTGGCAGCACTTTGACAGATTGACCTCCATGATATTTTTGTTTCTTTTATTTTATGGTCAACTATGTATTATATTTTCAAACTCGACAATATATAAACTATTAGGATAATAGCCCGTATCCGTGCGGGACGAGCAATTCTATGTTTTATGATTTTTAATTTTATAATTTTACAAAATGAACTAATTAAGGCCCCGTTTAGAAAAACAGTTTAATTAAGCACTTATGATTATAAGCAACAATAAGTGCTTATGACATAAGCGCTTATTCATAAGTTATTTTTAAAAATTTAGACCTCGTTTAAAAGAGCTTATTTGATATTATAAGCGCTTGTGTAAGTGTTTGAGAGATTTATGCAACCTACCATAAGCTGTTTTGAGCTTATTTTCATAAGCTACTCAGGATAGATTATGAAAAATAGCTTATGCTTATTTGTAACTTATTTCAATTTATTTGAGATTATGGTTGGAAATTTTTATATTTACAAATTTAATAAAAAATTCATAGAAGAATCACATTATTTACTCCATATAATTATATATTTATTTTTCATATAAAATATGCACTATCACTTGAAATTTTTTACACATACTCTGATGTTTTTTTTTGTGCCTAATGATCAGGAATTGTGATTATTTGTTTCTAATAAATAATTTTCATTTTATGGAAGAGTCCTTAATATCTTTTTTTCCTAAGTTATTCATACATTCAATAGGTATGAGACTAATTTCCCAAGACTTAGATCATATTAAATAATAAGTTTCTCATAACAAATTCTTCTATATACACAGTAACAGATATCAAACTCTGATATAAAGACTTAAAGAAACCAACTATCTACCAACTATGCTGGACTTTGTTGGGAGTTAGTCCGTAATAATTTTTAACATTTACAACTTTTAAATATATACAAATACATTCATTAGCTCATGAAAAGAAGATTGAACAAAGACCCTGAACCATTTTTTATCTGGTACTTTAAAATGGTATGTTGCACAAAAAATGTTCTCAAAATTATCCACTATTGTGGAAAATTAAAAACACTTATTTTCTATCTCAAACAGTTTCAAAAGGCAGATCTTAAGCAGCAAAGTCTTGAATATAAATGAGCTTCAAATTCTAAAGAGAATATGTAGGTGCATTTACTGACAGTGGCACTTCAAACTTAAGATGTTACCATATTCATAAATCACAAACTTGTTTCCTAACATTCAACTACCGATTGCATGTAGAAGTCTAGAGAGTAGTGTGGTTATAAAACCTCAGGTCAGAATGGAGACCAAATATTCAATGAAATTTCTACAGCCCATAAATTACAAAATCAAACTCCTCAATGTCAACCCATTCTGAAAAGCATCATATTTCATTAGCATTCGAAGCAGAATAAGAGAATAATATTCTTTGGTACTTGGATTCCAGAGTGAAACATAACACAAAGATTAATACCATAATTTTCCATTTATAATAACCCCAAATTAATACATGGATCCAAACTTTTCAAGTTCCTTACAGGGGAGATTGTGTGCTGAAAGTAAAATCAAGAATTCAAATTTGATCATCACTAATCAACTTTCTCTACTTTACTTTGTTCTTCTAGTAAACTACAAACTGAACGGTGAAGCATGATTATCTTTTAAAAATGAATAAACACCTGAAAAATGAAGCAAAGGTGGAGAAGATAAATCAAACCAAATCAAGCAACAAATGAAACAGGTTTTATGACCTTGCTCTATGACAACATCCAAAAAAAATTATATCCACATTCCATTCCACATCATTATTGCATCTTTCTCCTAAAACTTGTTAACAAAGAAGGAAACTTCTATAATCAAATATGTTCATATAAGTGAAGATAGATGCTACAATTAAAAGGGAAGCTAGTTATATCATAACACAGTCATAGCTGAAGGAAATGAGAAAAGACCCTGATCACATCGAAGGCCTTTGTTACGATAGTCAAAGTCAATTGATTTTAGCACAAGCATAACTCTTGAAAACAAACTTTTCCAAAAAAATAAAACCAAACATCAGGGGGTAAAAAAACAATTTTCTATAGACACACACACACACGCTTGTATATATTTGAAATCAAGCATTGCCAAAAAATACCAGCTGATGAGATTTTGAAAATAGAAGTTTAAGCATTCATCAACCTTCCCACTGCGATTTGTTTTTGGGAAAACACTATACACCATTAGTGTAAACAACATCATTAGTGTTCATGGGAATCTATGCAAGCGTAAAACCAAATAATAATATCATTCAATGACTTCTTCAGGTTTTGAACTCTACATAATTGTATTAAGGGGCGTCTACCTGCTGAGAAATATGACAAAGAGTAAGACATTCAAATATAAAAGATATGTATTATCTTGAAGAAAGCATTCAACATACAGATAATGAACACAATGAAACAAATTTAGTTGAGAGTAGTGATTCAAAAAATTATCAAGCGAACTAACTTCAATACAATCATGTCTAACAATGGTGCACATGTGGTTTCCCATCAACTATAATTACCTTGAATGGAGACCTTGGTGGTTCTTCACCCTGCAATGCCCTTGCAAACAAAAGAAATAGAAAAACCAATAAACAACATTTTCTAGTGCTTGATTAAAGGCTGCTAGAGGTTAAAATTCACAAGTTACAAAAAGTAAGCACCTTTTGGAGAAGAGCATTCTTTGTTATGCTTTTACTTCGTTACTCAATAATAAGAAATAGGTATAGGTGTTAATTAGATAAGATACTAAGATTTTATGACCATATTAAATTACCTGACAAGAGTTTATAAATCAATATAGATCAAATCAAAATAAGGGAAATATAAGGAAAAGTAGCATCACAAAGATGACATTAAAGCAAAAATAAGTCAGCAACTATTAAATAGAACCAATAATTATAATGAGAAACACAATTATAATAGAACTCAATAAAGACCTATTTTTGAAAGAGAGCAGCAATGGCTTATTGAGAAAAGATACAACTCTAAATATAACTTCATGTGAAAAAAGTGGGCACAAGAAATAAGAAAGCAATCAATCAATATCCAAAGTCATAGAACATATCACAATGAGGAAAGAGTTAGCCACTTGATCCTTCCAACTGGCCTAAATCAAAAGCAAAGATTAAGCCTTCTAACTAATCAATATCTAACAAATAGTCACTTGAATGAAAGTACTTGAATCCGACCAATTTAGCCTTCCAAAATTGCAAGTTGATTCCAATTTATTAGTGCATTTCTTATAAAGGTAGTACTTGATTGACAATGATTTAAATGAGCACAGTCAAAGACTTGAACAAAACAAATTAAACAATTAGTGTTGTTGAAGTAGATAAACTACAAAGGAGCAAAGGAGTTACAGAGCAGATAGTACCCAGACAGAAAAGAAAAACCTCACATTCTCGACTATTGAATCACTGAACTCCATGATTAGTATCATGTGGAAAAAGTCATGCTTACCGAAAGGCAGATAAGCCAAGACAAAAACTGCAGTACCTACACTGCACACATTAAACCAAGAAACATAGAAAATTTTAAAATATACTTAATAAATGGTGAACTTGCTATGTTTAACAACTCTGGAGAAAAAAACAATGACCACAATCACAAATTTTAACAAATTATGCACAGATGTTGAGTATAAGAAAAGAGAGCGCAAAAGTAAATAAATATTCTATGTTTTAGACTTATTCACCACTCCTCAACATGAGAAGCCTTCAAAGGGGATAAAATTCAAAAGCCTCCAAGGGGATCAAGTTGTATGAAGGAATTCTCCATTTAGCGTGACAGGGAAGGGGTCCAGAGCTCGTTTCTATGGCTCTTCCACCTCTGAGGCAAAAATGAACACTTCGTAAGCAATGTAGGATGTGAGTGTGAATGAGAATAACCAACACCAGTATTTGTAGACAATCAAAGGTTAAGAAACACATTGAAGCCCTTACCTTTGCAATTTGAATTTCAAATTCAGCTCCGATCATACCTCGGCATCAATTAGAACTATATGCAGAGCATAGGGGCTCAAGGGATCGATCACAGGACATGCTTCCCACATCCGGATAACCCTAGTCCTAATTTTCAAAAAATTCTTCTCAGGGCAAAGGCTCTTGACTGGAGTCACACCACCACCCATGACTCAGACCCAAAATTCGAATAAGTGGATCAAATTAGAGAAAAATATGGTTCAGAAGCAGGACAGAAAACTGGAACACAATGTGGGAATTTCAGGAGAAGAGAAACATTCTCAGCATTCATTCGAGTCCCAATTCAAATTCAAATTGAAAATAAAAAAGAGAAATTTAACACATCAAATCAGAACAACTGTAAAGAAAATAGGGGATGCATTAGGGTATAGGAAAAATACCTGTAAAGTGATGTTCATAGGGACGAGCAGAGTAGAGGAAAGCACATAGCTCAGGGAAGGGTAGCTGCAGAACGCCGTCGAAAACGGAAAAGCAGTAGAGGAAGATTGCAGAGTCTACACGGTAGAAGCAGGAGAGGGAGAAAGGGAAAAGATGGATTTCTGCTAACCTATGGAAACAAAACCTATCATTCTACCAAAGAAGCCCAAATCAGAAATAGGCCCAACTATCTAACAACTGCAACAAAATACGATGACGGTGCCTAGTTTCCAACAAATGGCTTTCTCGTTCGATCACCCTTATGAGAATATAGTTTGCCTACAACTAAATCAATACCTTGTTGGTGTGACAGAGTGAATTGGTGAGCGATCCCACTATCTGGCAAGCCATCTCGCATATGGAGCCATCAGTTATGAACTTTTCATCTTGTGGCTGACTTCTTTCATATGTGGGCAATCTCGCAATACTTATGTATTCCTCATGCCATGTTGGTGATTTATGTATTCTTGATGCCATGTGGGCGGTTTATTGTGTTGTGGACCCAAATTTATAACTTGGGCCTAAACCTTACAAAGATTTAGAATTAGGCTTGCACTCTTATCCCTATAAAAGGGAGATGAGCTCTTCTAAATTGCATGTTCACTTGAATACCAAACACGACAACTAGGTCTTAGAAATTCTTACTTTTACTAGGGATTTCAACTTAGTCTCTCTCACTTTCTCACTAGATGTCATGTAAACAAGTACCTATCTAAAAATGAAGAAGTTTCATCCATTTTTGCCTTAATTTGTCATGTAATTTGCAATTTAGTCCTTTACATTTCAAATAATGACTTTGAAAGAGTTTCGTAGCCTTTTACTTTAATTTGTCATGTTTTTATAATAATAAGTTTTATAGTTAGCAATTTAGGCTATGTTTGGCACGTTTAGTGTGTGTTTGGCTCGGCGTTAGTAGAATTGGATCTGGCCAGAATTGGATCTGATATGAATTGGATCTGGTAAACGTGAGTTTGAGTGACGTGATTTATGTTTGGATACATTTATCAGGAATTGGATCTGATAGACTTGAATTGGATCTGTAAAAGGGAAAGGGTACAATTGGATCAACATTGATGCTAAAGCAACAAATTGTTGTGTTAGGGGGCCAGAATTGGATCACCATTTAACATCCAAACATCAATGGAGATGGAAAAATCACGTTTGAGGTCTTTAAACGTGGATCAGGCCTGATCCAACGTGCATCCAAACACACCCTTAGCTGATAAGCTAGCTGATAGCTGAAAAGCTAGCTGAAAGCTGAGAAGCTAGCTGAAAGCTGATAACTGATAGCTGAAAAGCTACGTAATTTAAACAAAAGTATTTGGTAAAGCTAGTTGTTGAACAAGGTGAAATTGTAAAATGACATAAAAAGACATACTTGTATAATTTTTTTTATAATTTAACATTACTTTATTTTCACATTAATACCTATATGATATTAATATTAAAATTATTATAAATATTTTAATTTCACTCAAATTATTTATCATCTTAAAAATATAATATTAATTTTTACTTATTTAATTTTCTATATTTTTATTAAATTAAATAGAATAAAACAAATAATTTGTAATTTGTAATATAAAATTATTTATTTTATTCTGAAGTAGTAATTATTTCTGTGCGGGAACGATGTACATATGAGACAAGTGTGATAACTGATAAATAAATAAGTTTTTTTCTTGGTACATCGGAAAATGAGTAGGTAAATAAGTTTAGTAAAAACATATAAGGCTAAAGGTGAAATTTTGATAAAATAATAAGGATAAAAATGAGAATATATTTAATAAGCTATAAGCTATAAGCTATAAGCTTTAAGCTTTAAGCTACCTGAAATAGCTTATAGCTTAAAGCTTTAAGCTACTGAAATAAGCTCATTCACCAAACATTTTTATAGAGCTTTTAAGCTAGTCAAATAAGCTTTAAACTAGTCAAATAAGCTATAAGCTAGCTGAAAATGCCAAATAGCCTTAATCTTTTACATTTCAAATAATGGACTGAAGGATCCACACCTTCCCATTTTCAATATACCTCACATGCAAGTAGAATTGGAATGAGCTTTCTACCAAATAACCTTTCCAATATTCTATTACATCAGCAATCAACTATTTGAAACTAGAACAATCCAAAAATCTAAACAAACAAAATACATAATCCCATCTCATGTAACATTATTAGGTAAGCACTGCATAAACTATTCTTAAAATAAAATTAAATAACACTTATTTATAATAGGATTCCATCTTCGTGCTCCAACTTCACTTGATCATATAATATCACCTGCATAAAGAGATAGAGAAGATTAATCCTTACTTCACTATTAAATGGTCATGAAAAGGCCTTTGATATTTTGGAATAAATTTTATATATTCATATAAAATAAAATCCCACAATAAATCACTTCGTATGAAAATTCCACCTACTTTTTATGTCTATATCTCCTACAATAATTGTTCACAATTTTTCTTAATTAGGACCCTACTACCTATACTACTTTATCACCATGAATGTAAAAAATTCATTATGACAAAGTTATGCAAAATTTAGGAGCTCTTGATTGTGATTCTGTTGGATTTGGAAATTGGAAGCATGGGCACAAACAGGGTCTAAAGATGTAATGTGAGAAAGCAGTGGATCAAAGCTGCTAAGATTAAAACAAATCAAAGTAAAAGAGAGACAAATAATTAATCAGGGAGAAAGAGGAAGAGCACATGCATGGATCAAAGCTTGTGGTGCACTTCTCAGGGAGCAGTGAGGCCATGTTACGATCAACGCCAGAAATCGGAGGGCCATTGACAAGAACACACAAACATGGCTGCCCTAGAGACTTAAGGGCATTGCAGCAAGCTTCATTTGGTGGAATGGGGCTAAAAGGTGCAACTGCTGCCCTGCAAGGAATGAGCTGCACAAGTGCAGAGAAGAATGTGCTTGAGCAAGAACCACTGCTTTCAACTTGTATTGCTACCAAAGCTGACAACAACAACAAAAGCCACAATAGTGATAGAGCCCTGTGACTGAAAAACTTCATCTTAATTTGAATTGTTGTGTGTTTCCACTTTGTATATGAAAACTTGTTTAATTTGCCACTGTTGTGAGAATCACCAAGGTTTTGTATTTATACATAGATAGTACTGATGTCATGCATTTCCATTTCCAAGGGTCCTTCTAATTAGCCATGCTTATTGTGTTATCATGCAATTCGGTTGATCTTCATGTTAGAGGTCATCATCAATGCGATTGGTGTTGATTGGCTACAGTTAGAAGATTCGAATGACATGACTTCTCCCATTTTTAAAGTTTTTTATTTTTCACAAAACCAAAACATGAAGAAAAAAAAAACTATTTGCTGTTTTAATTCACTTTTCATGTATGCTAGTTTTATGCCTTTTGCTGTTCCACAATGCTTTCTCCAAAACGAAAGTGAAAGAAGCTCCCACGTACGTGCACCTACTCTTCATTCCTCCCATTGGTGGGAGCCTCCTCATCACTTTTTAAAAGGAGAAACTATATCTAGCGTTTGGTAGACAAATGAGAAGAGAATGAAACATGACATACGAGACAAAAAATTCTTGAAACGGAACACTTTGGTTTGTTGGGTCTGGATGCGTGCAGGCCTGAAGGAGAGTGGACTAGTGACGCTAGAGTAGAAGCTTTACCCAGAAACTCCCCCTAAGTCCAACTGGATTTGTCTTGTTGGACTTGCTCTGTCTGGGCTTGTAGTCAAACGGGAACCCGCAGAGGCAGTCAATTTTTTTAGGCTTATGCTCCTTTTGTGAACCTGAGTCTCATGGGCTCATGATTTTTTTCCTCTTTTTTTAGTTGATATATTTTTTTCCCTTTTTTTTTTGAATCATGGCTGTTTGACAAGTGGTCTCTAATACCACTGTTGAGTCTAAACGCATGTGGACTTGGATCAGGGAGAGTGGACTTGTGACGCTGGAGTAGAAGCTTTACCAAAAACCTTAAGGCTATTGGGATTGCAACTCTCCAACTTATATTCTATTTATTTTGTCTCCAACTTAGCAATGTGAGACTTCCTTTGTATATTTTCAACATGGTTTCGTGGAAAATGGTGGAACACAAGGGAACAAAACATATCACCCACCTAAAAAGTTTATATGGTAAAAAATGTCCCTAATCTATATTTGAAATATTTTATAGCCAAATATTTAAAATCAATTCGTAAAGTGAAAAACAGTTATATTTTTTGACAAACTTAAATAAATTTCTGCTTTTTAAAAAAATCACTTAAAATAAAATCATTTATTTTCATAAAGGTAAAACCACTTTTTTTAAGGAATGACAAAAGAGCAATTTTGAGTGCGTTTGTTTCAACTAATTTTAGAAAACCCACTTTTTTATTTATTTAAAAAACATTGTTATATTTGTTTCAACTTTGCAAAAAATCATTATTTTAAAAAAATCTAAAAGTAGATTATTTGGAAAAATAACTTTAGATTGCGTTTGTTTCGGATTTAGAAAAATCACTTTGTCATTTTTATATTAATTTCAACTTTTCAAAAATCATTAATTAATTATAAAAAAGTTGAAAGCAGATTATTTCAAATTTGAAAGCATCTTTATATAAATTACATAAGCTCCTCCCTTGTTTGCTTCTAACTTCACATTTTAAAAAATGATTATAAGATTAGAGAAACCACTTCCATCTGCAAAGACATTCCAAAATAAAATCATGCCTATTAGAAAGCACATGTGCATTGCATTAAAAGTGAAAAAAGTGTGTATAACTAAAAGTAATTAGAAGGCTTAATTGCAACTTTGGTCCCTGACATTTATAAAAGCCGCGATTTTGGTCCCTCACCTAATTTAATTACAAAAATCGTCCCTCACCTAACACTTCGTGAACAACGTTGGTCCAACCGTCAATTTTTTAACGGAAGAAGCTTACGTGGCGTCTGAAAGCTTATGTGGAAGTGCCACTGGCGTCAGAATTGATTTTTCCTCTCCTCTCGGCTGTTTTTTTATCTCATAGTGAAGCTTTGCTGTTGGGAGGCCTAGTTGTTGGAACGCTGGGATTGAGGTTGTGTGCTATTCCTCTGAGTTTTTTGGTTGTTTTTTCCTCTGAGATGTAGAGGCATGTGCCTCCCTCTCTCCAGTGGCACTTTCACCTAAGTTTTCAAACACCACATAAGCTTCTTCCGTTAAAAAATTGACGGTCGGACCAACTTTGTTCACAGAGTGTTAGGTGAGGGACGATTTTTGTAATTAAATTAGGTGAGTGACCAAAATCGTGGCTTTTCTAAATGTCAGGGACCAAAGTTGCAATTAAGCCTAATTAGAAATATGGTAAATAGTTAGAAAAATACCCAATTTCAACTTTAAACAAAATGAATTGGTAGAAAAATGAAAAAAAAGGGGGATTGTGCTAGATTGAGTTGCTATGACATATGTTCAATGAAAATTCAATCAAGACATCGATTGTGAATCAACCCTCAAAAATAGGGCAAGACCTAAAATTTCTAAACCTATCCATTTCATTTAAAAAGGAAAAAAATGTTCGACTTAAATTAAGAGTGAGTTTGTTTCCTCAATTTTTTCTCAAAAAACACTTTTCTTAATTAAAAAAACGTTTATAAAATTTTTAAGGTGTTTTTTTTTAAAAGCATAGATTAAATTATTTATAAAAACTATTTTGATGATAACAAAAACAATTTTACTTATGCTTTTTTAATAAAAAACTCCGAAATAAATATTTTAGACAGCTAAAATTCAGGTTTTCTTAATGTGAAATAATGACACTCTAAAGAAGGACACACAATCTTTCTAACTTAACATGATAAACTTTAAAAATGCAACAACCAGCAAGACAAAAGAGAAAGTGAAAGAAGAAAAAATTTCATGCAAACCCAAACAAACCAATGGAACATATAGAAAAAAACTTACTAATGGAAGCCAGAATTTGCACATTCCCATAACCACGATGGTGTTCCCTTCTTCGCTTAACAACATCATCTCCTCCATAATGTTGAACATTGAATACCAGCGTCGGCACCGTCACAAGAAACAATTGACTCTCGTTAAACCCATGCTTTAGAGGCATCCCCCTTTTCACCACAGGTCTCGAACATGCTGCCTCATACACTTCTCCAACGACAGATTCCAATGGAGCCTTGACTATGGCACTATGTGCAGTGGCGGACCTACTTGATGACAGGTGGGAGCCATGGCTCCCTCAGAATTACTATATATATTTAAATTACAAGAGAATAGACAAGTATGGATGTTGTCCCAGTGGTCAGATTTAGCTTTCTCATCCATTTGGTTCTGTGTTCAAATCCAACCTCCAACACTTCGGCGTGATATTCTATATTTAGTATTTTTTTTGCTCCTCCAAAGATTTAGGCCAAGTTCCGCCACTGACTATGTGGTGTGTGATGTTGTTGTCAACAGTGGTGGTGTGCACCGTCACTTTCTCTTTATTGGGTTCTAGTTCGTTATGGGTGGATAGGTCCTCCATGAATGAGATACCCCTTTGGGATTTAAAGGTGATATGTGAAACAAAGATAATAGCTTGGTTTGTGGGTGCAGAAGGAAAAGTTGGGTGGCGATGGTTATGAAGGTTGAGGTGTTTGAGTTATCATACAGTATTGTGCCAGAGGTGCCAGAGAAAACCACGTCTATTTAATAAATTTGGATTTGCTGCCTTCTTTTCAGAAAAGATGAATGTAACTCATTCTTCCCTTGTTGACATTGGAACACAAATTTTATTGTCTTTATTTAATATAAATTGAAATTTTATAATAATTTCATAGCCGACAGCCATGAGACCAATGGTCTCGAGGCTTTGTGATCACATGAAAAAATCAATTGTGAATTGATTTATTGTATTACCGTTTTACTCTCAAGACTACCAAAACTCTTGTTTATTATTATATATAAAGATTACGATAAGATATTTTTTGTTACAAGAGGAAATCTAAAAAACACAAGCTCTAACTACTAATAATGTCACTATAAAAGTGCTCTATAACAGCCATCGGTGTGAACCGCCACAGCCTTCACGAGGAGACCTCTCTCGATGCCTGCTTCGCCATGAAATCTGCCGCCTTGTTTTGTTCGCGAGGTACCCATTATATGGAGACATTTCAATCCCAACTGAGCTTGGCCTTCACCTTTCCTATCACCTTCCTTTCCCATAATGTTTCAGCAGTGGCACCCATCTGGAGAGCTTTAACTAGACGTAAACAGTCAGACTGACATATAACATTTCGATGTCCTTGATCCCATGCCTGCTGCAAGCCCAGGTCTACAGCGGATTACAATACGATACGATAAGATAAGATTACGATTAAGATATATAGATAAATATATATTTAAATTTTTTAAAACACTCAATAAAAAAATAAAAAACTCATAATAGGGAAAATTATACCGAAATACTCACCTTTTGAATTTATTTTTTGAATCTCCTAGAATTGTTCTAGCCTAGGGAATACGTAAGAATAAAAAATAAAGGCCCAAGCCCATAAGAAATATGGGTTGAGTGTTTGTACGTTGTATTCCTCCGAAGCCGCCTCTCTCAGCCTCAGCCACTTCTTTCTATCATCTGTCTCTTACATACACAGCTCAAAAGCCTTCTAAAACCCTGCTCCGTGCGTCTATCTATGCCTTTTCCTCAATAATCCGCACTTCACCTTCAATTGTTTCAAGCCCTATCTCGCTGGTAATAATAATAGAGCTAGCTTCTATTCTGTTATTTTTCTTCTTTCATAGAATGCCTAACTTGATCGTTTTACTTTGTGGGTTTCCGTGGAATTAACTGAATTTTGTTGTTGTTGTTGTTGCTATCGTTACTATTTTCCAATTTATATTTCTGCTTTCTCTCACGTCATTTTTATGGGAATTATACCTAAAGTTCGAGATCTTTCAATTATTTTTTTATGGCTTAACTATGATCATTTTGTTTTGTTTGGAACTTAAATCTTCACTTAATTTCAATTCAATGTTTGATGGATGCTGGTTTTTGTTGCGCACGTCACTAATTTCGGTTTGCATACTTCTGAGTTAGGTTAATGCTGATCTTGATGTTTAGGGTGTGAATGTTTGCATGTTTTTAACATTTAAAACATAGCCCTTCCTGTTTGTGTTTCGTGTGAATATTTGTTTCTTGTGATATTGAGATGTTTGTGTTTGGATTTTTAGCGCGAAAAAATGGCTGGAAAATCGAATAAGGGGAGGAACAAAAAAGGATCGCATAATGCAACCAGTTCTTCAGAACCGTCTGTTCAATCTGGTGTTACTGCGAAGGATAATGTGGAAAGCACTTCGGAATCTGCGAAAACGGATGCCGTTGAAATTGCAACCGCTCCTGATTCAACTAGTGTTGTTCCAGAGGTGAAGGAGCGCGAAACAACAAATGAAGGGAGCGCTTTGGAATCTGCGAAAACGGATGCCGGTGAAATTGGAGCCACTCCTGATTCGACTAGTGTCAATCCAGAGGTGACGGAGCATGAAACAACAAATGAAGGGAGCCAACTGAAGCAAGGTGAATTTAGTTTTGATTTGTTTTACATTAAATACCTCTTACACGTTAGCGGTGGCATATTTGTATTAAGGCAGTTTTGAAATCAGCTAGTTTTGATTTGTTTTACATTAAATACATCTTACACGTTAGCGATTTTCCGCGATCGCGATTTGACAACACTTGTGTAACACATCCTAATATCTTATAGATGCCAAAAAGTGCCCACCTACATCTTATACATCTTGAGGCATGTAATGCTAGCCGCCAAAAAGTGCCCACCTTACTACTCAATCGTAACGTAATAAATCATTATGATATTTAATTCATAAATCGGAGGTGCCGAGTCTAAAAGACCAACAAGTTTTCAAATTCTGATCATGCAAGCTTTCAAGTGGTTTTTTTTTCCTGTTATTGATGGGGAGCTAAAGGTCTGCTTTGCTTGGCCTGAATCGGAAATGCGCTTCCGAGGTGCCAAGATGGCTGAGCTAACTTTGTGCCTCTCCTTAGAGTCATAGGCATGTGATTCCTTTTGTTGTGTATAGATCTTCAGTTTAGTCCTTTTCATATATTTAATCTTGTGAAATTTGTCCTACGAAAAGGATGAAGTCCTACTTTACGTGTGTATTTGAAATAGATACAACCTACTTTAAGTGTATCTATGAGAATGGGTTTGAATTGTCGTCCACAAGGGCAATTGCGGCTGTAATATTGCAGCTTTTGAGGTCTTGGCGACAGCATTGTGACTGTGTGGCCGTATCATCCTGCAATTGTTTGCAATTTTGTAATCGGAAGTACAGTCCTTATCACAATTCTAGTGTTCATTGAAAAACCCTAAAATTGAACGCTGATGCCGAAGGTAGATTGACTGCTTCTGATTCTTTTAGTTTTGTTGCTTTCGAAATGCATTACTATTTCATAGTTTGCTGTAGAAACTGCTCATTGGAGAAAACTGTCCAAGAATTAATTACGTTAATGCATCTCATTCAAAAGTTACTGAACTTGTCTTTTTGTAATTAAAACTTATTTCAATGTTTTTACTTTGACAGCGGCTAATAAATTATGCTATATGCACCCGAATAAAGATTAATTACGCCTGTGAATAATATTCCCAACCATGTAATGATTATTCCAAGTTCATAATTCAAAGCCAATTATTTAAAAATTAAGTCTCGTTGAAATTATAAATCTCAGCATTTTTAAACACATTCTGGGCCATTTTTTAAAATTTGCTTAGTCTTTTGTTGCAAAAGGAAGTACAACTAGTTACTATAATCTTTTATGATAAAATTATTCTTACCAACTTCAAATCATGGTTGGCAAAAGTGGCATAACAGAACAGAGAGGCCTAGAGCTGCTCGTGAATATCTATATTGGAACATTTAAATAGCGGGCTATAGTAGGGTGAAATAGTGACCGTAATATTGCCTGTGTTCGGTAGGGAGCCCAACTTCTTAATGTAATCTCACCCAAGCCCAATTTCAACCCAACAGGCTGAACAACAGCACATTATTTAGGAGCTCTAAGATCTTTTGGCACCCAAAACTAATTTAGGGATCAGAATTGCTTTGGGCACATCATCGTGCACAATAGCTTTCTGTGTCCCCGAGTTTCTTGTTTTATTTTTTTCTCTGCATATTCTTTTTCCGGGGTCATTGTTAGCTGTTTTTGTTTCTAACAACTACTTCTAGATGTTTTCAATTTTTGTTGCTATGCTCATAATTTTGTTAATCTTTTTTTATGATCAGTATTTCCTCTACTTTTTGGTTCTTTTGTATCACTCCCCTGTTATTTAATTTCCTTCGCATGGTTTAAAATTTAACATTACTGGGATTATCCGTTATGCAGTCTTTTTGACAAATTTTCTTCCAATGATTTTATGAGCCAAGTCAAGCTTTGCCATACCTATTTGATCCTTTGATTTTCCAATCATTAAGTGATTGTCAAATTTTTCTCACGTTTATAATTTGTACTGCTGAATGATATTTTATAATTTATGTAGTCCAATTAAGGTTAACTTGTCTTCATTTTATTTCTTTATTGTTGGTAATGGATATAGGAACTTCATAGCTAATATCCTTCCCAACTGGTGCAGGTGATCTTCAACTTTACCCTGTTTCTGTTAAAACTCAAACTGGGGAGAAGCTTGAGCTACAGGTGAGTTAACTTCATGAAGCTTTTGATTGTTATTTGGCATTGTGTGAACTGAGGAATCAAGAGGTTTTTAGATGATATTGGCAGAGATTTTGCATTTAAAACTATTTATCGTATCAAGTTAACATCTTTGGCATATTGTGTGGTATATCTCATGGAAAGCGTTTTCTAAGCTGTTTAGTTGATTCACAGTTGAATCCAGGAGACTCTGTCATGGATATAAGACAGTTTCTTCTTGATGCTCCAGAGACATGCTTTATTACATGCTATGATTTACTACTGCATACAAAGGATGCATCCACTCATCACCTGGAAGATTATAATGAAATTTCCGAGGTAGCTGATATTACAACTGGTGGTTGCTCCTTGGAAATGGTTCCTGGTATGAACTTTAGCTCTTGCAGTAGTAAGATGTGTAGCCATTGGTGGATTATAATATGATGAATTGTCTTTGCAGCATTTTATGATGATAGATCTATAAGGGCTCATGTCCACCGCACAAGAGAGTTGCTTTCTCTTTCTAACCTCCATTCTTCACTATCAACATCACTTGCCCTCCAGAATGAGATCGCACAAAATAAAGCTGCAAATTCTGGAGGTATGTGATATCCTCTCTCCCTTGATTGAATTTTACTGAAATAATGTGTTGATCTGTACTTTGTTTCTGAAATATTTAGTAACTAGTCTGCTTCTGCATTTAAAATATCAGAAACCTTAAAACCTGAAGCTCCTGAGCTTGATGGGCTTGGTTATATGGAGGACATTTCTGGTTCATTGGGTAATTTATTATCATCCCCATTGAAGGATATTAAATGTTTGGACAGCATGGTGTTTTCATCCTTCAATCCTCCTCCGAACTATAGAAGGTAACTTGAGAAATATCCTCTTCAGGTAGCATCATTCTATGGCTTCATTTATCATTTAATTATAATTGACAAGGCTGTTCTGTGGTTTGCAGGCTTGTTGGAGATTTGATTTATTTGGATGTGATAACTCTTGAGAGTAATAAGTTTTCTATTACGGGAAGTACAAAAATGTTTTATGTCAACTCAAGCTCAGCAAACACTCTTGACCCAAGGCCAAGTAAAGCTACTTTTGAAGCTACAACTCTTGTTGCTCTCTTACAGAAAATCAGCCCAAAGTTCAAAAAAGGTAATAAAGTGTAATTAAGTATTCTTTTAAAGACTTATGTTTCTCAACATTTTGCTTTGACATCTAAAACTTGGCCTGTTTCATCCCATTTGAAGCTTTCCGCGAAATATTGGAGGGTAGAGCTGCTGCCCATCCTTTTGAAAATGTGCAGTCATTGTTGCCACCTAATTCGTGGCTTGGCTTTTACCCTGTTCCAGGTGAGTTCAACCTCTGGCATTTTGTTTCATCAGTATTTCTTTGGGTAAATTATACGCCCGTGTTGATAATAGCTTAAATTGCACTTCCCTTCCTCCTGATTTCAAAATTTACTCTCCTTTCCCTGAAGATAAATATTTATTACAGTTTAGTCCATTTTAACGTAAATAAATCTTTAAAGGTAAGTGAGCAGCAGCACTGAATGCGCCTTTCAGAAAGTTTTCCTTCTCTACAACTTTCGGTGTCATTGGCAACTAATTTTTAACATATTGATGATTGTGAAAGATAAAATGATGTTTTGAACAACAATTTTACGGGCTTTGGAATTTCGCCCAAAATCTTTATTTCATCTTCTAGTGACCCATATTTGAATCATAGATAGAGAAAAAATGTTATATTAAGTTTGTTTACATTTGAATGGAGGACTGAAGTGTAACAAATATTCACCATTTTGGAGAGAGGAATATTATTTTTCAGATTATAGGGGAGGGAAGCGTAATTTAGGCTTCTCCCAAGGGGGAGTTTAATTTACTCCTGTTTCTTTTCAATTCTTTATGTTATAGTAATTTCTGCTCCTGGATTTGGAAGATAGTGCTGCTTTTCCTTTATTTATAGGTCATAAGTATTTCCTTATTTGTTAACTGTGAGCAAACTGTCAATTGAAAATCTTTCTTTTGGCACATCTAATGTTTGATCTAGTTGGCTAGGTATGTAGTTTTCAGTTCAGGCATTCTTGTCATCATTTACTTTAATTGAGGCAAGCAAGTTCTTCTGCCAGTTGGGGAAAATGATGCTATTACGGATATTTGCTTGATGAATAAATTTTTAGAACTTTTTGTTAGTGAGTCAAAACATAATAATGGATGTAATCAATTTTTGAAGATTTTATCTTTTGCCACTAGCTTTTGTGAAGGGTTTTTACGCTGTAACTCATAGATGTGAGAAAAGTGTTGATGAAGGATGATTGAGAAAATCCAGTTGCTTTGTGGTAGTGACGTAGTGTGATATTATTAATGCTAACAAGAACATAAGCTGAATGTTGTAGAGGTGAGAACATCACATAATGAGGGGACATACAAATGAGATATGATTAGAGGGATGAATGTATTAAAGAAAGTGTTGCGATGTATTGACTTAAAGGTGGTAGAGTGGTGCCTAAAATGGTTTGATTATATATAAGAAAACCTCTAGATGTTCCGAGTGAAGAGTTGATCAAATGATGGATAGTTCAACAGTTATAGAAAATTTCTAAGATGACTATTAGATAGGACCTAGATCTAAAGCGCATCTTCCAATTTCATTGTTTATACATGTAGCCAACTGCATTTGGTGGGAAAAAGGCTTTGGATTGTTATTGTTGTTCCATAACTTCTGTCTTGAAATTATATGGAGACCTTGTAATCAGGTTCATTATATGTGAACCTCAAGATGGTTTGATGTATTCTATAATGCGGTTTCATGTGTTGGCAGACCACAGACGCGATGCAGCCAGAGCTGAAAATTCCTTGACTCTTCTGTATGGCAGTGAGCCAATTGGCATGCAAAGAGATTGGAATGAGGAATTACAATCTTGTCGAGAATTTTCTCATATAACTCCACAGGAGAGGTACCCTTAATTTTCTCTCATTCATTAATAAATGGGTTTTGAAGTGTGCTTGTTCTTTAGTTTTTAGGTTGGTAATGGCTTAATTCTATTCTTTGTCTATGCTTCTTGGGTGATTTTTTCACTACTGCAGGATTTTGCGGGATAGGGCACTTTATAAAGTGACATCAGACTTCGTTGATGCAGCCATTAATGGTGCTGTTGGAGTGATAAGTGGGTGTATTCCTCCAATAAACCCAACCGATCCAGAATGCTTTCACATGTTAGTGGTCCTTCACTGTTATAAAGCTTAAGCGATTTGTTAAAGATGTTCTTGAATCTTTATATTCTCAAAAACCTTAAATAGTTTTTTCCTGTGTGTTTATATTTTACTGTTTCAAGAGGTTGAATATTATGCTCTAGAGGAAGTTGCATGTTATCTTTTTTTTTCTTCTGGCTGGGGAGGGATGAATTGAAGATTCACATTCCTTGTGAAGAATCTTCATGACTTGACAGTCCCAAGAATGATATATGTCTTGTTTAGATTGTTGTTTTCAACTTGTCATGGCTCAAATGCCTTTATCTGTGGTATTTCCCCTTGCTCTACTCAAGTGTCCCTTGTACTTGGAATGCTTTTTTTTGCTGATCAGCTTAATTTTGGTTGTAGGTATGTGCACAACAATATATTCTTTAGTTTTGCTATTGATGCTGACCTTGAGAAGCTGTCCAAAAAACATCCGGATAGTAATTCACAAACACGGAGTGCTGGCACTTTGCAAAGTTCTTCTGATAAAGCTTCTCATATTGTACTTCATGGAGACAGTCAGGTTCCCAATGGGGGGAAAAATGATACTTCAAGTACAGAAGATCTTAATGGCACAGAAGTCACTGATGATGTTTCTCCTGAAGGTCAGCTGGCTGAGAATGAGCAAGCCACATATGCTTCGGCGAACAATGATTTGAAGGGCACCAAGGCTTACCAGGAAGCTGATGTCCCTGGACTTTACAATCTTGCTATGGCTATAATTGACTACAGGGGTCACAGAGTTGTAGCTCAGGTGAGTAAAAAAGCTCATATCCACCTGTTCGTAACTTCTTCTTTTCTCGTGAAAGGGGGGTTACTGGTTAATTATGGGATTTAAGACCAGTGCATGCTTGTTTAAGAAGCACAAAAGTAGCTCGTTTTTACCTATTCTATAACCTTTTTGGAACTTCTGTTCTGAAAATATTTTGAAATACAACTTACTCGATTTGAGCATGTCCAAACAGCTTGAAAATGGTGAAAATAAAAATTTGGGACATGCTGAAATGCGTCAAAGTGGTAGTAAAACATGGCAAGATATTTGAATTTCTTTTTTTTTAGCTTATAGGATGTAATTCATACTATTTTTCTTCATTTTTTATAAAGTTATTATTGTTCAAATGTTATTAAGGGCAGATGGCAGTACTTGTTAGAGATATTTGTCTGTTTTCACCTAAGATAATATCAATTCATTATTTCATATTTTCACATCAGTGTAAAAGAATTTCATGATTCGTTTTTTGAAGCGCCCTTATTGATACTGGTGAGGCACAAATGTTTTTGGTGTACCAATCTGTTATTACTTATTACTAATTCATAATTATATGTTGATCATGAAGCCAATAGAAGTTCTACATTGAATAGATTCACCTGTGTTATGTGCTGGATTTTATTCTTAATATTTAGTTCATTGTTTTTTTATTTGAAACCTCATAAATATTTGTTCTAAATTTAAACTGTTCTGATTTCAAATTATATATTTTGCTCCAGAGTGTTTTACCAGGCATTCTTCAAGGGGACAAGTCAGACTCTCTCTTGTATGGCTCTGTTGACAATGGGAAAAAAATTTGCTGGAATGAAGATTTTCATTCTAAGGTGAGGAAGGATGCAGAAGTTTAATGTAATGTTTTTTTTCAAGGATGTCAGATTTGAGTTTTAAGCTTTTATGGTATTTGCGTGTGTTACCATCAGACTTATTGTAGGTGACAGTAAATTGTATGAAAATTTGTTGTTGAGGGAAAATAAGTGTTTTTAATTGCTTTTGATGAAAACTGTAACTATGTATTCTCTTATCCTGTTTCTCTATGGGATGGATTTTTCTTTTGTTTTGATTCTAAGCTTTTCTTACCTTAGGTATCTGAGGCTGCCAAACGCCTCCATTTGAAGGAACATTTAGTCCTTGATGGATCTGGAAATGTTTTCAAATTAGCTGCACCAGTGGAGTGCAAGGGCATTGTTGGTGGCGATGACAGGTAGTGATTGAGTTTGTTTGTATTTTTATATAGTATGTGCTTTATTAGTGACCTCGTCAGTCCTCTCCGCATATTTGCTACTTGCTAGTGCATCATAAAAAAAGCGTCATTTCCAAGTGCCCTGATGTCATTTCCAACTGCATTGAAGATTTTAAATCCAACATTGCTGATATATTTGTTTATTTTTAACTCCATTCGTTATTTGTTGTTGGATATATTTTCTTGAACACTTTTAAATTTAAGTTAGCTAAAGATGTTATCTGTTCTGATGTTCATGCTTAGTTTATTACATCTTGCATTTTTGTACGTATAGTCTATTGTGCTACTGCTGTGCACTGATGCTCTACTTTTTTCATAACCTAATCAGGCATTATCTTCTTGATTTGTTGAGGGCAACTCCTCGGGATGCCAACTATAGTGGACCTGGTTCTCGATTTTGTATCTTGAGACAAGAATTAATTACTGCCTTTTGTCAGGTATATACACTATCTGATGTTGACAGTATTTGGGATCTGCTTTGTATGTTCAATTTTACTCAGCTGGCTCTATGTAAAAATAGGTCCAAGCAGCTGAGACAACCAAATCTGAGGAGACGAGTACTCAAGGTGCAGATAATTTGGCTACTGATTCTCAAAATGGCATTGACGCTGACAAGCCGGTAAGTGTTATAGGAGTAACACATGGTTGTACATGACCCATAAGCTGAAGCTGATGGGTTAAAGTACGTGAATGATCTTTTATATCATATGTTAACACCTGCGCCTCAAGTAAGCCTTTTGGGCTTGAAACGTATACAAAGCACAAACCATATATTATGTGCTGAAATTTAACTTTCATTACTATTATTATAATTGTTGTTGTTATAAAGAATGGGAGACAACAAGGATTAAACTCTAGACCATTAATCATAAAGAGGCTATGTTATATCATGAACAAACTATCCCAAAAGTGTAATCTATTTTGTGAAAATATGAGTTATTTTTATATTACTTCTAACAAGTTTGACGTAAAAAGTAATATGCTTTTATGAATCTGCTAAGTATTATGACTTGTGCTCATTGTCTCTGGTGCACTGTGGAAAGAAACAACATGTTTCAATTTCATCTTGTATCACATTCACGCAATTACATAGGCATTTATTGGAATGACATTGTATGGCGGTCACCCCTTTCTCTTTCTAGATGTGTTGGACCAAATGGATATTGAAGATATGTAGTAGCTTTAGTGTTCAGTCGCCCAATGGAATGTATTTATAACATGAAGCATTATTACTCGAGTGGAAAGCCAGGAGCTTTAGTGTTCAGTCGCCCAAGAATTCTTGTTTGCTATATATGTGTTAGTGTGTGAAGTGGCTATTTTCAGTGTAATTCCACTCCCGTTAACTATAAACAAAAATGATTGGGGTTTTTTGCTGGATTAATTGTCTGGTTTGTCTGAAAATGCCATGGCAGAAAATGGGAGTGGGAAAACAAGAGAAATTGGACATAGAGAGATCAGAGAGTGATCTCAGAAGTGAATTTCAACATAATGATATGAATGGGAGTAAATTTTAACAAATTAGCTCTATTTATAGAGTGCAAGGCTTGCCCTGTATTAGTTTACAACTGATACTACAACCTAACTAATTTGTTTATTAACAGAAACCTAACCCATTGCTTTGGCATATTTAATGCGTGGAAATTTGTTAGGCACCTTACATGATTAGGCATAAGTAATGTACAATGAGATAAATGCAGTCACTCATTCATGGTTGAACAACCAAGTTCATTGCTTGTAGAATATTGTTTTATGCATTTGATTGGTTATAAGTTTAAGGTGTATGGGAGATATCCTCTTCCGATTAAGTTCCAATACTCACTGTATAGACTATGGCTTTGTGCTTCAATTGCTTTCTACAGGATTTAACAGTAGAAGAAAAAGCGGAGGATGCGAAAGGACATGCTTCTGCATCTACTGAAACCTCTGGTTGCAAAGACGAAATTACTTTCAATCCTAATGTTTTCACTGGATTCAAACTTGCTGGGAGTCCAGAGGTATTTTAATCTTCTTTTTCCTATCTACTTCTAACTAAATATGTTTCTTTTCTGTCTTCATCCATGTAAGTATGTAACGTTGTGTTTGCCCACACATATCTTGATGGTGTGTATAAGTATGCATCTACTTTGTTGGTGAAAACTTCCTGGTGCCTCATAGTATTTTACGATGTTCTTATATGGCTGTATTCGATCATATTTACCAGGAAATTGCAGCTGATGAAGCAAATGTGAGAAAAGTTAGTCAATATCTTACTGACGTCGTACTTCCGAAGTTTGTACAAGACCTATGCACCCTTGAAGTTTCACCTATGGATGGCCAAACATTAACAGAAGCACTTCATGCTCATGGCATTAATGTTCGCTATATTGGCAAAGTAAGCACTGTATATTTTGATTGATACTGTAATATTTCTTTTGGGAGCTGGTCATGTGAACCATGTGCCATTTTTTTTGTGTGGTTTGCATGACATTTCTTGTCTTCTGATATGCCATATTTCTGTGAAGGTGGCTGGAGGGACTAAACATCTGCCTCATTTGTGGGATCTTTGTAATAATGAAATTGTTGTTAGATCGGCGAAGCATGTAATCAAGGTGATAAATCTACCTTAAGCATTTCAGTTATTTCTGTTTTAACCCATATTTGGTTATTTAGAATTTGAAATTTTTTGTTTATCTGAAACATGAGCAGCTGAGCATGATAAACTTGATATACTTTGATTGATGTTGACATGATGAATCACAGAGTATAAGCTATATTCTGAAAATAATTTCTGCATGCAAATAGAAGTGATATTTAAGATTGTGCTCCTGATGTATAGTGCTTTTCGCCCCCCACTCCTAAATTCATGTGCCGTTTGCAGGACTTGTTGAGAGACACAGAGGATCATGATCTTGCACCAGCAATTTCTCATTTCTTGAACTGCCTATTTGGAAGTTGTCAAGCCCCTGGTGGAAAAATAAATGCTAATAGCACACAGTCCAGAACTCCTAAAAAGGTATGTCCAGTACTGTTCACTTTCAATATAACTGCTGGTTATATGTCCGAATTCACTACTTTTTATGTGCCATGATCCATTAAATTATCTCAGGATCCTTAGGTTGTGGAAACCAAGTTTTGTTTTCCTATCAAATTTTATAAGCTTTCATGTGTCGATTAATTAGTTTTTAATCCTGCATCTTTAATTCTCAGGAACAAGAAGGGAATCAGTCTTCTGGAAAGCATTCCAAAGGGCAAACACAATGGAAAGGAAGGGCATCTTTAAGAAAAACTCAACCTTCATATGTGAATATGAGCTCTGATACTGTTTGGTCAGACATTCAAGAATTTGCAATGCTCAAATATGAGGTATTGGCTATTGCCTAACCTGAATATATGTTATTAACCACTGCAGCAATCAATTTAAAATACATCTGAAAGTTTGTATATATTGTTATTTGAGTGTTTTTAGTTGAACGAGAGGTTTGGTGATGCCGTTGCCATTGTGGTGTTTGCTCCCTTGATCTATATTATTTGTTATGTTCTAATATATGTTATCTAAACATTTCAATTTCTTTTGTGTACCATTAAATTGGATGTTTATGCTCTTTGTTTTTGTTTCTTTGTTTTGTCTTGAACTTTTAATTACTTCGTTGCAGTTTGAGTTGCCAGAGGATGCAAGGTCACGGGTTAGGAAAATTTCTGTTATACGTAATCTCTGTCTGAAGGTACATTTACAGTTTAGTCAGTTCATTGGCAGTGTAAATATTTTATACTGATTTTTCATGGTCTTGCTTTTATAATCTTTCAATAGGTCCAATGACATGAAGCTTTCATTTTTATTTTCAGAAAGTACTTTTTTTTTGCTCTCAATTTATGCTGATTCAGTCATGTTTTCTGACCTTGTATTTCTTGATATGTTAAAAAAACGTGAGTTGGTTTACTGTTGAGATCCCACATCAATTAGAGATATGGTCAAAATAGAGCTTATAAATGCTTGGGCAATCGTCACCCCAAGAGCTAGCTTTGGGGATAGAGTTAGACCAAGTCTAAATTCAAGATGGTATCAAATTCTGTCTTCTATCTGATATTAGACTTCCCACTGCTATATGAAAATTAACCCATCCGCCAGATGTCCAGTTCGAGGTGTGAAGTAGGTGTATTGATATTCCACATCACCTAGAGATATGGCCAAAGTAGATTATAAAGGTTTCGGCAATCCTTACCCCAAGAGCTAGCTTTAGGGGTATAGTTATGCATAGCCCAAATTTAAGATTTACAAATTACAACTATCCTTGCCCAATACGTAAGTTATTAAATTACGTATTTCTGTATGAATAATGTTCTCTTCACACCTCCCTTTGAGGGGGAGAGAGGTGGAAGGAGGAGAGAGATAGAAAGAAAAGAAAAAGTAAGAGAGAGAAAGTATGAGATGTGATAGATGATAAGATGAGAGAGATAGAAATAAAAATAGGTGGAAGTGAGGTGTATTAAAAATGAGGTGTGAACATATCATTATTGTTTCTGTATATCACTGTAAAGGGACGCTGGATTACTAATCTCTTACAACCAATTTTATGTCATGAAAATAGCATTGATTTTCCTAAATTGACAACACTTGAAGTAATTTATTCTTTTCGCCTTTGCTTATGTGTTCGGCAATGCTTGCTTGCACTTGAAGTCAGAGCCCCCCCATCCCTAAAATTACTGCTACAAGTTGTGAATAATTGAATTCTGATGTCGAATAGGGCTTTTTACCAATTTGCCATTAAATATTTGTGAATGGGTTTCACCGTTCTTTTTCAGGCCGGTATAACCATTGCAGCTCGTAGATATGATCTTAGTTCTGCAGCACCCTTCCAAACATCAGATGTTTTGGATCTTCGACCAGTAGTCAAGCATTCAGTACCTGCATGTTCAGAAGCCAAGGAACTTGTTGAAACGGGAAAACTTCAATTGGCTGAGGTATTTACCTTGCTTTATATTGTATTTGACTACTAAGTTATATAATGAATACATTTTAAGCATAAGGAAACTGGTTGTGAGTGGTTTGTGTAGTTTGTGGCTTGTCATAAGTACAAACCTCTGCTCCAATTGTAACAAGAAAAAAGGAATGAATACATTTTTGTAAGGTTTGGAAGCTATATAGTTATTGTTATCTGTAGCATCTTTTTGGATTCCTAACTGTGATTTAATTTTCTTTTGTGAAGTTGTATTAAGAGGTTAACAAAAATCTAAATACTTCAAACTACTGGTTTATCTTCTTGAGTTTGCCCCCTAGCAAATTGAAGTGTTATGCTTCCTAAGATGGCACTCTTAAATGTGTTCAATCCTGTAATGTGAATTTGTAAATTATGGACATTTGGCTTGTGGTTCTTGTGATTTTGGTTTTCCCCACAATGTGTTGATGTTTAGTTTTCTGTTTGATGCAGGGCATGCTCAGTGAAGCCTACACTTTATTTTCAGAGGCATTCTCCATTTTACAACAGGCATGAAATTCAGTTTTATTTTATCTCTCTTGGATAAGTTTCCTGTGCACATAATAATCATTGTTTAATAAACTGCAGGTTACTGGTCCTATGCATCGGGAGGTTGCTAATTGCTGTCGGTATGTAATATCTATTTCCATCATGTTGGCATGATGCTTAAAATTCTCCAAGTTCAATCTTCTTATCATGAATTCTGCTTGCCATGCTGCTTTAGACCTGGAATGATGGATGTGTCATAACTCTCATATCATATATGATTTCAGTTGCCATGCCTTGTAAAATTGAAGATTTATAGCCCACTTTTGTGTCCTTTGTTATAAATTCCAGCTTATCATTTTTTTAATTGATGTTATCTTGTGTTGTTGTTTGTTTAATCTTAATTAAAATATTATTGAATTTCAGGTATCTTGCCATGGTTTTGTATCATGCTGGAGATATGGCTGGGGCTATCATGCAACAACATAAGGAACTAATTATCAACGAACGTTGTCTTGGTCTAGATCATCCTGATACCGCTCACAGGCACTCCCCATTTTACTAATCTTCAGTTCATCTCCATGATATTTTGGTGTTATATGTTCCACAAATTTCCAATATGCATGCATACAGTTGTATTTATGCCAAGCCAAATTAGGATGTTACACTGGTCAACAAAATAAAATTTGGGAAACCAAGTTACAGAAAATTGGAGGTCTATGTATGTGGTGTTGAAAATTTAACTTGACTGCGAACTGGACTGTTCTCACCTATAAAACTGAAGTTCAAAAGCCAGTGCCAACCGTTCAAACTGGTCACTGTTTAGCTGGCTGAGATTGGCTGAGATTTTTTCTTTTTGGAATATTTTTTAACCTATTTTTATTGTTTTTTTTTTGCTTAGTTTCTTTTTCCTGTCCCTGATATTGTTTGGCGTTTTTATCATTTTATGGTTCGGGTCATGTTATTCTATGATGTTGGCTTATTGTATTTGTCATGTTAATGTAGCAATTTGATCATGTTAGAAATATATCAGTTTTTGTCAATGGTTTGCATATATACTTAATGCATATATTAATTTTTAAAGATGTCATATACAATATGGTCTATAATCTATAGAACTTTTTGTGATCTGTGATATTGTTGCTGCAGCTATGGAAATATGGCTCTGTTCTACCATGGACTTAACCAGACGGAACTTGCCCTTCGCCATATGTCCCGGGCTTTGATCTTATTAAGTTTGTCATCAGGGCCAGATCATCCTGATGTAGCAGCTACTTTTATAAATGTTGCGATGATGTATCAGGATATAGGAAAGATGGATACAGCTCTTCGTTATCTGCAAGAAGCTTTAAAGAAGAACGAAAGGCTTCTTGGCGAGGAACATATTCAAACTGCTGTCTGTTATCATGCTCTTGCCATTGCATTTAATTGTATGGGTGCTTTCAAGCTCTCTCACCAGGTACGCATATTGATTAAATTGGTATTAGTAGTAACATTGGATGGTTGACTGATTTTGACATTCGGTTTGACAGCATGAGAAAAAAACATATGATATACTTGTAAAACAACTTGGTGAGGATGATTCAAGGACACGGGACTCGCAGAACTGGATGAACACATTTAAGATGCGTGAACTACAGGTATCTGTACTGGACTGAATCAATTTACTTGCAGTTTGCCTACAAATGTGTTTCTCAAGAAAACACTACGAAAGAGAATATTACAGTAATTAGTAGAATTAGGCAATAATATCGTGGAAAGTCACAACGCAAACACTAGAGGGAGGAGGATTTGAGATGTAGAGTAAGTTAGTGTGTGTGTGTGTGTGTGAGAGAGAGAGAGAGAGAGAGAGAGAGAGAGAGAGAGAGAGAGAGAGAGAGAGAGAGAGTGAGAGAGAGAGAGAGAGATTAACACATTTAAGATGCTTGAACTACAGGTATTTGTACTTGACTGAATCAATTTACTTGCAGTTTTTACCTACAAATGTGTTTCTCAAGAAAGACAGAAAATGACAGACTATTACATTTACAGTAATTAGGGGAATTAAGCAATAGTATCCCTGAAAATCGTGGGGCAAACACTAGAGCGAGGAGGAAGAGAGATGAATTCAGAGTGAGTGCGTGTGTGTGGTAGAGAGAGATTATAGGAAAAGGCAATAAAAAAATTTAGACCATTGGTGGTAGATGTAACGCCCCGATTTCTCGAGTGTCTCACAGTAAACCAACCGTCACCATTTTCGTAAAGAATTTTTGCCGTTCAATTATTAATCTTCAATTAATGACAAAAACTCAATTATTGCGAAACTCTTGAAACTTTACGAACGAATTTGCGGAATAAATAAATCATGCATTTCTGATTAAAAATAACCTTTAATTAAACGAGGAAAAATAATCCCAAAACATAATTCCAAATCCGAGGGCTAAGCCCTATACCAAATACATCAGTGCTCAAAACGGAAATAAATAAGGTTCCAATAATAGAGGAAAATAAAAGTAAAATCCGATGTAGCTCTCATAGGACACTCCCACATGTGAAAATCTCGACTCTACTCCTCATCATCGCTAGAAATGTATATGATCTCCGAAGTCTCGGTAACTCGACTCTTCCATGGATAAGCTGGTTCCCCCTCAGATCCCGAGAGCCATCCACACTGCCTCTTCTTAGGCGGACGTTCTTCACTCGCATCTGGAATAGGCTCCAATGCGGGCATATCTCCATAGTCATCAATTGGGCTAGCTTCCTTTGGCTCCGGTGGTGAAGACTCCACTGCATTCTTCTCCTCTATCAACGGTGACTCAGCTGTAGTATCTTCCGAAGGATCTTCTTCCTCCTCGTCCTCCCAGGACTCGAGCGGCTTCTCCACGGTAGTCTGATCAAATCTAGCAGGAGGGTAAGGCATTGGTATTCCACGGAAAGTTTGTTTTCCCGTGTCTGAGCTGTTGATGTTGCATCTGGATCACCTGGACGGGACGCCGACCAGCGTGTACCGGCATGAGCATAACACCTGTTTGACTTAAACTTTTGTTGTTTTAGTGCGACTGCAATGAGACAGTCTTTGGGTTGTTTTATGATCAACCACAAAGACTTGGACGGTTGCATGCTCTATCAACCGTTCATCATCGAGGATGGGGCGATCACAATGCCTTACCCTCCTGCTAGATTTGATCAGACTACCGTGGAGAAGCCGCTCGAGTCCTGGGAGGACAAGGAGGAAGAAGATCCTTCGGAAAACACTACAACTGAGTCACCGTTGATTGAGGAGAAGAATACAGTGGAGTCTTCACCACCGGAGCCAAAGGAAGCTAGCCTAGTTGATGACTATGGAGATATGCCCGCATTGGAGCCTGTTCCAGATGCGAGTGAAGAACGTCCGCCTAAGAAGAGGCAGTGTGGATGGCTCTCGGGATCTGTGAGGGGGAACCAGCTTATTTATGGAAGAGTCGAGTTACCGAGACTTCGGAGATCATATACATTTCTAGCGATGATGAGGAGTAGAGTCGAAATTTTCACATGTGGGAGTGTCCTATGAGAGCTACATCGGATTTTACTTTTATTTTTCTCTATTATTGGAACCTTATTTATTTCCGTTTTGAGCACTGATGTATTTGGTATAGGGCATAGCCCTCGGATTTGGGATTATTTTTCCTCGTTTAATTAAATGTTATTTTTAATCAGAAATGCATGATTTATTTATTCCGCAAATTCGTTCGTAAAGTTTCAAGAGTTTCGCAATAATTGAGTTTTTGTCATTAATTGAAGATTAATAATTGAACGGCGAAAATTCTTTACGAAAATGGTGACGGTTGGTTTACTGTGTGACACTTGAGAAATCGGGGCGGTACAGTAGATGGAAGGATGCACAATTATTCTAGGGGGAGAGAGGAGTTGGCTAACACTTGGTTGGTTGAAAGTTTTTTTCATGGCAAACATGTCATTTTGTGGGTGAAATATAATATTAGTAGGCAGGTTTTCTGGATACTAAAGCTTTTTGCTTCTGTAGATATTCATGTTCTTTGTTTTTTGTATTTTTAAATTTTTGGGAACTGTAAATGACTTTGAAATTCACAACTTGTTTTGGCAGATGAATGCTCAAAAGCAAAAGGGTCAAGCTCTGAATGCAGCTTCGGCTCAGAAGGCTATTGATATCTTGAAGGTACTTTTCATTTCATTCCTTCAATTTTAGCATGCAATAATATTATCAGCCATCTATAGCTAATATTGAGCAGACTCCTTGCCACTCCTGAAGGATATCTGATGCTCCATTTCTTTCATTTTTGTCATTTATCTTGTGGTGTGTACTTCTTACTGAAATGCATTTTATATAATGGCAGGCACATCCTGATTTGATACATGCATTCCAAGCTGCTTCAGCAAACGGTGGACCAAGTTCAGGTGCTTCTGCTAACAAATCTCTCAATGCTGCAATAATGGGTGAGGCTCTCCACAGAGGAAGGGGAATTGATGAAAGGGCGGCACGTGCTGCTGCTGAAGTCAGGAAGAAGGCTGCAGCTAGGGGTCTGTTGGTACGTCCACACGGTGTGCCGGTACAGGCCATGCCGCCCCTGACCCAACTTCTGAATATCATAAATTCCGGTGCGACTCCAGATGCTGCTGTTGCGGAAAATGGGAACGTAGACAGAGCAAAGAAGGAAGAAAATGGCATTCCTTCAAGTGATCCAACTGATGCCAAAAGCGGCCAATCAGTGCCGGTTCAAGAACAGGCTCCAGTTGGACTGGGAAAGGGGTTTTCATCATTGGATGGTAAGAAACCAAAGTCAAAACCAAAGGCTGGGGCTTGAAATTTTGAACATGTAAGTTATGTGTAGAGTTGGCAATGGTAGATTCATTTGAGATCAGATATTTTTCTTGAGATGGTCAGATTCACCTGCTCAGGTTTGGAAGAGTGTTGAGTAGTGGTTGGAATTAATTTTGGGTTTACTTGCCCTTTCTCAGTAGGTTTTGGTAGACTCAGACCATCCAAGTGAATGCTAAAGATTAGTGTGGTAAAAGTTCAATTTTTGTCTTCTGGCTAATCACTGATAAATCTTTCAGTGAACTATATATTTGGGGGGTATTGGGTTATATAACCTCCATTTTGATATGAGCCCGTGTATCGTTAACTTATTTAACTGCCAGTTGAATTGAGGCAAATTCATTTCATAATAAGAATTGTAGAATAATTTGCTGCAACGTTCTTATGAAGGATATTATTGATAAAATGATATGTAGTCTTGATCTTATAGAGGTTGGCATAGGATGAACTCTTAGTATTTGGTCTAGATTCATAATGCGATTATATGTGTGTGCCTACATAGTAGTCTTTGCGAATGTACCAATGGTTTATCAAAATTTGTAAAATATACTTGTGATGGCACCTGATTATGATGCCATCTTTTTAATATATAATTACAAATGATCTTGTTCGGATTATGTGTATACTTATTCAACCGATTTACTACATGAGCAGTATAAGGTATTGAACAATTTATCCAGTATATAAAACTACCAACTATATGAGCTTATCGTTATACCACTCTCATTGTTCTTCCTCAAGTGTTGACTAGCATCATAGGGAGTGCTGATATGACTAGCATCATATTCTAAGCTCATTATTTAATTTGGTTAACTTGATTTTTAAAATGAAGTTAACTTGACCTATATTCTTCATATCAAATTGCGTGATAGAAATCATCTAGTTTCACTTACTATGTAGGTTCCCAATATAAGCATGTAAATAACACTAATAACAAATAAAGCACCTTTTTTATTAGATTACTTCCTAAGTGTAAAAAAAGAGAGTAAGTTGGAATAGAATCTAACTCTTTCTTGTTGAAGTTGTGTCTCATTTTTTTCATGTGCAGTAAATATGTGAGGCCTTTTGAATATTTATGAAGAGACATTACAATGTTTAACCTCTTTAAGTGAAACTTTAGTTATACACTCTTTTTCTCTTATTTTAAAAGCATATTCTTCGTTAGTGTTATCAAATACCTCATTATTATTATTATTATTATTATTATTATTATTATTATTATTATTATTTAAAAAAACCTCATTATTCCCTTTAATAAAAAAATTGTAAAAAAAAACTCGACCAATCATCAACTCGGTTAGGTATTAGATCAATGAGTCATTGGTTGATAAGAAAATATCTACAACATATGGTATAAACTACACGAATTATATTTTCAATTTAAAATCATTGTCACTACATTAATATTAAATTAATAATCAACAAGTACCGTAGAGAAAATAGTTATATCATGATTTATAAATTTTTTTTATTTTTAAAAGACTCAAATCAAATTCATTTTATCTTTTATTTTTTTAAAATTATTTTCTTCGAAGTCATACTCTAAAAAAAATTGAATAAAAAACCTTGCAATAATTTCTTTTGGTCAATGAATCTTATAATGAGCCATGATCGATTGTAAGTGGAAATAAAACTAATTTTTTTTTGGTCAATTGTTCAACGAAATAAAACTAATAAAATAGATATATAAACTGTTATGTGGTCTAAGCCCATTAATTTTGTGGGTGCCCACTAGGGTGGGCAGGTAGCACTTTGGTCCATCGATGGACCACTGTTCTTTACCATAGATATAATAATATTTTAAATCTGTGGTCAAGATGAAGAACCTTGAACCTGGCACTCCGGTCAAGAAGGCATTACTTTTATAATTTTGAAAAACTGCTAAAGCACCCTTGAACTGTACCTTTGTATCAGTATAAGCATGATGTCATATTAAGTGACTTGAGTAGGCCCTACCCTTCCCTTCTTCCATACCTCCCCTGCTGACATTGATTCCTGTCCCCTTTCCCCTTTCCCTTCTCCATTTCGTTTATTGAAAAAAATCTGTGAGTCTCCACTGATTCTTTCTCCGCATTGCAGTAACAGAACTTCTAAGAAATTGGACATTGTTCATCCTTATCACCTTCTTCGTAAGCATTAGAGACTGAGTTCCAATCTAAGAGCCACTAAATACTCTACTTCTACGTGTGTCTTCATCTCTTTGCACTTTCTAATTTTTTGATTAATAAACATTTTACTGTTCAATGGAGTAATGATATATACACACCTCATTTTTAAAACACTTCATTTCCACCTCTTTTTGTTTCTATCTCTCTCCTCTTACCATCTATCACATCTCATACTTTCTCTCCCTTACTTTTTCTTTTCTTCCTATCTCTCTCATCATTCCACCTCACACACCTCAAAAGAGAGGTGTGTGAGTAACATTATTCGGCAAATGGAGAAAGAGATGTGGACAAGGAACAATCGGTTTGGTGTTATAGTGGCGGCGCGGCACGACGATGACAGTCACGACAACCAGTGCGTTTGAGGCGGACAAAGCGGTGAGGCACGGTGCTGCAGCGATGTGGTGAGTGTCCCGTGAGCAGCTAGACGCGGTGGTGCATGTGGCTAGATCGGCGGCGCGGTGTGGTGAGGCAAGGTGGCCTTGAGCTCTGTGATGGCTGTGAGAGATCGTGATTGACTTTCCCGTACAAAAGACAACGGCCGAGATTGTCTACAGGTTATAGAGATTCGCCAGGTTACAGACCAGATTCTTCCCAGATGCGCCACAATGGAGAGCGAACAGTGGAGAGTACTCGGAAGTGAGGACTCGGTTTACGGTAATTGTTCTTGGGTCTTATTCCCTCAGTATTGGGTGTATTGGGTTTGGTTTTGCATCTGGGGGAATTATTATTTTGGGAAACTACAAAGCCCTTATTTGCAAATACATGAAAGAGTACACCTAAACCCACAAACTTGGAAGAGCAGGTCAGAATGGCTGGTCCATCGGTGGACCAGTTTGTTACTTCCCCACCCTAGTGGGCACCATTGTGTCCTGTATTGAACCTTGTTTGTGTACCATCATGGTCGTGCAAAATAGCAATGCTCATAAAATTAATGCTGAAACATACGACCCATTACTGGCACGACTTTGCACGTCCAATGATTTTCTGTTTTGAATTCATTTTTTCTATTTTATTATATTTTTTTCAAAAATTATGAACGATTATTGTATAAACGGAGGTGTGCTTGGTCGTGTGCCATCATGGTCGTGTAAAATAGCAATGTTCATGAATAAATTGCTAAAACACATAACCCATTACTGGCACGACTCTGCACGATCGATGATTTTCTGTTTTAAATTCATTGTTTCTATTTTATTATATTTTTTAAAAATTATGAACGGTTAATGTATAAACAGAGGTGTGCTTGGTCGTGTGCCATCATGGTCGTACAAAATATAAATGTTCATAAACAGTAATGCTGAAACACATGACCCATTACTGGCACGACTCTGCACGACCAATGATTTTTTTTTGTTTTGAATTCATTGTTTCTATTTTATTATATTTTTCAAAAATTATGAACAGTTACTGTATAAACCAAGGTGTGCTTGGTCGTGTGCCATCATGGTCATGCAAAATAGCAATGCTCTAGAATAAATCTTTCAACAAATGGACAAGTCAAATCAAAATCTCTGTGTGATTTGACCATAATAGCATCTCCAACCCCTTCTCTTATATTAGTTTTTTAAACATTATTTCATATTATTCTTGTGAGTTCGTAATGTCAGATAAGATTTAAGGAGCTCATAAGGAACTCAAGCAGATTTTGCTCCAACCATGGGTTTTTATTTTACTATTACTCGGGTTCCACCATACCACATATATTTATAATATTTTTTGCACCTAATTTAAATTTAATATTTAATATTAAATAATATTCCAACAAAAAATTAATTTAATTAATATTTATAACAATATAATTTAAAGAGATCATTCATTGTGTTTTGGAATATTAAAAAATTTATGTTCGGTTCATATTGTTTATGGAAATCATTTTTACTCATCTTGTTGTGTTCTGCTTGTGTTTTGTTGCTTCCCTCTGAAATCGGTTGAGATGCAAGTGAGAGAAATTAATAATATTTAAGCTAAGGAACCATAAAGTAGAGTTCATTGAACAAGAAAATTTAATTTAATTTTAAGGAACCAATTGGACAGGTCAGCAAGCTCCAATGCTGCTGAAAATAAGGAACCGTTCCTTAGCAAACTTCTAGTAAGTGAAATTGAATTAAACTTTTAATACATTTAAGTACATTATGTGCACTAATAAGATGTTGCATTGCAGTGTAGATGTGTGGAGGAGGAACTATGGAACAATAAATCCACATATCTAAAAGCTTGGAATTGAAGTGTTGAGCTTGACTTGTAGTTCATTAGGATGTGAGCGTAACTGGAGTATTTTTAGCATGTAAGTGAAATTAGAGAATCATGATTTGAATTTATGTTTTATCGTGGAAAATGAAACTAAATAACTTACATCATTCCTTTTAAATTGCATAAATTCATTCAAAGAATAAGACTATGCTTGAGCATCCAAAGCTACAAGCTCATGCCCATCACTTTGATTGTTCTGATGTGACTGATGCAATTCTACTAGATGATATTGATGACAGCAATGACTGGCTGGTGTAACAAATTGCATATGGTGAGGATGTTGAAGCTAAAGATGAAGATGATTTGGTATTTGAGGATGATCCCACCTTGAATGAGAGAAATTTTGGTAATGTAGCTGATGTTAGTGAGCCACTTGTATACAATTGGATGCAAACATGATGAAGGGAAGGGAAACACCAAAGGCTTTCTTTCACACCATATTTCAAAGGGTGTTTTCCCTTTAAGGCATTGATAGACAACATATTTAACAAGTATATTGAGCTATTTTCAATCTTAGTCCAAAAGGTTTTTGAAAGTCCTTTTCTCATAAATCAAACACCTGAACATCTCCATAACTATCATATTTGTCCTCTCACTCACTCCATTTTGTTCAGGAGTATATAGAATAGTTAATGATGTTGAATTCCAGCTTGTTCACAAAATTTTTCAAACTCCCTTGCTATGTACTTAGTTTTGTTATTATATGAGCTTTTGAATTTGTCATCCTGCCTCATTTCCAACCATAGGTCAGAACTTTTTGAAAATAGTAAACATCTCTTAATTTTGCGTTAAAAAGAATACCCAATACAACATGAAAAATCATCTACAAATTATAAAAATACTTGTTTCCATTTAAAGATGGTTGCTCATTAGTCCACATAAATCATTGTGTATAAGCTGACATATTTTAATGGCTCTCCAACTTGCTTCAATAGGGAATGGCAATTTAGATTTCTTACCAAACTAACAACTATCAGACAAATTACCGTTATCTTCAACAACTGGTAAGTTTTCAACTAAAGAATTTGAACGCGTGTTCTTCAAAATAGACAACATATAATGGTCAAGCCTTCTATGCTACAAAGAAGAATCATCTACATCACTCGGAAAAGCTTGCGTTGTAGTATGTTGCCGCTCCAAAGGACACCCTTTTTCTCTCATTTTGACAGACATTAGTTCAACACCAATATGATCTAATATTATGCATTTCATGTCTTCAAAGTGTAATGGATAATATTTTTCCAGAATTTATCTCACACTCAACACTCTTGGATTTAATTGAAGAACTAATAAAACATCATAAATGTAGTTTTTACCTGAAGGAGTACAAAAAACAACAACTTCTTATACTTTGACATCAAAGCTTTCACCATTACCAATGATGACTTGATAAGTGGGACTGATCAAGTTCCCTGAAAATGTAGGCATCATACGTCATATGATTTGGACATCCACTGCTACTGAGCTAAACTCATTTTATGTTGATTTCTAACTAGTAAGAAGAAACAAACGACTTCTCCTCAATGTTTTCATGTATCTCAACAACTAACATACAAATAAAGAGAGGACATGAGAAACTTCTTCATAGACTGTTACAGTTTTTTCATTGATAACTTACAAAGATTAATACATGAATTAATAGACCATACGAAGGGTCTTAAAAACAAAATGTTTGCAAGAACAAAAATTAGAATTTACCAGTACATAGAGTCACTAAGTCATTAGTACCTAACTACTAAGGACTCTTCCTTCCATGAAAACTTTTTTATCGTTAAATCTTATTTGATGCATTGTTGGATTCTTCGGTAGAGAGGCTGAGTTGCTTCAATTAGCTACCACATCCAAAAAAATTGAGCTCTTACATAAGTTTTAACTTTGCAACCCACAACTCATAGTTTTTCCTAAAAAAAGATAGTAGGTGCATGAAAATGACTATTGTTGGAAGCCATATTAGTTTATGAGTATTGTTTTTTGGGTTTGTACGAGTTGTTCACTATGGATTCCACACACACAAAAAACCCTAAATATTGATGAAGCTCTTGATACTTTGTTAAGAAAATAAGGCAGACAAAGGGAAAACATAAAAAATACATGCAACTAACTTAAAAACAAACAAAGGATATGACAAAATTCTTCATAGACTGTCACCTTTTCATTGATAGCACACAAACATTTATACATGAACGAATATACCATATGAATGGTCTCAAAAACCAAAAGTTTGTAACAACAAAAATTAGCATTTATCAATACATAGAGCCACTAAGTCATTAGTGCCTAACTACTAAGAACTCTTACTTCCTTGAAATTTTTTTCATTGAGAAATTTTAATTGATAATTGTTAGGTTCTTCGGTAGAGGGGTTGAATTGCTTTCATCTGCTACCACTTCCCAACAAATTTGGTGCTCTTAAATAGGTTTTATCTCCGCAGCCCACAACTCTGTTTTATCTAAAATACATTAGAGGTGCAACAAAGGGACTAGTGTTGGAAGCCATATTAGTTGATGAGTATTACTTTTCGATTTTGTATCGGTTGTTTACTATGATTTTCACAGACTAATTGACCCTAAAAGATCAATAAAGCTCTTGATAGACTGTTGTAAGTTTTTCATTGATTGCTTACAGACATTTATGCATGAACTAATAGACCATACATAGAGTCTTACAAAAATTAGAATTTACCAATACATAGAGTCACTAAGTCATTATTACCTAACTACTGAGAACTCTTCCGTTCATGAAAATATTTTCATCATGAACTCTTATTTGATGCATTGCTGGGTTCTTCGGTAGAGAGGCTGAATTGCTTCCATTAGCTACCACTTCCACAAAAATTTGTGCTCTTAAATGAGTTTTAACCCACAACTCATAGTTTTCCCTAAAAGACATTGGAGTTGCATGAAATTGACTATTGTTGGAAGCCATATTAATTGATGAGTATTGCCTCTTGGGTCTGTATGGGTTGTTCACTATGAATTCCACACAAAGCGGACCCTAAAATATCAATGAAACTCTTAATACCATGTTAATAGGGGACACAAGGCAAAACATAGAACATACATGCAACTACCTTACAAACAAAGAAAGGATATGAAAAACTTCTTTATAGACTGTTCCAATTTTTCATTGTTTGCATACAAACATATATACATTAACTAATTGACCATATGAAGGATTTCAAAACCAAAAATTTGTAACAACAAAAATGGGCATTTACTAATACATAGAGTCACTAAGTCATTAGTACCTAACTACTAAGGACTCTTCCTTCCTTGACAAATTTTTCATTGTGAAATTTTAATTGATAATTGTTAGGATCTTCGATACAGCTGGTGAATTGCTTTCATCTGCTACTACTTCCCAAAAATTTGGTGCTCTTAAATAGATTTTACCTTCACATCTTCAACTCATCGTTTTATCTAAAAAAACATCATAGGTGTAGGAAAATTACTAATGTTGGAAGTCATATTAGTTTATGAGTATCACTTGTCGAGTTTGTATGGGTTGTTCACTATGGTTTTCACACACTAACAGACTCTCAAAGATCAATGAAGCTCTTGATAACATGTTAAGAATATAGTGGAGATATAGGAAAAATATAGAACACACATGCAAACAAAAGATATGACAAATTTCTTCATAGTGAGTTGCAATTTTGCATTGATAGCTTACAAACATTTATACTTGAACTAATAGACCATATTGAAATTCGTATTCACCTAGGACAGATGTGATACACAATGTTGCAACAACGTGTAGCACAACAAAACACAATCAGAGTATCAAAAATAAACAAACAGTTAAAACACAAGGAGTTGTTAACCCAGTTCGGTGAACATCACCTACGTCTGGAGGATACCAATCCAGGAGTCAATTCACTATCAAATAATAGTTCTCAGGTCACATAAAAGTCCCTCCTATACCTAAGTACTCCCCCTTAGTATAGAGCCTCTTATATGTTCACCACTATTACACAAGTGAATCAAGCTTAGCCCTTCTCCTCTAAGCTATGAGAAAACTTTCTCTAACTCCTAACAATCACTGCCACAGTGATCAAGACATGTTTATCAAAAACAGTTTGATGAGATTACAACTCAACTAAACAAATTCAACTCAGTACTTTGATGAACTAAAGCACTAAGTTGGTACAACACTCACAAGAGGACTCAAATAATAAACCCTAAGATCAGTATATCACGCTCAGAATCCCTATTTTGCTAGGGTTTATAAACTCCTTTATATAGACGTTCACGTGAGGCTTGGATCTTCAATGGGCCGAACGTCATAGAGTCCACAACAGCACTTCTGGAAAGAATCTTCAAGGAATCAACTCTTACCAGAATAAAATAACAGAACCAAGTAAGTTTAAATTCAAACTTTGAGATATACTTGGTTCACACGATATTAATCTTGTTACTTCAGCCAAGATTAAAACAAACACGCCTTCAGAAGATAAAACGCACAGCATAGGATAAAAAACTTCTGAATCACCATACAGTTAGCAACCTCACAACAAGCTTGACTTTAACGACTGAACAAGCAACAAATGTAATTCCACCATGTTGCTCCAGATGTTGGAACATATGGTTGCACATCATGGTTTGAGCAAAATGCAGCCAATCAAAAGAACTACAATCTCCCCCTTTGGCAAATTTTTGCTAAAACATGATTAGAAAGCCAAACAATGCAAAAACAACCATACTCATCCATTAACACAAAACCGCACACAGCATATGATGAACTGAACACACTACTGAGTCGGAATACCAATACCATACTTAGTCTGAATAACAAAAACACTCAACACCATTCTCCCCCTTATTAGCAGAATTTGTCAAAGGGTGCAGAGAGTCAGCAGAAGCCAACAAAATATTACAACCAGATTGAATGAAGAAGGAACAAATACACTAAGCACTAGCAGAAGTGTCATCATCAGAAGTACCAGCAGCATCTTGAACATCAGCAGCATTGTCTTCAAGAGGCCTCTTGCCTTTAGTCAACTGCAGAATGAGAGTGTCCACATTCTTCTTCCTCAATGTACAACTAGTAATTGTGTCCTGAAGCATCTTAGACACCGCAATAAGCGCAGCAATAGGAGTCTCAGGAGTCTTCTGAGAGGAAGTACCCTCCCCCTGAGTCATCTCAGCCAAATCAGCAACATCAGAAACATGGGCACCAGCTAGCAGCCTGGAATCAATAGTGAGAAGACTAGCTTTCTTGCTAGGAACCTCATCATCAAGGAGAATTTGAGGATGTTGACTTAAAATAATCCCACAAATTAAACAAGGAAAACCAATAGGAAGCCTGACAGCAAAAGTTTCAGCATGCTTCATAGTTTGAGCAAAGACATATTCACCAAAATCAAACTGAGTTTGAGTTCCAACCAGATAAATTAATTTGGCCAAACCTGAAGAAACATCTGAGCTATGTGTAGTAGGAGCCCAATTTGCAGCACCAATGCGATTCAAGATAGCATATTTCACACTCAAATAAGTAGAAGACAACAATCCTTTAGCAGGCCATACCATATTCTGACCAGCCGTGAGTTCTTCAGTGATAGCACTCAATGACAGCTCTTTATTTCCTGTGGCAACAGTGCTCCTTCCCAAATACTGGTTAATGATCTCAGGTGAAAAATGGACACACTTACCACGCACAAAAACTTTCCTGAACTCAGGATGCCCAGAAACAGTGCAATTTGTAGTCACATTCACAATAAATTCTCTCACCAACTTGTCATAGCAGCCACCTATCTCAGTAACAGTTTTCAATAACCCAGCAGCCTCAAGAAGTTTCATGATTTCTTGACAATGCAGAATCTCACCAGTCAATTCCCTCTCTTGAGCAATCCTGCGCTGATAAACATACTTCCACTTACCAACACTCTCTTCAGAGTGAAAAGAAATATTATCCAAAGGAGCAGCAGGCACATTTTCTGGAATTCGTTTCCCAATCTTACGCTTCTGAGCAGCAGGACCAGTATCTGACTTATCCAACTCCTCAATTGGAGTCTCATCAACAACAGGAGCAGCATGGTCTTTGTGAACCTTTCTCTTGACATTCTGGACAACAGGAGTATCATCATCAAGAATAATGACCTTCTTGCGCTTCTTGTTTTCACTCAAACCCAAACCTAACTTCTTGCCAGAGGAACGCGTAGAGTACTTACGAACAACAGTCATCTTTTTCCTCTTTGAAGCAACAGAAGCAGAAGCACCAAGGGTGTTGAGCAACACCTCATTAGATTCTGAGTTCTCAATGACATTCTGAACATCCTCGACATGCATATCTTTATCAACAGAGGGAGTAGAGATGGGAACCATTACCTCTTCCTCAAGATGATCAGAATCCTTGTTGCAATCAGTATCAACACCGTGGCTTGATTGGTTGTTGCTTGGTGATGGAACAATTGGATCTACATTTGCATGTAAAACTTCCTTGAGAGGCGTGTCCAACACTTCAGTGATACGAAAATCAGCAACATCATCACCTGTACTTGAGTTGATTTCAGCCTCGAAATTTACTTGCTGGGTTGCCTCAGAGCTTCTCGTTACCATCTTCTTCTTTGCTTTGGACGCATCTGACTTGGATCGAGCCTTTTTCCCTTTCATCTTACTCGGATCAGACGATGGTTGAGGAATACCTTGAGCAATTGCGATTTCAGAGGTATGAGGAGAGGATTTTGAAACCTTTGAAGATTTTGGGGTTTTGGATTTCAAACCCAATACCTTTACCCCGTAAGCATTCATCTCAGGAGTGAGTTTCTTGCTAGAATCTTGACTCATGGTGAAGAGGACACAAAGAAAGAAACACGGGTCTTCAAGAAAAGGATGGACGGTTTTGGAGTGAGTTTCAGAGATTTGAAGTTGCACAGTGGAAGTTGCAGGAGAGATTATCAAGAAACAATGGAAATTCCTGATTAAGCGTGTCTCAGAAGTAATGACAAAATAGCCGTTGACACACAAAAATCCCTTTAATTGCTATAGTTCCTCAAATAAACAGATACCCAATAACTGCCTCAATTTTTCAAACTGTGTGGCATCCAGAGCTTTGGTAAAAATATCTGCTAACTGCTTCTCAGTTGAGACATGTTCCAGAGTAACAGTGCCATCTTCAACTAACTCCCTGATGAAATGATGACGAATGTCAATATGTTTTGTTCTGCTGTGCTGAATTGGATTTTTAGATATGTTGATAGCACTTAGATTGTCACAAAACAATGTCATAACATTTTGTTGCACATTATACTCCTTTAACATTTGTTTCATCCACAACAACTGAGTGCAACTGCTTCCAGCAGCTATATATTCCGCTTCTGCCGTAGAGAGAGAGACACAATTTTGCTTTTTACTAAACCAAGAGATTAGATTGTTTCCAAGAAAGAAACATCCACCTGAAGTGCTCTTCCTGTCATCAGCACTTCCAGCCCAATCCGCATCACAGTAACCTGTTAGCACTGAATTAGTGTTGTGAGAGTACAGAATGCCATAATCACTTGTACCACTGATATACTTAATGATCCTTTTCACTTGAATGAGATGACTAGTCTTTGGTTCTGCTTGATACCTAGCACAAACTCCAACTGCAAAAGTAATATCTGGTCTGCTGGCAGTGAGATACAAAAGACTTCCAATCATGCTTCTATATAAACTAGGATCCACATCAGTACCTTTCCCATCCTTTGTAAGCTTGATATGAGTTGCAGCAGGTGTTCTTTTATGGCCAGCATTCTCAAGACCAAACTTCTTAACAATTCCCTTGGCATACTTACTTTGTGTGATGAATAAGGTATCTTCCATCTGTTTTACCTGAAGTCCCAGAAAGTAAGTTAATTCGCCTACAAGACTCATTTCAAACTCAGATTTCATTTGTTCAACAAATTGTTCCACCATATGGTTCGACATGCCACCAAACACGATGTCATCAACATAAATTTGAGCTACCATGAGTTCACTGCCATTTTTCTTAACAAACAAGGTTTTGTCAATGCCACCTTTGTCATAACCATTGTTGATCAGAAACTCTGTTAATCTTTCATACCAGGCTCTAGGTGCTTGCTTTAAGCCATACAGAGCCTTTTTCAATCTGTACACATGATCTGGAAAACTTGGATCTACAAACCCTTTAGGTTGTTCCACATAGACTTCTTCATCCAGGTAACCATTCAAGAATGCACTCTTGACGTCCATCTGATATAGTCTGAATTTTAGCAAACATGCTACTCCTAACAACAATCTGATAGATTCAAGACGAGCAACAGGAGCAAATGTTTCATCAAAGTCTACCCCTTCTATTTGAGAGTATCCCTGAGCAACTAGACGAGATTTGTTCCTTGTCACATTACCACTTTCATCAGACTTGTTCCTGAATATCCACTTAGTTCCCACAACATTTGCATCATCAGGTCTTGGAACCAATTCCCACACTTCATTTCTCTTGAACTGTCCCAGTTCCTCTTGCATGGATTGAATCCAGAACTCATCAGTCAGAGCTTCTTTGACATTCTTTGGTTCTATTTTTGATATGAAGCATGCATTAGAAACTAGATCCCTTGACCTTGTAATAACCCCATCATTCAGATCACCAATGATATTTTCTTTTGGATGTATCTTCTGAATTCTAATAGAGGGTTCTTTGGTAGCTAAAGGCAGTTGAGAGACAGTGTCTTCTTGTTCATTTTGGAATTGAATTGCTGGCTCATCTGGTTCCCCATCAGTACACTCATACGGTAGATCATCTTCATCATGTGCTTGTTCCGTTCTCTCATTGGATGTATCATCAACAACAACATTAATGGATTCCATCATGACTCTCGTGCGGATATTATAAACTCTGTAAGCTCTGCTGTTTCCAGAATACCCCAGAAATATCCCAACTTCACTTTTAGGATCCAGTTTTCTCCTATGTTCTCTGTCAGTCAGAATGTAGCACTTGCTCCCAAAAACATGGAAATACTTCACTGTAGGTTTCTTTCCTTTCCATAGTTCATACTGAGTGACTGTGTCTCCTTGACGAATAGTGACACGATTGTGAATGTAGCAGGCAGTGTTGATGGCTTCAGCCCAAAAATGATATGGTAGATTTTTTGCATGCAACATAGCTCTAGCAGATTCTTGCAATGTCCTGTTCTTCCTTTCAATCACTCCATTTTGCTGAGGAGTGATAGGAGCAGAGAATTCATGTTTGATTCCTTCAGATGAGCAGAACTCAGAGAATTGACCATTTTCAAATTCTTTTCCATGATCACTTCGTATTTTGACAATCCCACTCCCTTTTTCCCTTTGCACTTGGAGACATAGTTCTTTGAACACTTCAAAGGTGTCTGACTTCTCCTTCAGAAATTCTACCCAAGTGAACCTGGAAAAATCATCTACACAGACAAAAACGTACCTTTTTCCTCCCAGACTTTCCACTTGCATTGGCCCCATCAGATCCATGTGCAGTAGTTCAAGCACTTTTGACGTAGTCAGATGTTGTAACTTCTGGTGAGACATTTTGACCTGCTTCCCAATCTGACATTCACCACAAACCTTTCCTTCTTGGATGTTCAACTTTGGTATCCCTCTAACTACTTCCTCAGCAACAATCCTTTTCATACTCTTAAGATTCAGATGACCTAACTTTTGGTGCCAGATTCTAACTTCATCTTCTTTAGACATCAAACATCGAGCAGACAAAGATGTTGTTTCAGAGGTCCACATGTAGCAGTTGTCCTTTGATCTAGCTCCTCTCATCAGCACATCCTTGTTCTTATTTTTGACAACACACCCAGACTGTTTGAACACCACCTTCAAGCCTTGGTCACAAAGTTGACTTATGCTGATCAAGTTTGCAGTTAACCCTTCAACTAGCAAGACATCATCAAGGTTTGGAGATCCTGTGTCAGACAATTTTCCAATTCCTCTGATCTTTCCTTTGGCTCCATCCCCAAAAGTAACAAAGCTCTTAGCATGTGGTTTCACTTTCTCAAGATAACTTTTTACTCCTGTCATGTGTCTGGAACACCCACTATCAAAGTACCAGTCTTCTTTTGATGATGCGCGCAGAGAGGTGTGAGCAATGAGAGCAGTAAAATTAACCTTAGGCTTCCACTTTCTTTTGTCTGGACTTTTCTTTTCATCTTCCGTGATACACCTTGAAGCATAGAATATCCATACAGCTTGAAGCAATATGGTCTAATGTGACCAAATCTGCCACAGTAATGACATCTCCAAGTTGAATTTTGATAGTTCCTGACTTGAGCATACGAATGTGTAACCGATTGCTGGGGCCTGTGGTTCCACATTTTAACATTTGATTGCCTTCCAATCTGCACATGTTCCTTGGTCATGTTCTGACTTGCCTTGTTAACAGCACGATAATCAAATCCTATCCCAGTCTTATCACCTGCACTTTTTCCCACATCAAGAATTTCATCCAGAATATCAGTGCTTTTGCTCATCATGCGAATGGACTTGGTCATTCCTTCCATTTTTGAGTTCAATAAGGCAACTTCTTCAGTTAGCTTCTTCTTCTCAGCTTGAAGGTCAAGGACTTGCTTCTTTTGTTGCTGACCATAGATACATGCTTCTTTCCACTTAGTGTAGAGAAGTTTATAGGCTTCAGCAAGTTCCTCATCGGAGATTTCCTTGTCACTGTCTCCATCATCTGAATCACATCTAACCATGAATGATGTTACTTTGTTTGCTGTTACATCTTCACCTTCAGTATCAGATTCATCATCAGACCAAGTGGTGACCATTCCTTTCTTCTGTTTCTTTAAGTATGTGGCACATTCAGCCCTGATGTGGCCAAAACCCTCACATTCATGACATTGAACTCCTCGGCCATTTCCTGCCTTGTCTTCATCTTTCATTTTTCTTTGAAATTGCTGATTCTTGAAGTTGTCAGGTCGTTTGTCTTGCACATTTGGCCTTGATCGTTTATCCAGCCTCTTCAAAACCTTGTTGAATTTTCTTCCCAGAAAAGCAATGGCTTCAGATATGCTTTCATTAGTTTCATTGTCAGACATATCATCATCTAAATCTGTGCTTGAGACAAGAGCAATGCTTTTATTTCTTTTCTCAGGTCTATCATTCTGAGTCATTTCAAAAGTCATCAAAGATCCAATAAGCTCATCCACCTTGATACTGCTTATGTCTTGAGCTTCTTCAATAGCAGTTACTTTCATGTCGAACTTCTTGGGAAGAGATCTGAGAATCTTTCTCACAAGCTTCTCGTCTGACATTTGTTCCCCTAAAGCGAATGAGGAGTTTGCCATATCACGCAGTCTCATATGAAAATCAGAAATGGTCTCATCTTCCTTCATCTTTAAGTTCTCAAACTGAGTTGTTAGAATTTGAAGCCTCGACATTCTAACTCTGGAAGTCCCCTCATGAGCAGTCTTGAGAATCTCCCAAGCATCCTTTGCCACAGTGCAAGTGTTGATCAATCGGAACATATTTTTATCCACTCCATTGAATATAGCATTCAGCGCTTTAGAGTTGCCCAACGCTTCCTCATCCTCTTCTTTATTCCATTCATCCTCAGGTTTCAACTCACCAACAGATGACCCTTCCTTGGGTATATTGACCGGATGTTTCCAACCTTTGACAATAGCCTTCCAGGTCTTGCTGTCAATTGATTTAAGAAACGCAATCATACGCGCCTTCCAGTAGTCGTAGTTGGTGCCATCCAGAATAGGTGGTCTATTCACAGAACCACCTTCCTTTGAGTTGTCCATTGGAACCGAATTAGTCTTCCCTGGAGCTCACCCAACCAGAACAGGGTGCCTGCTCTGATGCCAATTGAAATTCGTATTCACCTAGGACAGATGTGATACACAATGTTGCAACAACGTGTAGCACAACAAAACACAATCAGAGTATCAAAAATAAACAAACAGTTAAAACACAAGGAGTTGTTAACCCAGTTCGGTGAACATCACCTACGTCTGGAGGATACCAATCCAGGAGTCAATTCACTATCAAATAATAGTTCTCAGGTCACATAAAAGTCCCTCCTATACCTAAGTACTCCCCCTTAGTATAGAGCCTCTTATATGTTCACCACTATTACACAAGTGAATCAAGCTTAGCCCTTCTCCTCTAAGCTATGAGAAAACTTTCTCTAACTCCTAACAATCACTGCCACAGTGATCAAGACATGTTTATCAAAAACAGTTTGATGAGATTACAACTCAACTAAACAAATTCAACTCAGTACTTTGATGAACTAAAGCACTAAGTTGGTACAACACTCACAAGAGGACTCAAATAATAAACCCTAAGATCAGTATATCACGCTCAGAATCCCTGTTTTTCTAGGGTTTATAAACTCCTTTATATAGACGTTTACGTGAGGCTTGGATCTTCAATGGGCCGAACGTCATAGAGTCCACAACAGCACTTCTGGAAAGAATCTTCAAGGAATCAACTCTTACCAGAATAAAATAACAGAACCAAGTAAGTTTAAATTCAAACTTTGAGATATACTTGGTTCACACGATATTAATCTTGTTACTTCAGCCAAGATTAAAACAAACACGCCTTCAGAAGATAAAACGCACAGCATAGGATAAAAAACTTCTGAATCACCATACAGTTAGCAACCTCACAACAAGCTTGACTTTAACGACTGAACAAGCAACATATGTAATTCCACCATGTTGCTCCAGATGTTGGAACATATGGTTGCACATCATGGTTTGAGCAAAATGCAGCCAATCAAAAGAACTACACATATGAAGGATCTTAATAACTAAAAGTTTGTAACAACAAAAATTAGCATTTACCAAGACATATAGCCAATAAGTCATTAGTACCTAACTACTAAAGACTTTTCCTTCTTTGGAAAATTTTCCATTATGAAATCATATTTAATTCATTGTCGGGTTCTTCGGTAGAGGGGCTGAATTGCTTCTAACAATTAAGGACTCTTCCTTCCTTTACATATTTTTCATTGTGAACTCTTATTTGATGCATTGTTGGGTTTTTCGGTAGAGGGGTTGAATTACTTCCATATGTTACCGCTTCCCAATTTTTTGTGCTCTTAAATAAGTTTTATCTTTGAAATCCACAACTCATAGTTTTCTCTATAAAACATTGGAGGGTGGTGCAGGAAATTTACTATTGTTGGAAGTCATATTAGTTGATGAGTATTGTTTTTTGGGTTTGTATGCGCTGCTCACTATGGGTTCCACACACTAACATACTTTAAAATATCAATGAAGCTCTTGATACCATGTTAAGAAAATTAGGAAGACAAAGCAAAAACACAAAAAATACATGCAATTAACTTTCAAACAAATAAAGGATATGACAAACTTCGTCACAATGTGTTGCAATTTTTTATTGATAGTTTACAAACATTTACAACTGAACTAATAGACTATATGAAGGATCTCAATAACCAAAAGTTTGTAACAAAAAAAATTACCATTTACAAATACATAGAGTCACCAAGTCATTACTATCTAACTACTAATGACTATTCCTTTCTTGACAACTTTTTCATTGTGAAATCCTAATTGATATATTATTTGGTTCTTCGGTAGGGGGCTGAATTGCTTTCATCTGCTACCACTTCCCAAAAATTTGGTGCTCTTAAATAAGTTTTATCTTCGCAGCTCACAACTCATAATTTTAACTAAAAAACATTTGAGGTATAGCAAAAGAACTACTGTTGGAAGTCATATTAGTTAATGAATATTACTTTTCGAGTTTGTATGAGCTGTTCACTATGGTTTTCACACACTAACAGACCCTAAAATATCAATGAATACCATGTTACGAAAATAGTGGAGACAAAGATAAAACACAAAAATTACATGCAACTAACTTTCAAACAAAGAGAGGATATGAGAAACTTCTTCATAGTGTTGGGCAATTTTTTCATTGATAGCTTACAAACATTTGTACATGAACTAATAGACCATATGAATAGTCTCAATAACCAAAAGTTTGTAACAACAAAAATTAGCATTTACCAATAGCCACTAAGTCATTAGTACTTAACTACTAAGAACTTTTCTTTCCTTGACAATTTTTTTGGTGTGAAATCTTAATTGTTACATTGTTTGGTTCTTCGGTAGAAGGGATGTATTGCTTTCATCTGCCACCACTTTCAAAAAAATTGGTGCTCTTAAATAGGTTTTATCTTTGCAGCCCACAACTCATAGTTTTTTTGAAAAAATATTCGAGGTGCAAGAAATCGATGATTCCACCTGATACCATGACATTAATTTCAGTTTTTCAACATCGTTTCGGCTTGCAGCGAGATTTGGACCACTAATATGATTAAGTGTAGGAGACTTGGAGGTGGAATAATCGATTTCCATAGGCAAGAGAGGAAGATCTCTCTCGACCATATTTAGTGCATAACATTTGTCTTTTATCTTCACCTTGAACATATTGCTAACTTTTGCATCTTTTATAAACACATGTTATATTCAAATATGACTTTGAAACCTTTTTCTACAAGTTGTGCAACACTGAGTAAATTTGATCAATATCAGGTACATATAAAATATCTGAGATATATTTCAAACTTGTCAAGTTTCTACTAGCAACTGTTCATTTTTCCTTGAGTAGAAAGAAATCACCATTCCCAATTTTTACTTTGGAAATTATGGATTTGCGAAGCTCTTTGAATAACTTCTTGTCATTGGTCATGCGGTTTGTACAACTACTATCTATCAACCATGAATTGCTTTGAGATGTTGTTTGTAGCAAAAGCACATTGTGGCAAAAAATAGTCCATCGTCTTCTTGTTCCTCCACGGTCACCTTAGCCTCCTTTGGTTCAAAATTTCAAACTCGTTCTATATGTCCCATATTGCCATACTTTATACACTTAATGTCTGGTCTCTAAAAAAATCGTGTTTGATGATGGTTAGTCGTTTTGAAATGAGAACAAGAAGGAAAAATCTCACTTTGCTAGTTTTGGCCACTTCTTGGATTTTGTGCTTTCATACGATACATACCTGGTACCACCACCTCCTTTCGTCTCATCGTTCTTCTGTGTTCATATGCTTGTAAAACATTAATTAACTCTCCCAAGGTGATGGTTGACAAGTTTTTGACTCCTCTAATGGTGACATCTTTCATTCACTTTTTCAAGTAAAGTGACAAGAATTTTCTGCACCATTCTTTCTTCAGAAAAGTTTTTACCAAGAAGTCACACTTTATTTGCTATGCTTAACAATCTGTAAGCGTAGCCCGTGATGGTTTCGTTCTCCTTCATGTTCTGCATCTCGAATTCTCTGCCTAAGTTAAGCACTTGCATGCCTTTAGTTCTTTGAGAACCTTGATATTCAGCTTTGAGATAATCCCAAATATCTTTGGTAGATATAAAATTCATAATTCTCATAAGATATTTTTGACACCGCGAAAAAGAGATAATTTTTTACCTTTGACTTTTTGTCTTCTTTTGTATGTGATTCTTCATTTGAGTCAGCGTAGGATTTTCAGGTAGTTCATGAGCATATTAGTCTTCTTCTACTGCTTCCTAAAGTTTCAGCTTTGAGATAATCCCAAATATTTCCTTCATTCTTGTTGTCCATAACTCATACTCCTCGCCATGGTGGTTGACCCACCATGTAAAATATGATGCATCTCCTTCCATTATGTTTTCTTTTGAATCACAAATCCCATAAGAATAAGAGCTCTAATACCAGTGTGTTGGTTTTTTAGGATATGAATGTAGACGGAATTTGTTATTTGAAAGAAATAGTTTTATTGATCATTGTGTGCTCTATATTCAAACACATAACAGAAAGATAACAAATCTACTCATAAAGTGATAAAAGATAAACAAAAAGGGCTTAATTCCAGTTTGGGCCCCTGATGTTTCACAAATGTACGGTCTGCACCTCCTGTGTTTAAAACGCGCAGTCAAGGTCCCCCATCTATCTAAAATGTGATGACGATGCCTTTCCGTTAACTTCCGCTAGGTTTCCTCTGTTGACCAAACAGAAATGCAGACGTGTCACTTATTTAATTGGTGACGGAAATAATCCGTCACAAAACACTTCAACCAACACCTCACGCTCTCACTCTCTCACCCGTTCACTCACATCTCTCTCTCCCACTCTCGTGTGTTTCTCTCTTCCTCACACATCATCTTCATTTTTCTTTACCATTTCCTCTGCAACCCAACACACAATGGATGCACCCTTCTCCTCTATTCATCACCCTCATCATACTACTTCTCCTCCCTTCCTTGGGTGAACTACCACCTCCACGCACGCAACAACCACCGTTGGCCACAACCATGAAGCTCTGCCGCTGAAAATGGTCCAATGACCACCACCAGAGCCGCGACCACCACCTGTCAATCACGTGCTCCTCCCCCTATCCCAGCGAACACCGGCGCTCCAACACCACCACCTGATTCGAAGAAAATCGACACAAAACAGAGGAGATGAAACCCTAGCCGCTGCCACTTTCTCGTCCCGATTCCGGCGTCGTCCGACCTCCAATGGAAAAATCAACACCACGATTAGACTCCCCTTGAAGCCAGCTTCAAAAACCCCTCAACCAATTTGATGATCGGTCGCCGTCACTCTGGCGACCGCCGCCGGCGTCTTCTCCGACGAGCATCGTTCTGAAAATCAAGGGTAGGTTCTCGAAGCTTTCGACCTCCTCTTCCCAAATCCAAAGTCAGATCATTGTTTAGAGGTGATTCTCTTTGTCAATTTTGAATTCCCCTTTCAAAACCCTAAATTTCTCCTCTTGCCCACCTCCAAATTTCATACTCTGAGTTTTGTGCTTGTAATGAAGAAGATGGTGTTGTGAGGGAGAGGAGAAAAACACGAGAGTGAGAGGGAGATATGTGAGTGAACGAGTGAGAGAGTGAGAGCGTGAGGTGTTGGCTGAAGGGTTTTGTGACGGATTATTTTCGTCACAAATTATTAGGCTATATTTTATGAATTAAATAAGTGACACGTCAGCATTTCCGTTTGGTCAACTGACAGAGATGGACGGAAGGACTTCAATTGACCGTTTTAGATAGATGAAGGACCTTAACCGCACGTTTTAAACATAAGGGGTGCAGACCGCACATTTGTGAAACATCAGGGGCCCAAACTGAAATTAAGCCAAAAAAAAATTGATAATGATAAAAGATAAAATTTGATCCTTAAAATCAATGGATAAATGTAATCTAGATTTTACAAATAACTAATATTATCTTAACATTACCGGACATATTCTCAACATACTTGAATCCTAACGGTGTTGAAGATGTTTTAGTTTGATATATTCAAGAATGGGCGACAAGGGGGTGGGGGTTTCGTTTTCGTTTTTGCGCACAATAGCTTAATCAACATGTACTGCTGACTCATTCACTTAGCTTATATAGTGTGGCACCAAATGGTTTGGGGTGTCTAGTGTTCACGTATCATAATTGTTTTTTATTTTATCAATTACATTACTAGTTTTATTTTTATTAGCATTGGAAGGGTGGTCACTTGGCTAGACAGAGAATTGAGTATTGTATCGCAGTTTCTGTCAGCTTGTAATGCAATAAAACCTCTATTATATAAATTGAAGAGCTACAAATATTGGTGCTAGTACATAATGATCTTTAAATCAAGCTAAAAAGGAAAAGAAAATCCAGGGAAAATTGAAATAAAAAAGTGAAATAAAATGATCACCAATACCTAAGTTCATACTAGACATTTAATAATCATTGTTTTCTATAATTACAATAGCCAACTTGTCTACACATTAAGTAGTTTTTTTTCCTTTAAAAAGAAATCCTCCTTCCTGTCTACATGGATATAAGTTATGTACAACATCTAGAGTATTGCTTCTCATTCCTTGTACATTTGCACTTTTCTCTACAATCTGTGAGTGTCTGCAGGTGGAAGAAATTGAGTTAGAGAATGCAGACTTTGGTGGCGTTTAACTTTAATGTGTTAATGGTAAGGCTTATACTCTCTTATACCTTAACTTGTTCTTGCAGGTCTTTAATGTACTCAACTGCCGAATCCAACATATCTGCTGTGCTTGTTTGCTGCCAAGAGGTAAAGCATCAAGTTACCAAAATGCATATGAAGTTTCAATTCAATCAACATGTGATATGCAAGTGAGAGACTTATAATACCTTGTCTGATTTTGGAAAAAGGCCTTCCAGTTTCTTGATTTTTTCACTAATCCGTGTTCTTCTTACCTAAAATTTGCAAATCCCATAACATACATGAAATTCTTAGTGTATATTTGGATTTCTGTTAAACTCAACTCCAATCCACATTTGAGTCAACATGTTAAAATCTCGCTTTTCTGTTGATGCGTTGGGATGTGTTTTTCCGTTTGTGCCCTTAAGTCGCATAATGTAATTAATATGGTGGATTGGCTACAGATTTATAATTGTTAGAGGAGGTAGAATCTTACCCTTTCTGCAATGCTTCTTGGGTGAGTGGCAAAGCCTCTTTTGGCTCGAATTTTACAAGGAACAGATCCTTGAATTTGGAGAAACTTCTTTATGGATGCTATCTTAGCAGAAGGACTAAGAACACTCAAATGGTGAGTCAAACCAAGATTTTGATAGCAAAAATCTTCTTCCTGATGATGACAACAACTTTCAGTGATCAAAAGTGGAAAAAAGTTCGATTCTTTGAAATGAAAGGATGATCATAAAACTCCTTGTATACCTGAGATTCTAAACCATTTGAAGTAGAAAATACGATTTCATCCTCACATTCTGTTTTCTGGGAATGGAATGCAGAATTGTCCCAGATTTCACTGGTGAAGCTGGGCATATAAGATTTAGAGCTGCTATTGTAATTTTCCAGGTTACTTTGGTCACAATTTATTTCTAAGCTTTCATTTCTGTTTTCAGCTATTTGTGGCATCCTTGTCAAGCAAGAGGATGGTAGCCTAGATGAGAAATTTTCAGTACCATTCAACCCACTAGTTGCTGCAAAACCTGCAGTTAAAATAAGTACTCATAAAAAAGAAAATGAAGGGTTTGATTTTAATCAACCCTGACTCCCTAAGTAACTTGCAAGGTCTAGTTTATGCTGGATGTTTCCATAATTCAACAGATATGACCTTGCTGTTCATTTATCAGGTTCTGGTTCTGAAATTGATTTCATAAAAGAAAAGGATTTCAATTTAGAATCCTTTGCCTTACCAAAACCGGTAAATAACAAATCCTGCCCGGTTTCGTACTTTCTAACGGTGAACCAAAGTGGCACTTAAGCCATACATTTATCATTTACAAATATAAGATAATATTAACAATCACAAGGAAACAATACTATAATAGATAGGAAGTAATAGAAAATGAGGCATACCATTTGCATTGGAGAAAAATCCAGCAGGGGAGCTCTTTTGCCTAATGAGATTGGAGCAATTGCTGACACCCATTTTAGATTGAGTTGATTTCTCTGAAACCATGGAGTTCACTAAACCCAAAGAGCTATAAAACCCATTGGAAGAACCATTTTCAAACCCTTGAATTTGCTCTGAATTGTAAAGTAATTGAGATCCTCCATAAGAGTAATCATTCTCTTGAGCCGACTCCCTAATTTCCTGCTTCACAGGCTTGTCCCCAAACTCTTGCATAGGTTCTGAATTGCTCCATCTGTGGTTGGATGAAACCAATTTGGACAATATGGTCTCCATTTCTGAACTTGAGGATGGAAGATGATAACCCTGATGATGATCCTCACTTGTGAAAGCTTCCTCATTCACACAGCCAAAATTGTTGTTGTTGCCAATAAGGCTTGCTAAAAATGAGCTTGGAGCAGAACGGTACCTCAATAGACCAGAATTGTGTTGTTGTGGATGCCCAATACTTGAATCCATTTCTGAATGTGTTTGTATTTACGTTCAAATTGGATAAAAACACGTTCACTTCAATACCAATACCGTGAAAGACATGAACTAGTTAAAATCACATTCAAACTAAGGACAGAAATATGTAAACACACATTGAATTGCTATGTAAAAGTTAAATCAAACACACAACAACTCAAAATCTTTCTTGAATTCTGTGCCTACTGCAATTAGAGTAGCTTTTGGGAATTAAAAAGTCAGAAAATCAACATGGGCAATAAAGAACATACATGCATGCTACTTTCAAAAAAAAAAAAAAAAACATACATGCATGCAAGTTGCAACTCAAATTTTGGCTCATTCAAATCCAAAATTGAAGTTCTTCAGCTCACTGTATTTGACTCATAACTCAAATGTGTACACAAAAAAGATCAGATACAAGTGGGAAGAGAAGAGAAGACTAAAGAGTTCTGGTGTCTTGTCTTGAAGTTGTGATATTTATGCAACTTGTTGTGCAGCAATGACCCTTATATTTCCACAATATAACGATTATGCCTTGGTGATTTAAGTGGTCCATGTTAACCTTTATTTTTTCATTCTCTCAACCGTTGACCACTGAAATCTTGAACAAGAAATAATAAATATCTGGATGTAGGGATCATCTTTGGCTGTGCGCATTGAATAGAAAAAGTGGACTATTAGTATTATGTACAACTTTTTATTTTTTATGTGATTATTATATTGGTGGACTTTGTGATTTAATCAAAATTAGAAGTAGAAAACAATGACATAATACTAAATTAGAGAAGTATATTGAAGTTTTGGCTTACCATAAACTAAGGAAAACCTGGTTCACAAAAGTATAGTGTTGTTACTATTTATTATAGGGGTATGTAGTTGTTTGTTTATGCTTCGTCGGAATACTAGGTTTGCCTACTTCATTTGAAAAATATATATATTCACATCTATTTTTACTTTTATTCAACCTATTCGTATTTGAAATATCCTTCTTTTTTTTTTTTTTTATACATCGGAAAATTATCCTTCTTTTTTGTTTATAAAACTACAATAATTAATAAAAATTATAGAAACAATAGAATAAGCATATTGAAGTGGCTATAGACAGCTCCCTTTTTAATTTAGAAGGAACAACAACTTTTTTGAGGGGTCAAAGAAGGAACAATAACATGAATGAGATAAGTGATGCTTTGCTTATGGACCAAGCGACTTTTGTCTATGCATTCAGGGGTGATTGTGCTATACGGAAATTGTACCGATGGTGTTCTTTGGTTGCAGCAAAGGACACAATCTTTTACTTTTCTTAATGTTTAGGTTCACGCATTATCCCCTAATTAACTAAACGATTCTATTATTTTTTTCAGAAACATCATTTTCTTGATTACCACTGAAAGGTACGTTTTGCAAGTTTTGATTTTGCTTTATATATCATATTATTATACGGATTCAGGATGAATCACAGAGGCAATATTCGGAATTTATTTAAAGAAAAATCATTGAACTTAAAGTAAAAAATTAGGATGAAAGGTGACTAGTATTTATTTATTTAGTTATGATGAACTTAAGGTCATTGATTTACAACAAAGTAAGCTAATGATTCTTTTCCTCTTGTAACCGAAAAAAGGGTAAGCTAATGATTTGTGAAAGCCCAAATTCAGTTAGCACCATATATAATTTTCGCATAAATGAAATAGCCAAATAGGGATGGGATATCAAGACAAATAAGTGAAATTGAATAATTGAGTTTCAGTCAAGGGGTTCTTTGGACCAAAAACAAAGTCAAAGAGTTTTTTATTGACAAAAACAAAGTCATAGAGTTGTTTTGACAAATAAAAAAGTCAAATAGTTATTTAGCTTCCAGTTGTATTACCCTTTAGACGATCTTATCAACAAAAGATTAATGATTATTGTACTTAACAAGATTTTATATTGGCTCATACCCTAGTTGGAAAAATCTACAATTCTACATGTCGATAATAAGTGGTATATGTATTAATTAAAAAATTGAAGAATTGAAGAATTCATTAGTTATTTAATCTTAAAAGATATAATTATATTTGAGTATAGGATATTTTTGGTATTTTTGATTATAGGATATGCTAACGAGTAGTTCAAAAAAATTAATTGTGAAATTCAAAATGAAAAATATTTATAAAAGTACAAACCTAAATGCATTAATATTTTTGCATTCGTAAGTTCTATATGAATATTCTGAAAATACTCATTATTATTCATCTTGATTAAATTATGTTTACTTTTTAAGCTTTTTTCAATAAATATTTTAGTCAACAACTTTTTACACAATCAGCGCATAATTAGTCATCGAAAAAATGAGTGTATAATATTTAAAAAAATAAATTAGTTTGTTCACGAATGATAGTTCAAGTGATAAAGAGCTATATAGGGAACATATAGGTTGAGAAGGGGGGAGGTCTAGAAATCAATCCTCAAAGAATGTAATTTATTTTTGTGATGTAAAAAAAACAAATAAATTAGTTCCACTCAAAGGTAAGACTATTAATTAAATAAAAAATCCGTCAGTTTTGAATAGGTTTAGAAAAAATCATTTTATTTGATATATTATAAATTAAATAATATTATTTTTCAAGAAAAATAATTTTTCTCCCTCAATTTTGAGTAAGGGTATAGTGTGTGGATTTTTGGTGGTCTGGCAGTGTTTTTATCCAAATTAATTACTATGTACTGATAATGTAAATTTTTTTTATACATGCAATTATCCAAACAGAACATACTAATTTATCATGTTATAATTAAATTTAAATATGAAAATATTTAAAATGAAAAATAAAATAATATGATTGGATGCATGTATAAACCTATTAATATTATTAGTGCATATAAATTAAATCTAATTTTTTTATAGAATTGTTACTGCACGCTTTTCTCGTGTTGCATGGCTCTTTCCAGACCAGAACTTGACATCTTATAAATATTTTTTGAAACAATGACATTATAAATAATTAAATATACTACTCATCTTATAGGCTAAGGTGCAAAAATATAAGGTAGTTGTTATTCCAATCCCCTGATATCTAGTTTTACCTTCGTTAAACATGTAAGGTTTTCTTAATAAACGTAATTTTTACAATTTTTACTCATAATTAGAGACGGAGGGAGTACCATATATATTACCTCACGTAAATTACATTATGAGTTTTGAAAACCCGGAATATATTGTAACTTATTGTTTTGAGATTATAACCCAAAACATAACTTATTATATCATTTGCTCCTAGGATCTAAAATTTAGAACGTATTTCCATGTTTAACGTTTCGGGATTTATTATTCCTGCAATACTAACATTTCACGCCCCTTAAGAAAGTGGTTGGTAGTATTAAATTTGTTCAAATTTATCTTAATTTTCCAAATCTACCCCAACTTATTATTTTTAATTTTTATTTATCATTAATGAGTTGCATAGTGGAAAGAAAGAGAAACTTCTATTAAATGAGGATATTGTTGCAAAAAAATAATTAATGCATCTTAAAATTTGAATTGGTTCTTATAAAAAGGACCAAGTTACACCCTTAATTTGATTCTTACGGAGGAAGTACTTGTTTCGGAGTCTTGAAATCCGGGAATGTAAAGTTTGTGTAATGTATTCCGGATTTTTTTAACTCTACAACCCTACACGAAGCTTAAAAATGCAGGAAGTGTTTTTAACATTAATAGTGTCAGAGTTGTATTCCAGATTTTAAAATCGGGTATGCTCAAAACAATTTGCATTTCAGAATTTAAAACCAGATAATAACAAAACACTGGCAGAATTAAAAACATTGGAGGCTCAAATGGTTGCGCGTCATCCACTCCATTATTGATGGAAATTCGATTTTCATTGAAGCATGGATTCTTATTTGACATTGGGACTGGATGTCACTAAGGCATGATTGGGCTATCTAGGTCCAGTTTGTGCCACTAATAGACTGACTGACTGACTGAGGAATAAGAATTGGGAAGTGATAAGAATATTGAATCAAGCATGGGAAAATATTAGATCTTTAAATGAGAAACAAATTTTGTTAATGTTAGGACGAAAAGACTTATTGAAAAAAAAAAGACTTGTTCCTTCAAATTCCACACAAAGGGAATGAAAAATAATAGAAAATCATATGGAATCATCTTAAAGCACCCACAATGGTAGTTTTTTATTTAAATTGTTTGACACTAATTTTGTAAGTCTAAATTGTCACATGAGATTTAAGCAATCAACAAGAAATTTACCCAAATTGCCAGTAAAGAAAAACCAAAAAGAAAACTAGATTAAGATGGGCTGTTTATTTTTCCTTTTTACAACATTCAATTAAATGGTATGTTTTGATTTTTGTAGGGCTTGCCCAACCAATGAAGAGAATGTATTTTGGGATTTGGTTATATGACCCATGTCTTTATTGAAGACTCATAAAATGGAGGTTAAAAATTTTACTCCAACAAATCAATTTAAGACAACATTTCATTTTCCTTACCAATTTATTTATCTCTTCCTGTTTAATGAAAAATGGATATTTATATTAACTATTTAGCATATGTTAAACCATTGATAACATATTAGTTACCAATTGTGCACACGTACATACCTATATTTTGGAATGTGTTTTAGATTAAAGTTTTCTCTAACCTTGAATTGAAATTACTTGAAAATTAAATTTAGCTTATGTGTGATTGTTAAATAATTTCCACTTCTTATCAATATGATAATTAAAGTCGTTCATGACAGCATAGGAGTAAAATAAATTAACCCCTCTGTATCTTTCCTAGACATATGGGCATTGCATAAATATATAAATATGATAAGCCAACTCATTTTAATTTAGTATTTAAAAAGTCAGTTAGTTTATATGCAGACTCTCTGCACACATTCGAATATACGCCACAACCATACATGGTGATGAGATAATCACACGAAAACCCAATTCACTATGGCTTCTTTATAGTAACCTACTATTTGGAATGTCACTTTTGGATAGTTACACGGAAACTCAGTATACTACAGCCTCTCTGTAGTAACCTGCCGTGAACATGCCACTTCTTCAGGTCAACTTTATGGTCGAACCTACACAGTTGATGATACCTATTCGGTTTTGAAGTATCGGTGGTCGCCTCAGTCTGGCAAAGATAACCCACCTGGTTTCAAATACCTCGTGATCCCTTCTCATCATCATGCATATGCCATGCAAATCATACCTCATCTCATATCTCATGCAAGTCATAGTCAAGCATTCAACATCATCATATCAATGTCATGGCACACATGACATAGCATATAGCATAAATCATAGCATAGAAAGCATCTCATAGCATAGCTTATATCTCATAATCAACAACCAAACAACACAACAATATCATATCATATGTTGCAAAATCTCAACAATAACATTATAGTCATCATGCAATAAACAAGCATAAAAGCAACACATGATTCAAGCAAACAAATCTCGCAATCACACGGATAGACTTTCTAGAACCGAAGTGTCATCACGACACTCCAATCAAGCATGTAGCATAGCATAATTTTAAACAAGACACATAGCATACATCACAAGTACATGAATCTAAAACCGAAGTGTCCTCACCTTGGCTACTTTCTTTCTCAAGCTCACGTCCTAGTCCTTTATGAACTTTGCTAATCAAACCTTGACATAAAAGTAACTAAGTTACTAAGTAATATTGTAAGGAAACACTAGAGAAAGGAATTACACGTATGGAAAATATCCCTTCAACTCTTGCTAATTAGATTTAACTCCCTTAAAACTCCTAAATTTAATAAAGGTCCCCAACTTCTTGATAGTAACAAAACAACCATTATATTTCTTAATAATCACACAAAGATCCCTACTTTTCCAAAACGCTCCGAAAACTAATAATTTCATCCTTGATGAAAATTCATCAATAAATGTTATAGTTGATTTTAACCTTTATAGAAACACACACATAAATGACTTGTATTTATGATATTTTTCTATTGCTGACGTAACGTGGCGACGTCAGAACTGAAGACAAATACATCCACATTCATGAATGTAGTTGAATTAAACAGACTTGTTTTTCTCTCGAACCTTCTCTACAGTACTATATAATACTTCAAACACCTCAATCTTCGTACCACAACCACCCCACTTTTTCTTATACACCCACAAGCCAAGATTCTTACTTTTCTTCACATATCACCCAAAAATCCCAATCTCAATCTCATCCATGGAGGACTTCAACCAAATTGATATGATGTCTCATATCGCGAACTCCAGCAAGAACGAACTCAAACCAAACAAGGAGGAAGTGATGGCACATACTGCCACTGGTGACAGCGACATCGCACCACATGTTGCCCAAGTCGAGGTTGCACTGAAACTCGTGGCTGGAGAAGCGTCTGAGGCGTCAGGTTCGGGACATGTGGTGAAAAGGGGGAGGGGAGGCCTCGAAAGCACAAAGTAAACGAGAGCCAGCTGACTCTAGTGACGGCGCAACCACCGGTATTCGCCATTCAACCTTATGGCGGAGGTGAAAGTGTTAAGCGAAGCGGGGGACGCCCTCGGGGTTCTACAAAGCCACAAATTCCGGCTTCCATTAGTAAGATTCTTTCTATTTGTTCTATTGGTTTGTTTTCATTTGCATTAAATTTTTCTTCTTCTTTCTTTCTTTCTTTTTTCTTGGTGGTTACTGCATTTTTAAGTTTGTCATGTTTACTTAGAAATATCTTGTGTCCTTTTTTATAGTATTTCTTTTTTCAAATTACAAAATTTTATTTTAGTTGTCTAAAATAATTATTTTGGAGGATTTGTTTTTAAAAGAAGGAACAGATATATGTATTGTTATACTAATTAAAGTTATTTCTTTTATTTTCTCTTTCATCTATCATAACAGTGTTTTGGAGCTAATCATATTATTTTTTGAAAATAATTTGATTTTCTCTTTTTTTATAAAGAATTAATTTTTTTAAGTAGCACAAACAAACCCCTTAAAAGTTTTTAAAATGAATTTTTTTTATTAAAAAAATTGGGAAAAAGAGAAACATACTATTAATCTCAATTTGACATTTTTTCCTTTTTATACAAAATGATTATGTTTAGATGTTTTCGGTCTTGCCTAAACTATTGAGGGAATATATTTTTGGGTTTGATCCACAAGCGAGGTGTTGATTGAATTTTTATTGAATATTTATAACAACAACCTACCATTCTGTTTTTCTCATTTTTTTTACCAATTCATTTTGTTTGTAGTTGAAATTGGGTATTTTTATAACTATTTTTCATATGACTAACTCCTTTTAACTTATTCATTACAAATTATAGACACTTTTTTTTTTTTACTTTTATGCAATGCCTTTGTGATTTCAAATAAATGAGATTTTCTTTTCAAATGCCCAGTAGATGAATGTTGAAAATGTTACGTAATTTTAGATCCATAAATTCTTATCAATTAATAAGATACTTAAAACCAAACACAACATAAAAGTGATAAAAACAAAAGTGTTTATCTTTACTTGTTTATCCTAAAAAGTCGTGTCATGGTTAAGCTTGTGATCAGTTTTAGTTTTGAAGTAAAAAATAATAAGTTAGAAATAATCAATTACAAAATAAAAAATAATAAGCTTGTGATTTAATATAGTTTTAAAATAAAATAAATATAATAATATCACAACATTACATGACACTCACTACTTAAAATATTTTAAAATAAAGTTAAATTGAATAAAAATTAAAGAGTAAACACTAAATCGAATATCACAATGTGAAGTTACAATATACATAAGAGAGCTTAATCAATGTGAATTCTATACATTTTGAAAATAGAAAATAGTTTTATATTTTTATTGAGAGTAATAATAAAAATATTACTAATTGATTTAATTTGTTGACTTTTTTTTGGAAAGCAGAATATATATTAATGAGGAAAATGTGAAAGATATACCATCCACCCCAAAATTTGTTGACTTTATTCAATCCTATATAGTTAATTACATTCCTCATTATTTAATAACATTAAATCAAGTTTAAAAAATTAATAAAAAATCGCATCACATGTTGTGATATATTAAATGAGGTTTTATATTAAATTAATGTGAAGTAAATTTTGTTAAATAGTTATTAATTTAAAAAACATATATCAATAAAAATGATTAATACTGTTCTTAATTACTATACTCAATAATCATGTTTTCTCAATCAACACTTTAAATTTTTATAACTCATAAAATACTCATATTTAGATACTTGTTTATCATTTTATATTTACAGTAATGCTTTGAAAGAACAAATAGATAGAATAATATGCATTGACAATGTAAATATTTTTTACTTTGTCAACAAAAATCAAATTTTAAAGATATGTCAATAAATTAAAAAAAAATCTTCATTATTTCAAATACAAACTTAGTGAAAATTGTGGGACTCTCAAGACTTCATATTGTTAAATGACTAGGGTAGGATTTTTAGATGTTTTTTCTTCATGCTTTGAAGCACTATTTTTTTTACTCATCCTTTAGCTCTTTGGTTGGTTTTTGGTGTATTTAGGTTTCTCTTGTAAATCTTGGTAGGTTGTTGGGTTTTCCTTATGTTTGGGTTTACCTTTTGTTGGGGCTGCTTCTCAATGGTTGGTGGTTATCTTTTTGTTGTAATAATCACCCTCCTTCCTTGTCCCCTTTTAGCTTTGTTCACAAAGCTTGTGCTTAATACATATTCCTGCTTTCTAAAAAACAAATTGCATGGGGTTTGTTGCAGTGTCAGCTGGTCGAGGTTTCACATCTCATGTGGTGGATGTGAACACTGGGGAGGTAATACGAAACTCATAAGAAAAAATTTCAAATTTAAACTTTTACTTTGTTTTGCTGTTATTTCCATGTGGAGTTATAATTTTTTATGATTTTCAGGATGTGATGAGCAAGATAGCACCATTTTATCAGGCAGGTCCTCTGTCAGTTAGTCTACTTTTTGCTCATGGTCATGTTTCAAGTGTTGCCTTTCTCCAACCTGATTCTAATAACCTGTTGAGATATGAGGTAAAATACAATTGTGGAAACAATCTTGTGTGTAATAATATTAACTTAAATTCTTCACTACCGCATGATATCTCAAATTCAATTAATGTTAGAGAATTAGAATGGTAAAGAAAAATCTGAGGAGTGAAAAACATATTATATAGTATGCACTAAAAAAATAGTACCCTTGGTTGTATAGATCAAAATGTAGTGAATATACTCCCACTACTAGAGGTGTCAAAATAGGCTAAGCCCGAAGGGTTGACCTTAGTAACCTGAGTTAAAGTGTGGGATGTGCTAGTAAAGTTCAAGAATGATATATTTTTCATAATCATTTTGCATATTTATGTGGTGGAGAAATGATTGTTTTATTCAAAAACAAATGGTATGCTGCCCTATTTAACCCTTAAAAGGTAGGTTGGGCTCGTTTAAAGTTAGCTCAACCAAATTTAACCCAAAAATGCGTTGGACCACTACAAACTCGCCTAAATGGGCCGGAACAACACAAGCCACTACATCATTTCATGGACACAAAACCATAACCTTTTTATACAATGGCGCTATCCATTTATTCTTCGAATTGGCTTCCTTTTATTTTCTTGTCATTTTCTTTAATTAATGTTCAACTCTGAAGGAACCTAAATTTTGCATGTCATGTATAGACCTGCTAAAAAATTTGTATGTATTTGTATTGAAATTTTATTTTTATATTTCATTTTGCTGCATACAGGGCCACTTTCAAATTATATCATTAACTGGATCATGCGTCTATTCTACTGAAGTTGGTGGTCCTCTTACAAAAACCTTCAAGTTCATGATTTCATTGTGTAAACCCGATGGAGAGATTTTTGGAGGGAACATTACAAGCTCCTTGATAGCGGCTGGCCTTGTTCGCGTAAGATTTTTTTGACATTCATATAAGATTGAAGCGAATCTAGTTTATATGTGTTAACTTTTTTACTCAATATCTATCCTTTGATTTCACTGAAGGAATTAAAGTTTTTGAGTCTTGAAGCACCACTTAGTTTCAAAACATATTTGATAGATGAATCAATCAATTAGTAAAAAATTAAATATAAGAATAGTTAATAAATACATGAACTTTTGTATAACCTTTATACTTTGCTTTGGAATTTGTTGTACTCTGATGATTGGTAGCCTTGGAGGAACATTCCAATGACTAACTTTTGAAGACCTTTAAGTATATATTTAAAATTTCTCTTGTAGTTGATTTAAAATCTAAAATTAATAATGGGAAAATATGTCGTGAGTTGGGTGTAAAAGTGAATTATGACTAATCCAAGCATATCATTAGTATCACATTGTTTATGTATGCATACAAACAATGAGACATCCCATATGACTCATATCATAGGTAGCCACTTACTTTCATCATAACCTAACAACAATTTTTATACTCTAAAAGAGTATAATCAAATGTTTATTTGCATTAAGTTACTTTTTCTCAAACATAGAATGATAATTAATTCCTTGCATGTATAGTGAACATAAAAATTAAATTTAGTTTGAAGTACTATATTTTACTTATTATTCACCGCTATGTTGCATCATTGAATGACCATTTTTAAACTTAACTTTGGACTCTCTTTTTTCATCAGCTTATCTTGGGCACTTTCAAGCAAAAAATAAGCAATCGTATCAAGAGAAGGCAGTCATCTGGATCATCTACTGCTTCAAACATCCCAGATTCTGCAAGAGGGGATCTGCATAAAGTTCCTAGGATGACAAAAGGGGAGATCATTTGTCCTACACCAATATCAGTAGTGTGGCAAAAAACATCAACCGATGGCATAACTGATACTCTACCTCTTTCTTAGACAAGAGATGAAGTGCCATAAAATGACATTCATGGATATAATAACATGTATTATGAATCTGTTTGCGGTGTTGTCCTTGAATGTGAACTCGTACAGCCTGATGGAGAACAAAAGTGACCATTTGCAGATGTTGATGGTGTTAGTGCTCCTTAGATGTCGAAATCTTTATTGTCCCTTTCATGCGTTCAATTTTGGAGAAAAAATTTATTTTTTCTTTCTTAAGTTTACAGTGACATTTTTCTATTGCAAGTCTTTAAAAGGATAATGTTTTTATATGAGTTTATAAGGTTGTCGTGAATAATTATTTTCTTTAAGAAAAATATTTTATGTTTTATTAGTGATCGTAAGATTGTTATATTAAAATTTGGGTTCAAATTTCAACAAGGGAAGAATTAGTTACATTCATTTTTTCTGAAAACGAATTCAACAAAGTAAAAATTAATACAAAGAGTAAAGAATAGTTTCGGGAAAAAAAAGAGATTAAATAGACTTGTTTTTCTCTCGAACCTTCTCTACAGTACTATATGATACTTCAAACACCTCAATCTTCATAACCAATGCCATCCCACTTTTCTTCTGCACTCACAAGCCAAGATTCTTACTTTTCTTCACATATCACCCTAAAATCCCAATCTCAATCTCATCCATGGAGGACTTTAACCAAATGGTTATGATGTCTCATGTCCAAACTCCACCAAGAAGGAACTCGAACAAACAAGGAGGAAGTGGCGGAACATACCGCCACCAGTGACAACGCCATTGCACCACATAGTGTCATAGTCAAGGTTGACTTGAAACTCATGGCTGGAGAAGTGTCTGAGACAACAAGTTTGGAACATGTGGTGAAAAATGTAACAACCTCTAAACCCCCTTTTTAAAAAACCCTCCACTGCATCCAGGACCACTAGTGGAACGCTAAGCAGGGGGGAGGGGAAAGGGGTCAAGCTGCGTAAATATTATTGCATAAATCAGAGTAAAATGCATAACACAGAGGGCATGAGGTAAGGTCCACCACTAGCAGGAATAGAGGTCGACAATGTCAAGCGCGAAGAGGCGCAAGCAGCCTCAAAGTCATCCCGCACCAACTCACAGACCGGGGGTTGAGCAATGGTTCTCTAGCAAGAAGGGGGGACCTTTTTAGGATGCCCGCGCCGACGGGGATGCTGAACTAGCTCCTCAACAGACGTTCTATCCTCGAGCACTGACCAGCGTCTTCCCCCACCCCCCCCACCCCAACAGAAGAAGCCGAGGGAAGAGGAGACATTGGCAAAGCCAGCTAACCCACCTGAAGCGGAGAAGCTTCATCTGCAGCAGACCAATGGGTGACCAATCCAAAAGATTTGGTGTTCTCCAAGAGCCCATACCCACACCTCAAAACCGTAGGACACAGATTCAAGAGAGGGATGGTCCTCGGAACAACCGAATTCCTTATGCCCAAAGTCACCGACAGAAGAGAGGGGGCAGCAAAAAAGTTATAGGAAAGATCAGAGGAGAAGTTCCGGTTCCACCTCCCAATCGAGGGACCGTGGAGAAGGAAAGAAAGGTCATTCTCCCACAACCCCCGCAAGCCTAAAAAAGATGCAACATAGTGAACACCATCCTGCAATACCTCCGCACCCACCGCCTCAGCAGCAGCTAAACCATCTTTGGACCACTGCTCCTTCCGAGCCGAACCCAGGACCAAACAACCATCGACGTCGCCATCTCTCCCTTCTATTTCTCTCGCTTCAACAGCCAAACCGAAACCCAAACCTGAAATCTCTGGAAAAAGGAACATATCTGAAAGTCTCAAAACCTCTTCAAACGAACACCCAACACCATATAACTATGTTGGTTGTGTGGCTAGGTCTAAGTGGGATGAGTGACTTAGAGCTAAAAAGCCTCAACTAAATAATGTGTTATATAAAAATTATAGCAATGCCACAGGAGCATATGACTCTACTTCAGGTTCATAAATTTTACTCAATTTATTTGTTCCTATTCAACATGTATATTGTGTATCTTTAAATTAACACATTTTATTTTTTATGGACTTGGATTTTTTAGCACTTTCCCAAAAATGTCTTTTACTACAATATTTCAACTATATTGTAATAATTGTCCGGATTTATTAGCACTTTCCCAAAAATGTCTTCTACTACAATATTTCAACTATATTGTAATAATTGTCCGGAATTTTATATTCTTGGCTATTCTTTCCTCTCATTTATTCCCTTGAAAAATGCTAGAACCATTCTGGTCAGTAAGGCCACGTTCCTCATTTAAAACCATTGCGCAATTTCACTTGGCAGGAGAATAAGGCCTGGGCTTATATCCAATAGTAACACTTAACGTGCTAGAAATAAATATTAAATAGCTTCTCCAAAATATCAAAAAAACCAAAATTAATAAAGAAACACATTATTTAATAGATAAAAATGTAATGATAAAATTTAAACATTTAACAACCCCCCCCCCCCCCCCCCCCCCCACCCAAATAAAAAAAACGTCCCCCAAGTCTGAAGTTTAGAAGACCCAAACAAGTGAAGCCTACACACAATCTCACAAAATCCCACAACCAATACACTAATTTATCCAACGATATAAAGTTTACTACCCCTAGCAGAGTTGTCCGGGGCTTCCACTGTGATGTTCAATAATAAGCCTTGCGAGGATTGTTCTGTAAAATCAATCAAAAAACATGAAAACCAGGTTATTATATTGACCCAAGCATTGCCACTCCAACATATTCAGAAAACGGAAAAGGGAACCATCACATTACTTACCAGAGGATTGGGTCTGTGGCGGTAGCCGAGCATCATCCGCTTCTTGTACTGCTCATATATGTCATCCTCAGCAGTCACCTCCCCAGGTTCGTGAGCACCAACCCCCAAGTTATTCTTCTTAATGTTACCTGCCATGATAGGATCCGAAATGCCCTTCCTAGAGCCGCCCAGACCCTCACCTGGAAGTCATGATTGTTAACACCGGAACAACAATAATTTAAATATCATAAACATTAATGTGCATGTTCGGATACACGGTGAAGCCAGAATCACGGTGGACAGCCACAAAGCTAAGGAAAGTTGCTTCTATACCGTGATTCTGGCTCACTGGTTTTCCAAGTGTATCCAAATGTAATATCAAACTTATGTTTTACAAAATAAAATTCAATAATAAAAATATAGTACTCAGACAACACAAAATCTTGAAGCAGATTACTTCGAGACAAATCTTTAAAATACACTCAAGGGCTTGACAATAAGAGTGGGAAAGGGACAAAGAAGAGAACCTTCTTTCCAACCCATTTTTGACAAGAGCTTATGACCAACGTTATCAGCCTGGATTTTAGCCCTCTCTGCAGCCTCCAGGGCAGCTTTCTGTGCTGCAGCATCATTACAGCTAGCCAAGAACTTATTAAGTTCTTCCGGTGGAATGAAATCATCCATGTGATGGCCTTTCTTACCTGGAGATGTGTGTCCCCAGAAAGGAAACAAAAGATTATGCCATGAAAAGAAGTGCACAAAAGGAACTATTTGAAAAGTGTATATTAAGACCAATAGAAAGCCATTAACAATCAAACTTTTAACCTTGAAGAGAAGCAGGAGGGGGCATCTCATCTTTTGACTGCTTAGGTTGTTTAAACTTTTCTTCCTGTGCAGCTTTCTTCATGTAGAACTCCATCAGTGCTAAGGAATCAGCACTTGATGAAACACTGGGTTCCTCTGCAGTGAAAATACACACATCATAAAGCAACAAAAGTCGCACACCAAGTCAATGAGAAGAGTAATAATAGTCCAGTATGTGGTTCAGACTTTTCCCCCCTTCGGGGACTAATTACAATGCAAGTGAACAAGTTTATGATTCATGTTCAGTACATCCTGAACTTTATTCAATTGAGAGGCAAATGGAGATGAAACATAGAAATTGTTAATACAACCAAAAACACAGTGTATGACAAATACCAATGCTTCCTGCTGATAATGTTTGAATTGAAGATACAGAAGCCCTTGAATTGCCACCACTTTCATATAAAGCAGATGCAGGGATTTGGTAGGCTGTACGCTGCTGAGATGATTTTTGAGGACCATTTGTCTGTATGGAAGACGAAGTGCTTGTACACCCTGAATATTGAGATTCCATCATGAAATGCCAAATTAAAATAAACCATGGGATGTAAAAGAGAAGGCATATCCACAAATCAAAGAGAGCAAGATTTCTCAAATCCACAGGCTAGTTGGTGAATGAAGCACCACTACTATGAGACATATCACAAGACTAGTGCTTTTAGAGTAACTTACATAACCGTGGTTCAAATGCAAAATCAGAATAAAGACATGAGCAGGCATGACGAACCAATTTCAGTTTAACTTATATAACCATTGCAGTCACACATCTTTATTGCACGACCTCCAAAGAATTCAAAACTATATCTTTATCTCCAAGCTTGCTTAGAGAATAATATATTACTTCATTAAGATCAATAAAATGACTTGTAATATAGTTGTTCTCTCTATTAGATTGAGAATATGACGGACTATATGACTTACAAGTCTCATAATGCACAAGGAAAACCAGCAAGTGTATGTTAAGATCCAATTGTAATGCATGAGACTTAGTCCCATGATGGAAGTGTGAGATTCTGGTGTGGAGTTTATAAGACCTTGGGCTCTTCAACAACAATAGCTTGATTTTGTTATATGATTCTCCAAAGGTTCTTATCAATTGGTATCGGATATTTACACCTCTTTTCTACAAACAAACACCGCTGGAGGTGACACTACCATTGCAATGTTCTCATGTGATGAGTCAAAGGGCTAATGCACAGCCTGTCGATGTGAGGCTCTGAGGAGCGTGATGGGATGTTAGAATCCATTTACAAGGTATGAGACTTCAGTCCCATACTCCCATGTTGGAAGAATAAGATTCTGGTCTGGGGTTTATAAGGCCTTGGGCTCTTCAACTAGAAGAACTAACTTTTGTCGTATGGTTCTTATCATTCTCATACATTAGTTTTCATCCTCTCACTGCTGAGAAGAGGACTATTAGTGTATGGGTTAAATATGGTATTTTGCGGTAGCAATGAGATTTCTAACTTACAATGAAATAAAAATCCATTTTAGATACAATTCTTACACATCAACACTGGTCTGTATTGGGGTCTAAGTAAATAAGAAACTCTAAAATGGGAATATTATTCACTATGATTAGTTTTGGGGATAACTTTTTATTTGCACAAAATCCCACCCACTCACGTCGGCAACTAAAGTTGTGCTTGGAAGTTGGGAATATGCAGGCATGAATTCCAACTCACCAACACAGAAGCAACAATTTGTTTTAGTGGAGCAAATGTATGTTTGAGTAGTTGCAAAAGTAAAAACATACTGGGTCAATCAATTGCCTTCTCTTTTAAAACTTATCAATACAAGAGCTGAAGAGCATTGAATTGAAAAACAAACATGCAAGATATTTTAACATCAGCAGCAATAAACATGACCAAAGATTTCTATTCAAAAGGCCAAAAACTTCAAATGAAAAAGCCAGTTATAACTTCTTGACCAAAATAGCAGCTAAGACACCTTAATGACTTTTTTAAAAAAACATGAAAATATATTGAAATACGTTTGCAATGTGTTAGAAAATAAGGAAGGATTAAAAGAGCCAAGTGAGCCAACTTTTGTTAGTTAAACCATGTTAGCTAAAGCTGTCAAGTGTGTTAGTCAGGCCTCAAACTGCAGTAGCAGAGATAGAGAATGTAAGTGAGGGCAGTTAGTTCATCACATAGTTTTGGGTGAGAAAGACCTGACTCTTGAATTTCTAGGGAAAACAGTTCTGTACTCATTCTTTCTCCTCGTATTTGGTTTTCCGTTGGCCTAGGACTAACATAGATCACGTTAATAAATTTTCTATATTTGCATTTCTGGACCAATGTCTATCAAGATACTAACCATTAGGAGGCGCCTGTGATTCCTGGGACTGCATATGAGCCTTTTCCTCTTGAGCAAGTTGATATTCATAATACTTGTAGTCAGCACATCTCTCATCAAATAAAAACCTGCAAGTTAAAACATGATCAAAGATAATCATAAAGTAGGAAGCATCATCAACATCAATTTTAAAGGATTAAAAGTTCACCCTATACTAACTTGAAAGGTGTATCCCCAGGATTTTTTGAACGTGTGACATCCTCAAATCGCCTTCCATTTCTAGCCACAAAACTTGCCAGTTTGTCAGCTACTTTCTTCACTGTAGGATCACTTGGAGAAGGAGGTACTGCATATCACTTATAAAACTGATTAATACCGAGAGCATGAACAAGGGAATGCAAATTAGTCTTGTAGCAGGCTTGCCAATACACCATTCTTGATAGGTACTTGAGGAATAAGCTGCATTCATGAGACAGAAATATTCAAGACATTTTTCTCCTCTTTGCTGCAAGTGACTTTAATGAGCAAAGAAGGTATATACCGAGATGCCCCCTTCAATAATGAAACTGCGTTTAATGCAGAGGATGACCCTTTCATGCGGAAAAAAAAGGGGGCAGGGGTAGAGTAATTGCAATAGTATGCCTATAAAGGCATCTTCGTTCACCTAAATTCTGTAAGGGGAAATTTTTGAACAAGTTTCACAAACAACCCAAGTTTGCACCTTTCTTCCGACTCATACACTTCCTCTATGTGACCCAAAGTATGACTATAAATGAAAGGGCTGAGTTTATTTTCGATTGTCTTGCACTTATCTCCTCCTTCCTTCCAATCCCAAGTGGAAAAGATAAACCACACTGAAACAGAAAATTTAATCATCATCATCTAAACCTTTTCCCACTAGGTGGGGTCAGCTAGGTCTAGCCCTAATACTTTTCCGTACATTAAGTTTACATGTACATTATAAATCTCTCTTGATGACTTGGACTATAGTTTTCCTAGATCCCCCTCTAACCCTAACTAGTGGAATTCTTACATCTGATCAACCCTCCTTCCAGTTCTTCACCATACAAGCTCAAACCAACTAAAGACGAGACTATCATTTTTTCTACAACAGGAAAGTTTTTCTCTGAGAATTAAATCTCTAATCCCATCAAACTTTTTGTAACCACTCAACCATCTTAACATTCTCATCTTTGCTAGAGTAAGTTTATTTCTTGTTATCTTTTTATCGCCTAGTATTCACCATACAGAATTTAAGTCCTATAGCTATGCGGTAGAATTATCTTTTAAGTTTGAGTGGTGCTTTTCTATCGTGATCACTAATCATGTTGGAAACCTCTCTGAAATTTCATTTATTTCCACTCTCAAATCTCCAACTAAGACAAATATTATTTGCAAACAGCATGAACTGTGGTACTGCTCTCGGATTTCTTCAATAAGCACGTCTAGAACGAAGTATAAAGATAAGGGCTTAGAGTTGACCCTTGGTGCACACCACACCTCTAATTATATGGAAAATCGTTTACTCTCCTCGTGTCCTCACACTAGCTGTGACCCCCTCATGCATATCTTTTATTACATGAATGTAAGGAACTCTAACTTCTTCCCTAGAACCTTCTACAAAACCTTTCTAAGTACTTCATCATATGTCGTTTCCAAATCAATAGAACCATAAGTAAGTTCTTTTGTTATGCCAATATCTATCCATGAGCTTTTGTATCGAATATACAGCTTCCATTTCCATAGTTGATCATCCCAGCTTAAAATCGAATTGGTTCATTGAGATATGGGAATCTAGTCTTACTCTCTCTTCAATTACTCTCTCCCAAAGTTTCGCAGTACAACTATATATCACCTTTACTTTTAGAAATAGGAAGTAGAGTACTTCCTCCATTCCTTCATCATGCTCTTGGACCTCATTAAAGGAAAATTTAGAGACAAATTTTTCATAAAATCATTAAAGATACAAACAACACCGCATTCTTACTAAAGGAAAAAAAAGATATAGAATTCAAAAAAATTGAGATGGGAAACAGTGACAGAAGAGTCCAGGACCAACTCTCCAAAATGAAGGCCCATAATGCTTAGGATACTAACACACTCACTCATCCAAGAGCCCTTTGAGTTTGAAGCACAGACAGTATAAAGGCCTACCCCATTACGAGCTGAAATTGAACTTTATTAAAAACTGGAATAACTGAATCCCTGATCAATTGATTCAGAGACTCTAATATCATGCCAAGGCCTATCTCTCCCAAAAGCTGAAGTTGTTAGGAAAAGACTCATGTATAATTTTTATATCTAATGAAAAGTAACAAGTGACAACAGATATATTTGGACTTCCAACAAATCAACAAGAGAGATGTCGAGAAGGGAAGTGAATTAGAAGGTAGGTTAGAAACTATGACATATTAACACAAATAATCATGATCATAATGAGATACAGCTAGAAGATATAGAGCATGCCTAAATGAACTAAATAAATTACTCAAGAAATAACAAGGATACAGTAAGATCTTAATGAAAAAATAAGCATGACATAGAAAGGCTTGGCACAACAAGTCAAATGCTAAATATGAAATAATTATTTACCTTACTACTTCATAATTGATAATTCTAATGAGAACCCAGCATTCAGCAGGACTACCAACCACAGGCAATCTATCAATAGAAACCAAAAAGTTTAAGAAGCAATTACCAACATCAACTTGTCTTGATGACTTCTCAGTGCCCTTCTCCTGGCCTAACTTTTGCCGTTTCTGTGGTGCATCATTTGGAACATCCGCAACATCTGTTTCTTCTTCATCCTCATCAGCACTTAACTTAACAGGTGGTGGCACCAGCTTAGACTTTTGTTTTAAACTGAAAGCTAGCTTGCCACTGGAACCAGCTTGGGGTGTTTTATGTGCATCACTTGCCTTCAAGTCCACTGACATTTTACTAATGGAAGGATTAGAAGACAAAGACCCTGATATAACTTTAATTGGTTTAGAATCCTTGATGTTGACATTCTTCCCCTTTCCCTGCTCTTGTTGAAGTTGCTTGAACCTTTCCATAAATGAACCATCATTTGCGAAGATGGCAGGTGGCACCCCCTTGTCCATTAGCTAACAGCCAAACTATGTAGTTTACAGCAACAAACTGTTTGACAAGCAAACTTCAAAGCTTTTTAGATGAAGCAGTAGATTAAACTTGAATATGCTATTTTTTAGTACATGGTAAAATCTAAATCTAAAATTTAAAGACAAATAATTGTGTGTCTCTGGGCCGTGTGTATGGAGAATGATTTGTTGGGAGAGGCCAACCCACTTCAAATGTGATCTCAAAGCCTCGGCTGTGGGAATGCCTTGGTTAAGACCAAAAAGAGAATATAGGACCCAAACTAAATGACAGTCTAAATTCAATGCCAACCTGATATCATTGACAATAAACACAACCATATAAAGGTTTTAAATCATGGTCCGCAACCGCGATTGTGGCCGCCATAACATGGATTTTGAGGTCTTTGCGGCCACATCAAGTCCACAATTATGGCCAAATAATTCCTCAATATCAAGGACTTGATATGATGCTATTGATGGATCGATCATGAAAAATTGACAGAAAATATTCGAAAAACAAGGAATCAAATCGGCTAAAACTCCTCCTAATGGAAAACGATCCCAAATTACAAACCCTAATTCTGAATCGAATTCCAACAAATTCTCTATTGCTTCGCATCAATTGAGGAACAAAAATTGAAAAACCGAAAGGATAATGATTTCCGACAACAAGATAGTGGTGGATCGGTGGCAGAAACATGAGAGACTGACCTTATGATGTTGTGTTGTTGATGTGTTTGAGGTAATCTGGAAAAGCTGAATTTCACCCCCAAAAGCTGAATGGCCTTGCTCAAAGCGGTAGGTAGCTTGTTTATAGAAATATAAAATAAAATATTTATAATAAATAGAGTGATCATTATAAAACCTCTTTTACTCAAATTCAAAAAAAAATTTGTTTGTCACGTGAGAAAATAAACCTTAAATTTATTAAAATAAAAAAAGACTTAAATATGTTCAAATAGGCAATTTCTTACTAACGAATGATTGGTTCAAGTGGTACATACTTGATTCCTCTTAAGCAAAGTCTCGGATTCGAGTCTTATGGATGGAAAAAAAATCTCGTCAAGAGAGTTAGCCTGACAATGATATGGATGTTCCCGACTCATTATTTCCGAAGGGGAACACATGTTTTACACCAAAAAATTAGGTAATTCCCTAACATAAGGCAAATTCAAATACTTTGTTTTATTACAGTTTTTAAAACTGTTTTCTGTTTTTAAAAATTAAATAATTTTTATTTTAATTTACTGTGTTAATTTTATGATTTTTTAAAATATTAATTAAATTAAATTGCACTAATATTTAATTTAAATCAAGCCTAGGTGGAAATAAAAAAATTATAAAAATATGGGTTATTGTGATATAACCAAAAATAAAATCAGAAACTACGCTAGGGACAAAATATGCATCAGTTAAAATAAGTTACATATATCCTATGTGACATTTTAGCTCCACAAGAATAATGTTAAACAACCCATATAAGCAAGCCACAATGGAGATGTTCTTAGTATTTTCAGATAGAAATAAAAATATGTGAAAATGAAGTGTATAAGAAATGAGTTGTGTATATATCATTGTTGTTTGGCTAAAAAGCATTTTTGGCCCCTGATGTTTCAAGTTTGTGCAAATTCTGCCCCTATCTATTTTTGTCGATGTTTCTACCCCTCATGTTTTCAAACAGTGCACCGTCTACCCCTGACGGAGGGGTAGACGATGCACTGTTTGAAAACATGAGGGGTAGACGATGCATTGTTTGAAAACATGAGGGGTAGAAACATCGACAAAAATAGAGTAGGGGCAGAATTTGCACAAACTTGAAACATCAGGGGCCAAAAGTGCATTTTAGCCTTGTTGTTTTCAACAACCACAATGTAAGAGACAGTAAATGCAATGGTGGAAGGACCCATAAATTCTGCGGCTGCTTTGAGAACTCAAAATGCTGAGCAAGAGGAAGAAGATAACAGAAGAGAGGGAGAGAAAGAGATAACTGTAAATGCATCTCTAAAATTGAATCAACCACTCAATCTACTTAATTAATTAATTTAGTAATATATCCAATAGTCCTCAAACAGCTGAATCACAGTGAGCAACTTTATGAGTGAAGCATCGAAGACAGGACACTACAAGTGAACCTTAACCTTATGAAAACAATCTTCTATTGACCAGAATTTTATCCACACAAAATACCAATTACTTCGTTTTACTTAACTGAAACTGGGGAAAAAAACTATGCCCAAACTGTATAGCAGGCCACGAGCAACGTGTATTCAAATGGATTTTTCCCTAAAAAATTTGTATTGTTGTTTAACTGCAGAGTAGCTACCAGATGAAATGATAAATTATTCTGAATAGACATGTAAGAAAATTACAAAAGTATCATCAACTGTAAGTTCGAAATTGTAACATTATAGAAAGAATAAAAATTTAATTACATTAATGAAATAAATGACGCAGTCTATAACAAAGCTCAACTTTACCCTTTTTATCCAATTCTCTATTAATCTTTTACCAGTAACACTTCCAACCATAAAGTAGATAGACTCAGCCGAAACAAAAATACCATGCAAATTGCAATGTCCACCTTGCCCACACACACTTAAGCTGTATGGATAATTCCCAGATATTTCCATTACATTCTTCTCGCCTTTCATTCCAACAAAATCACTGTCTTCCCTTTCTGTAGCTTCAATTGAAGACGAAGAATAGGCATTTATTAAACGTCATGTACAACCTACATGCATTCAAATATCCTCCATGTACAGAAGAAATTCCAGCAGGTGTCTCCATGAATCAATTTTTTTTACCATTTATGCCACCAGAAATGAACCTCAGGCCACCTTAGTCTGCTACAATGATAAGATTGAATTACGTGGTACCTGAACTGCCTTCTGGCTTAGATTCTGTTCTAACATAGGTGAGTCCACGAGCAGAAGGAGAAGGCATACCAATATTGCCAGTAGTCAAGGCTGAACCATTGTCAGATGGACTACCCTGAGCATCCCGCTTCCATTGCATACTCCTAGCACCCACTTTTAATGGAGGCCGAGGTCTAAAAGCACCAGGAATACCTCTTGGAAAGGGAACTCGGGAAAACCTAGCAGTAGAAAATGGAGATCCCCTAAGAATGCGTGGCCATCCCATGGTTGGAGTTGATTCTTGATGTGCAGCACTTTTCATCACAACCTGCAATAGATAGTAAATTGCATAACTAATAGTTCTCAAACCTTGTTTTTATCTTAAAATCTTCAAAAATTTATGACATGCTATATTATATGATAGCAGGCTCATAAGATGTGCATTTATCAATAATTTTTTTTGAAGGTCTGTTTATAACACGCACGCATGCACACAGACAACAGACATACGACACACACATATACTAGTAAATCATACACTGCTATCGACCCAGGAGTCAATGGATGCAAACATATCAGAAGCAACGAAGCAACATGCAGGAGATTTCGACCAGAATCGAGGAGATGTAGTCAGACACGGCAGGGAGAAGTCACAGCTTCAATTTAGATCAAGAGAACACAATCAGAGGACAAATGGAAAGAGAATATCAAAACAGGAGGAAGATTGAAATTCCAGTTTTCAAGGGCAATGACTCATAAGGCTGGGTGAATTGAATTGAATTGAATTGCATTGTGGTATTTCTAATTGATGGGGTATCCAAGGAAGACCACATGATTGCAGCTATGGTGGCAATGGAAGGGTGTGCACTATATTCGTTTCAGTGGTGGGCGTCTTGCACCATGAGTATCTCTTGTTCCATGTTCAGGAACACAATCATTAGGTGCATTCCAGAATCCACATGAGATTTGGTTAGGCTCAGCGCAAGAGTACAGAGAGCAGTTCGAGATTCACACTGGGCCATGACGAACAACAAAGGTGAGAGGAGAGAGAACTTAAGTTTCACTCACCCTAGTCCTTATTGAAGCTGATGCATATTGCTTGATACGTGAGAAAAAATTGGGTGATCCAAAAAGGGTAAGGGGGAGGAAATAGCCAATCAAGAATTACAGCAGGAGCAATTCCATTTCAAAAAGCTACTTAAGTGAAGGTAATAGTCAATTTAAAGTTAAAGGCACAGGGATGGCATGGCGACTGCTAAGGTAGGATCGAACACTGCCTAGCTGTGCGGAGAGTTCCAGTGGGACTAAAGGCAGCAACGGAGAAAGGTGACAAGGGGAAGAGTTTCCAACAATAAAGAAGAATACCAAGAAAGAAAAGTTAGGCTTTGGGTGTGAATGAGAAATTTAAATTTGAACATTTTTTCAAAATCCAGCATCTTCGGGCCATGTTGGAGGGTACCGCAGAAGAAGAAATTCTAAAACGGGAGGAAAGCCCGCTCAGCATGATCCTCAAAATATGAACAATAAGATGTAAATTTGAACATCCTTTCAAGATCGAGCATCTTTGGGTCATGTTGGAAGGAACCACAGAAGAAGAAACTATAAAACGAGAAGCAAAGCCCGTTCAGCGGGATCCTCAAAACATGGACAGGCAGATGTATTGTAATGGAAAACTTACACTGCCATCTCTCATATTCATTAATAATTAAGAATGAGAGCACTTAGAAAAAGAGCAGGATATTGACCTCAAAATGCAACAATTAAAACAGGATGTGGTCAGTTGTGGTCAGAGAATCTTCTGAACAATCTGGAACTAAACTCAAGATTAGCTCAATATCCCACCCTAAAATGGCATGCAAAGAGAGGTTGATAAACAGGTGTTTGGAGTCTTTACTTCAGGTGCTTTACGAGGGGCACATGTTGATCGGACCCAGCCAAAAGGAAGAACAGAGCTAATATTATTCAAGAATGTCAAATGAAACTATAGCGGTTGCACAGTATTCCAGAGTCTCGGCCCCTTTCCCATTTCCCAATTAGAAATGATCCCCAAAGATGATCATCATCTCTAACTCTCTTGTTTATAATATTCTCTATCAGTCTATCCCACTATCTAACTAATTAACTCCCTTCAACTATCTACTAACTACCTAATTAACCGAGAAAGGGGCTACCTATCAATACTCCCCCGCTGAACATTCACCTTGTCCTCAAGGTAAAGGTTTAAGAAGAGACCTTGCCTGAACTTTAGAACAAAAACCAGTTTTGGGCTTGAGGCAGCCTAGAGAAAATGGCCTTAACACAGTAAATGAGGCAATAAACGTGAAAGGGGCTACCTATCAATACTCCTCCCCCGCTGAACATTCACCTTGTCCTCAAGGTAAAGGTTTAAGAAGAGACCTTGCCTGAACTTTAGAACAAAAACCAGTTTTGGGCTTGAAGCAGCCTAGAGAAAATGGCGTTAACACAGTAAAAGAGGCAATAAACGTGAAAGCTCCATGTTGAGGACAAGGCAAAGTTGTTTTTTGGGTGTAGGAGGTAATTAGCCAGCCAATTAGTTTTTAACTGTTTGACAACCTGAATTAGTTCTTCTACTAAGGAGAGATGGTAGGAAAAAAGAGTGGAAAGTAGTTATTGGGAGAGGACTAATAGGGTGGTCAGAGACCACTTTTTTAAAGTTATCACAGTTTTCAAGGCTATAAAAAAAGGAAACACACAGTAAATGAGGCAATAAACGTGAAAGCTCTATGTTGAATGCAATCCCATTAAAGGACTTCTACTTTTGTTTCAAATGCAATTCAAACAGGCTCCAAAGTCCAGACTGTTTATCTTGCACCTTTGGATCTCATTCATCAGAATATTTCAGCTTAAAAACACATCACAGTTTGTTTTCCTTTTCTCTGTATTGGTTGGGTTGTACAATTATCAAGATATTTTCGTATCAAGATGACAAAGTTGACATTTTCCTGACAATGTGATAAAAGCCTTGGGAGAACCACACCACAAAAGCTAGCTGTTGTAGTTGGAGAGCCCAAGGCCTTATAAACCCCGCATTAGAATCCCATACTTTCAATGTGGGACTCAAGTCACATACCTTGCAATTGGGTTCCTAACACAATGACTGGAAATTACAACTAACTAAGCGAGACAAAGCACCTCTTTAATTATGGATATGCCAACACACTCACAAAATTATTAATAGTGACTAGAGAAATTGACATTCTTCAAAATGAAAAAGAATTTCAGAAAAGAGATTAACGGAGAAAATACCAGAAAAAAAACAAAAATTAGGGGGGGGGGGGGGGGGGGAACCTCTAGATAACTAAAGTGCCAAGCTGTGATCAATACCTTGAGAATCCGGGACATGAAAGAAGTGCCATCTAGAGATAATGCATTATCTGCTGCTTCTTTTCGCATGAACTCAACATAAGCTGCTCTGCTCAAGTAAATATAAGCCAATATTAAGTTCCACCAAAATAAACTGGATATATAATGAGCAAAACAAAATTCTGAAACATCTTACCCTTTTGGCTGCCCGGTTGCAGCATCAGTAACTATAATCACTTTCAACACTTCCCCAAATTTATTAAAATGTCGAGACAGGCCATCTTTGGTAGCAGCAAAATGAACCTGTATATAATCCAACTTCAGAAATCAAACAAATTCTAAGCCTTCACCCCCCCCCCCCCAAAAAAATAACAGAGTAAGAGTTATTTACATTGCTAACAAAAATGGTTCTGGATTCAACGTCTTCCAAAGGACGACCAGCAAGACTAGAACCTGGGAATACATAAAAGATGCAATCAGTTCGAGACCTGATTAATCTCCTAAATCTTCATGTGGTATGTTATAATATTAAAATATAAAAGTAGAGAGAAAAAAGAACATAGCAAAATGTGTAGCTCATGTGACAAGCCATTCAATAAAAATATTTATTTAAATGACCAGCAAAATAATCTTCACATGTGGCTCAGAAAAAAAATTCCCACTGAAGATTTAAAACTTACCAGAAATACATAACTGTGACTTGCTAGACTCTTTCTGAACATCTGGAGAAGGATTTGCCTGTTAAATGCCATAATATAAATGTCAACAATCTATGGCTAAACACTCGAGCATGTGATATTAGTTATAGTATCAGGTACAATAAACTTTATCCCCTTAAGTATAATCCTCTCACAACTTACTTCTCTGAAGTTTGAACCACTTAAGCTCAGTCAAACAAAACAGAACCTCCAGACACATAAACATAAAATTCGAAGAGGTTAAGTGATAAATAAACAAATTTGAAGGGAGTTAAAAGTAAGGCCAGAGTGTGCACACCCCTTATGTTCTGATTGATTTAACAGAACTTTGTAGTCTTTTCAATAAAAACCAAACATCAAAGGAGATATGTAATATAAAGAAAAACTAAGGAAACAAAGTTGAGAAAGAGCTATATTTCACTGGGGCAAAATATTTATATTTCACTAATTTTAAACAGAAAACTAGTCTCTCAGATACGTATGTATAAATGAAGAACTCACATTCCCGTTGCTAACTTTCGAAGTGTTGGTATTATCCTCCATCAGTTGCATGCCAGATCTGTGAGCTCCTGTTTCATGATCGGAGGCTTTATGACCAGCTAATTGTGCAACCTGGCTCGGTTCCTGATACTGTGGTGGCTTCCAAGTATTTACATTAACAGAAATATTCACTATTTTATGAGAAGCACGTGCAGCAACAGGTTTCTCCTGTTCTCGGTTCCGTTTCAGACGCAAACTATCATCAGCATTTCCACCAGAGGAGCTAAACTGAGAAATTTCTGTCACCCTATGACCCATGACGTCTACATCATGAAACCCTTCATTATCTGAAGCAGAATCAGAATGAGCTCCTGTTTCATGTTCCATTATGGTTGTGTTTGCAGGACGCTGCCCATTGTAACCAGATCTTTGAAGATACAATGATTGATTTTGCTCCTGATGTTGGAAATTATCTTCAAGTTGGCTCTTATCGACTGATGAATTCCTACCAGAACCAAGTCTATTAAATACACTTCCTGAGGATTTGGACTTCATCACATCTTCTGCAGCTTCTGCTACAGCCTTAAGCACTGAAGCCATTGGATTTGACACCCGGGAAGCAGGTTGCAAACGCTGAGGGTGTTCCGTCAAAGATGAATCACCAGAGGATGTAGAAACTACAGAACGAAGACGTTTTAAGGAAGGCTCCACTGACGTGCTCGGATTGGTTGTCCTTGAAGTAGCCACTGCATCTCGAACTGCAAATTGAAGCAGCCGTCGAGGAGCAGCATGTGATACAACATCCCTCTGTCGAAAATACTCAATTAGATGTTCAGAAGATTCTATTGAGAAACAACATGCAAAAATGGAGAGGAAAATAAGAAGACAACAAGCAAACTGTGTTGCGGATAGCATTTATTTTCTCAAGTTATGGAAACAGAGAATAGAATCCATCTAAGATAAATAAGCACAGATAAAATATAAGGCCTCAGATTGATGCAATTAATACATTTCTCTTGTACATATTTCACTAACATAATTAATAATTAATTTATGAAAAGGCAAGCATGAGTGTTGACAATTAGTGAAAATAAGATAATTAAAGCAACTACTACTCCACTCTTCAATTGTATATATACCCACCCTCACTTATATTAACTAGCATAATAAGATCATAATTATTTTTGAAACGCCATTAAAAAGAACTTAGTTTAATAGAATGTCAGTGTAAACATTACATCAGGCAAATATCAGCAGTTTTCAAACCTTTGTCCTCTGTTGTTCATCAGCTCGGCCTCTTTTTCTCTGAACAAGAGGTTTGGGAGATAATGACCTTGGATCACGATTGAGTTTAGGCGGGGCATTCCCCTTTAAATGAGGGTTGTCAACCTCAGAACTTTGAATAGAATGTGGTTCAGCTTCTCTACTCACCAGTCCTTTCCAATCTCTATTACGCCGACTTCTAGGTAACTTATTAGATTTTCCTCTTTCTGACTGTGAATTTGAATGCTGAAAAACATCCCCCCCAGCTTGGACTTCTGATATAACCTTAGGATCTTCAACCTGCAATTCTTCAGGTTTTACATATAAACCTAAATTCAAATCCAAATGATCCCACAGCCTGTTAACACAATATGCATATGAATTAGAAAATAGAATTACGAGTGTAAAGACTAAATTACATGCAATTAAATTAACCTCAAAATATCCATCAAAGAGTAAAAGAAAGACTAAAACTGAAATTACCAGGATACAAAAGAGTCACTGTCATCCCCCAAAAAAACATTCAACTCATTCCTAGCTTGGTCTTTGCGCTTACCATTCCTCAATAACACAATAACATATTCCTGTCAATGCATAAGGTAAACTTCAGTTCACTCAATAAAGTCAAATTCAACATACAAAAATTTTAATAGCTCATAGCAGTTGCCTGTATTCACGGGTAAATTCCTCCAAACACGGCATATTTACTATTAATTTTTTTCAAAAAGAGGAGAGAGACAGAGGTTACATAACCGCATGCAACTAACATGCACAGTAACAAGTGGTTTACAGATAATGAAGAAATTCTTAAGACATAAACAAAGAAGATCTACAATTCAAAATTATACACCATAACTGAATGTACAGCAAGTCCGCATCAATGCAACAATAACAAAAACAATCAAGCATTGTCTCAGTACGTACAGTTGGCTAGATGAACCAAATGATGCCATTGGACTGTATTAAGCAACTTTAAATAAATCCTAACAAAGTCTTTTAAAATGGTTCCTCAAACATTTTAGGGTCTGGTCTTCTTCCATTGGATCTGCTTTTCTCATTGGAGGGTCGGTTGCATTTTCCTGACAATGACATGACCCAATCACCTAAGAAGTGTTTTCATTCATGAAAATAGTCTGTTTATTCATGATAACTTTCAATCCCCGGAGTTGTTTTTCCTATCCTACCCACAACAAACCCCACCCCCCCCCAATCTCACTCTCCTCACCCCCCCCCCACCGCACCACACCCATCTTATTATCTCCTTCACCACTCACTCCCTCGCTTCACTCACTCACTTCTTCTCTTCATCTTCTACCTCTCCTTACTCACTAACTCCCTCTTCATCTTCTACCTCTCCTCACGCACTCACCCCATTCCTCTAAAACCCGGAAGGTAAAAACTCCAGGTGCAAACCGACGAATTCCCGGAATTTTTTGGCTCTGTTGACGGAATTATTACACCCGGAACTCATACAATGGGAATTGTACTGCCAGCTTTTTACAAACCCGGAAACTTCATTTCAATATTCCGGGAATATTAGTTTCCGGAACAAAGTTTTAATACTACCTTCTGGGAATTAGAACCCGAAAGCATTTATGTATTTCAATGTACCGGGTTTTACATCCCGAAACATAAATGCTCAACGTGTACGAGGTTCTAAGAACCCGGTATATAATGTAACTGGGCATTAAGGGAAATTACTACATAAAAGAAGGGTGCTATTTGCTGTGTTGGGGGGGCCAAAATCAACTCCCTTTATTCCCTCTTAATATAGGTTGCATAATGACCAATCTGTACTCATTCGTGAGTCTATCTCTAAGACAAATACACAAAAGTTATCTATAATTGTAAGAAAGGGAATGTATATGGTATGTTTTAATGTCACCCATTTTATAGCATAATTGCAAGAAGCTCATTGTACACGCACATACATCTACAAAATAATATCTACTGCCTAAGCCATACAAATATGACATCTGCATCAAAGGTTCCACCTATCAACCAGCAGGGCCATGAACTCACATGTCAACAGCAATTAGTAATCATCATAACCAGCAATGCATTTCCATACACAGTACATGTAATACCCTTCAGTGTTAATAGTAATACCACAAGTGGCCTTCACTTTGTGAAAAAAGTTTAAGAAAAAAAAAACATTTTTCTTGATTATCCCCTCTCCACATTAATCTATACTCCAAAATACGCGTCCGATCAAAAACCCTAATCATTCTAGCCACAATTTCTAGGGGTTTTTCTACAAAAATTCCTCATTTAATCATACAACTCATACCAAAAACAATACTCCGAATAACACTTCACTAATCAGTAAATGGCAATCACAATTTTGCAACCAAGCCCAGATTTTACTCTCAAAAAACCCAATCCAACAACCTAGAAACACACAGCATTCATTCATTCATTCGTAAACAGTGGCGGTTTAGGCCGTACCACTAGAATGTCATCGGTGTAATCCCCCATGAATTCCTTGAGCTTCTCCTTGACACACTCCATCAGCTTCGCAACTCCATCGGTGCTGAAGTTCACCTTGAACGTCCTTGCATCATCATCTCGATCGACACTCCCCATCACCAATTCCGAGCGAGAAAAAACCCTAACAGAAAAATCTCTGTCTCTGGCAAAATCCCGTGTGATCAATCGAAACCCTAATTGTTGAAATCTGGCGTGGGAAAATCAGAAAGAAAATCAGATTTTCTCAGGAAAGTGACGGAATGGTAATGGAATGTATATATATAGCAGAAAACACAACCTAATATACAGTCTCTCTCAGACTGGGTCGGTTAGTATGCCTTACAAGACCGTGGGGTGTCGTGTGTGTGTTGGGAAGGTTTTAAAATTAAATGATGGGTTTTTTTACACTAGTGTAGTGTCTATTGGGATGAAAAAATAACATAAAAGAATGGGAGATTTGTTTGCGTCGCATTCCGCAAATATAACGGGTTTTTTATACTAGTGTTTCAAAGCGGGGATACTCGTTTGCGCCATATTCCGCGAGAAGCTCGTGGGCATGTGGGACTGCCTTGCTAAGGTTGGTCTCGGATTGCCCTTTGAAGCCCCATCAACATTGCACTTAAGTAAACCGGTGGAAGGAGGGGTTAGTCCAACCCCCGCACCTTTGAGGCCTTTGTAAAGGAGTCAGCCTTATGTCATTCAAATTTCTCATGATGTGATCTGTGCCATAGGGGCGGGCCTTATGTTAAGTGAAAATGTGTTTTTTCAACTTGACTAAACACAACTGGCCATAGGTTCTGAGTTTAGCCCTCATTTTCCCATAGGTTGAAGATTCAAAACCTATGTGTCCAGTAAAATTGCAGTTGGTGGGCAATCCTACTCATGTATATCTTCTGGCGCTCCTACCCGAGGACCGATATTTGCTAATCTCTCTAACATGTCATTGAGCCATATTTATAGTCCAAAGGTGATTTTCCTCTGATCTACCATTTTTTACAAAAAAAACAAAAAAAAAAGTAAAAACTTGTTTCCAATCTAATAAAAATATGGGTGTTTTGAGAGTCGACCTTTATATTAAATCTATCATTTTATGCATGTTTTTATAATAATTGTGTTTTTTTTTAAACAAATGAGATTGGCATAATAAAGATAGAAGCTTAGGAACACGACTCTATCTTTTTATGCCTATTTCTGTTATATTATTCCTAAGAATGATTTCATTTATACTATTCAGTCAACATTCATTTTTGTATGGTTGGTCAGAAGTATAATTAGGGTGTGGTAGACTGGTAGGTAAAATGATGAATGGGGCTGAGATGAAGGATTGTAGAAAATGAATATGGAATCATGTTGTGTAGAAAGGATGGACGATAACACATTATTGTTGGGCACTATGATACAATGGAGGAAAGAAATAAGTGACGAAAACATCTTGAGAGAAACTCTCTATCAAGGTTGGATCTGTAAGAAATGTTTTTTTTTTGAAAATAGAAATTGTATTGATTGAATGAGGATGAGGAAATAGACATGGATGTACGCTCATAAAGGGTCAAAAAGTAACAAAATCAAGCAACAACAACGAACCAAAATAAAAAGCAACCAACCCAAAAGAACGCAGGGAAAAAGTCCCCCTAAAAGCTTATACCGCCTATACACAACGCCCAAAGAAAACCACCAAAGGCCTACAAGATACCCAAAAAAACCCCTAAGACCCTAAAAACCCAAGACCTCAACTCTAGGCAAAATCGAGAACCACCCTCAAACAAAACTAAGGATCATTGTTGCGTGCACGGATCTGAGTTGCTATGTCGAAGAGGGCATATTCATCTTAGCAGTCATACTGCATACCCAGGCGTTTCCCCATCAGAATAGCACTGTGGGCACGCGTCATGATGCCAAAAGGCTTAGAGAGCTCCTCAAGCAACACCATCAGCTCTCTCCCTGACACCATCGAGGCTCCAACGTCTGGTGGCGTAGGACCAATGTCATTCTCTAAAAGACCCTGCTTCTTGCTACCTGCCGCCACTGCCTTCTTTGTGCCCCTAGCCTTAGGAATTTTTCACAGCAGCACGTTGTTCAGGCAACTCAACAAAAACATCATGCACCTGCACAACCTCAAAGACAGTGCCCAAAGAGGGAAATTGGGAAACAACATATGGTTAAAGGTTAGTAGATGCAACAGGAAAAACTCAGTTTGAAATTTCAGGAAAAAGAACCAAGGGAGTAGCGTCGTGGTCCATCGGGCAGCTTCTGACAAGTCCAGTGAGCATCAAGTCTTCATCTTCAGACAAATCCAAGGCAACCCAAGCCTCCTCTTCTCCAACAGTGGCAGTAGCTCCCTCTGCCACTGCCGAGCTTAGAACACTTTGCTTGGCCAACTCATGTCGTGAAAACCTCGCCAAAGCCACCGAGGCGCATCACCTAGTCGAAAACCATTGAGGAAAATCTAACAAAACCTTAAGAACGAAAATAAAATGAGGCAATGCCAATTTTCTAGTTATACTATTCACCAGCAAACAATACAATATATAAATGTTGCATGATTACATCCTCCAAGAAATTATTCTTCTATAAAAAATAGATCTAAAAGAATTGAAAAACATTCCTCCAATAGTATTGTTTTTGCTTCTATATAGTTTAACCCTTTTTCATTACTTCGTGTGGCGGTCAATTTTAGCTTATTTAAAAAAATTGATGATTCAGTTCATAGTCAAATTTCCAAATAGGTTAACATTAGCGGCATTGCAATTTTTATCAGATTTTTCAACTAAGCTAAATAGTCATGGCTACAGAGGAGAGTCGCATTATGCTATCAAGATTATCCTCTCCTCTAGATGAACATGTGATACTACAGAGACATAACAAGTGTCATATGAAGAAGAGGTATTTTGAGGAACAACCCCTCAAAGGGTTCTCTATCTCCACTTTTTCTTGGTGTAGCCAGACTTTTTTCCATTTCAACTTATTAATTGATAAGAATTTATGGAATTAAAATTACGTAACATTTTCAACTTCCATCTACAAGGCATTTCAAAATAAAATCTCATTTATTTGAAAGCACAAAAACATTACATAAAAGTAAAAAAAAAAAGTGTGTATAATTTGTAATGATTAGGTTAAAAAATATGGAAAATCCAATTACTTTCAAGTACTTAGGTTTTCCAATGATCAGTGGCAGAGTATTATTTAACTAAAAATAATATGATTAGCTAATCATATTATTTTTTGAAAGTAATTGGATTTTCCATATTTTTTAACTAACTACAAGGCAGGGTATGAAAGAAAGATTTGAGAAAAAAATAATATGATTTGAGACCTTTTTCAACATGAAAGAGTTGAAAGTTGAGACCTAACTACTTGAAAGAGTTGAGACCTTTTTCAAGTTGAGACTTTTTTCAAGTTGAGACCTCTTTCAAGTTGAGACCTTTTTCAACGTGAAAGAGTTGAGACCTTTTTCATATGATTTGAGACCTTTTTCAACATGAAGGCGACTCTTCCAGCCTGCTAATCTCCTCTCAATTTTGTCCACAAGAAAATCAAAATCACCATGAGATACTCTGCCACTGATCATTGGAAAACCTAATTACTTTTAACTTCCATCCACTAACTTTCAACTCTTTCTCTCAAATGCTCACCTTTGATATTGCTGTTGGTGCTTATGTCTGGACTTGCTCGGCAGTGTATGCTAGTCCCGTGGCTATGCAGAGAGAGGCCCTTTGGGAGCATTTATCTTATCTTCGAGGTAGTGTTTCAAGACCTTGGCTTGCAGTAGGCGATTTTAATGAGATTCTTTACCCTTCGGAGGTGAGGGGAGGTGCTTTCCTTCCTGGGAGAGCTCTCCGTTTTGCTTCTGCTCTGGATAATTGTGATTTGATTGACCTTGAGGCGAAGGGGGGTCAGTTCACTTGGCATCGGAAGGAAAGGGGAATCCTTCGTATGTCTAAGAGATTGGACCGGGCCTTTGCTGATAGTGACTGGAGACTTGCTTTTCCTGAGGCTTATGTAGAGGTTCAAACAAGGATGCATTCTAACCACAACCCTATTATAGTTAGATGCAATGTTCCTGGAGAGGGTCCTGTTGAGAGGCCATTCTGTTACCTTGCAGCTTGGGCTAATCATGATGGCTACCGATCTATTGTTAGCAATGCTTGGAGGAGCCCGGGGGGAATACTGCGTGATAAGCTCTACCGTGTCCAAACTGACTCGATCTCCTTTAATAAGCACACCTTTGGAAATATCTTCCAACGGAGGAGGCATGTGGAGGGCCGGCTTCGAGGAGTCCAGAGAGAACTTGATGTTCGGGTGACTTCTAGTCTAGTCCAGCTTGAGGCTCAGCTTCAGGCGGAGTACCGAGATATCTTGCGGAATGAGGAGCTTCTTTGGTACCAGAAGTCCCGAGAGCAGTGGGTTAGATTTGGTGATCGTAACACTGCTTTTTTCCACACACAAACAGTTATCCGTAGGAAGAGAAATAAAATTCATAGACTTCAGTTGATGGATGGCTCTTGGAGCTTAGACGAGGGTGTGCTTCAGAGACAGGCCCGGGATTTTTTCATGGATTTGTTTTGCTCTGGGGGGATACTTTGCTTGACCACTTTCAGGTGCTGAACTTTCTGTCTATTCCTGAGGATTGCCGACTGGATCTTCTTGAGCCTGTCACCATTGAGGAGGTAAAAAGAGCTCTTATGTCCATGAAGTCGTTCAAAGCCCCAGGGCCTGATGGCTTTCAACCTGCGTTCTTCAAACAGTATTGGGATATTGTTGGGGAGGATGTTTGGAGGGTGGTCAGTGATGCGTTTAGTACAGGTACTATCGATCCTTCACTAGCTGAAACTTTGATTGTTTTGATCCCCAAAGTTGATGTTCCTAGTCAGATGAAGGAGTTTCGACCCATTAGTCTGTGTAACGTTGTTTATAAAATAATCACGAAGGTGCTGGTCCTTCGTATCCGCCCTTACTTGGATCAGTTTATTGGCCCCCTCTAGTCTAGCTTTATTCCGGGGCGGGGGACCACTGACAATGCTATCTTGGCTCAGGAGGCAATTCACTTCCTTGATCACTCTAAAGCAAGAAACGGCTCTATGGCTTTCAAAATTGATTTGGAAAAAGCTTATGACAAGCTTTCTTGGGGGTTCTTGGAGGAAACTCTTAGGGAATTTGGGTTTCCAGACCTCATTATTCGCCTTATCATGAGCTGTGTGTCTTCATCCAGGCTTGCTCTCCTTTGGAATGGTTCTAGGCTCCCTTGGTTTAGCCCTGTTCGGGGTCTCCGCCAAGGGGATCCGTTGTCTCCCTACCTTTTTGTTATGTGCATGGAGAAGCTTTCAGTTCGTATTCAGAATGCAGTGGATGCGAGTTTGTGGCATCCAATATCTCTTTCTAGAGGTGGTCCTCCTCTCTCTCATATTTTCTTTGCAGATGACGTGCTTCTTTTTTGCAAGGCCTCTAGATCACAAGTTGAGATGGTTGCTGAAATTTTGGAGGACTTTGGCTCGGCATCAGGTTTGAAAGTTAGTGCTGCGAAATCAAAGGCTTTGTGCTCTAAAGGGGTTCCCCAAAGTACCCGTCGAGATATTGCAGTTGTTTGTCCCATCAGAATTGTTCGGAACCTGGGCAAGTAATTAGGTTTTCCAATGATCAGTGGCAGAGTATCTCATGGTGATTTTGATTTTCTTGTGGACAAAATTGAGAGGAGATTAGCAGGCTGGAAGAGTCGCATTCTCAACACAGCAGGAAAAATTTGTCTTGCTAGGTCTGTTATCACAGCAATTCTCACTTACTATATGCAAGCGGTCTGGCTCCCCAGGAAGACAATCCATTCGATTGATAGAGCGGCTCGAAACTTTATTTGGTCTAACTCCGCTGCTAGCCGTGGGTGGCATCGAGTTAAGTGGGAGATTGTTACTCAGCCCAGGCATGTCGGAGGACTTGGGATTAGAGACGCAGCGCTTGCAAATACCTCCCTGCTTGGCAAACTAGTGTGGAACTTGTTACAACAATCTGATAAACTATGGGTCCAAGTGCTTACCCATAAGTACATAAAAGACCATTCTTTGTTGGAAGTCTCGGCCAAGCCTAGTTCTTCTACCCTTTGGAAAGGGGTGTTGCGTGCTAGAGATGAATTAAAGGACGGGTTTGGTTTCAAGTTGGGGAACGGTGAGTCCTCTTTTTGGTACCATGATTGGAGTGGTCATGGAAACTTGGCAAATCACATCCCTTATGTGGATATTCATGAAATCCACGTGTCTCTTAGAGATTTGGTGATTGGAGGGGATTGGGTCACGACTAGTTTGTATATTGTTGTCCCTTCTTTGATTCTGCAGAAGCTGCACGACATCACTCCCCTGGTGGATGATAGACTCCATGATCATTGGACGTGGAAGAAGGGGAGACAAGGTGTGTTTACTGCTGCTGCTGCATACTCCTGGCTTCTTGAGTCTTCTTCCCAGCTCCCCCCCTCTACACCCGATTCCTGGAAATGGATTTGGAAAATTCGGGTTCCGGAAAAAATTCGGGTCTTTGTCTGGTTTATCATGCAGGGTGCGATCCAAGTCAATAGCTTTCGGTTCAGATGCAAGCTTGCAAATTCCCCTGCTTGCCCGCGCTGTCAACATCAATTCGAGGACATCTTGCATTGCCTCAGGGACTGTAGAATTGTGCGTGATGTATGGGTTCGGCTTAATGCTCTTGGGTGGCCAGGCTTCTTCGTGAGTAATGCCCAAGCCTGGGTAAAATCGCAAGCTCAAGGTCCTCATGCTTCTCTGTTTTTGACAGCAATATGGGGTATATGGAGATGGAGGAATAATGAAGTCCTAGGTGATAACGATTGGACAGTGGTAAGCACTGTGAATTGGATTATTACGGAGCACAGGGACTATGATCTATTACTCACGAGAGGTCTATCGTAGTCCATGGTCGACGATGCTCCAGTCCGTTGGGCTCCCCCTGTTTCCGGTGAGTACAAAATGAACTCAGATGGGGCGTTTAAGCATGATGATGATCGAATGGGAATGGGTGGCATTGTTCGGGATGCCCATGGTGCTTGGATATCTGGTTTCTATGCAGGTAGCCTCGGAGGAGATGCTCTTCGGGCGGAGATTGCAGCTCTAAAGCATGGTCTAACACTGTTGTGGAATGCCAATGTTAGGAGAGCTACTTGCGAAGTTGATTGTTTGGATATTGTGGAAGCTTTGGAGAATGATCGGTATCAGTTTCATGCCTTGGCGCCTGAGCTCCTGGATATTCGTCTTCTCCTGGATCGGGATTGGACTGTTACTCTTGCTTACGTCCCTAGAGAGGCGAATGCAGCAGCTGATTGCCTTGCAGGACTTGGAGTTAGCCTCCTTTGCCCCCTGACTTGTCTTGAGAGCCCTCCTCAAGAGCTTCAGCCGATTCTGGCTAGAGATTTGTTAGCTTTGTAGTTTTTGTTTCTTGTCTGTTTATTTTCCGATGTACCAAAAAAAAAAATTGTTATGATAGATGAAAGAGAAAATAAAAAATAACTTTAATTTGTGTGATAAAACATATATCCACTCTTGTTTTTTATTTTATTAAAAAAACCCTCAAAAATAATTATTTTAGACAACTAAAATTATTTTTTTCATGTGAAAAAAAACACTCTATAAAGAAGGAACACAATATTTCAAAGTAAACAGGACAAATTTTAAGTCAGATATCTGAATATGCGTTTGAACCCCTCTGCTAGGGTTTCTAGGTCAGGCGATTCAGGGACGACGGCGGTGAATCAAAAGGGCTCGAGGGCGGCTCGCGGCGAGGCAACGTGGATGGCGAGGCAGAAGGCGGAGAGCTAGACGGTGAAGCAGATGTGGAGCGGGTGGAAGCCACGACTGAGGGAGGAAGTGATTTTCGGTGTTCATCGATGGAATCGAAGAGAAGGTCGGTTATCTTCATCTCCGCGCTATCTGCTTGAAGTTTGGCGAGGTTACCAACCTCTTTATCCAACGTTAAAGAAAGATTGGAAGAATTTTTTGATTTGCCTTCGTACAATATGGTTTTAGAGAACAGGCGCTGAAGGCGATTCAAGGTCTTGATGGGCTTAAGTTGGGGAGTGCTTCTATATCGGTTTCCATTGCCAGGCTCCCTCAGGTAGGCAATTCAATTTCGTGCACTTCTGGTTTGGGGTCTCAGACTGTTTCTGAACAGGGAAAGCGACTCTTTACTTTTGTGAATCAATGGAAGGTTAGTAATCCTCACCCATCTTTTTTTTCCAGGCGAGATGTTGTCATGGGATGTAGGAAGGATACCGGCTTGTCTTCTTTTTCTAAGGATGAGTTAAGGATGCACGATGGTGTTGGGTGTTCGTTTGAAGAGGTTTTGAGAGTTTCGGATATGTTCCTTTTTCCATAGATTTCAGGTTTCAGTTTTGGTTTGGCTGGTGAAGCGAGAGAAGTAGAAGGGAGAGATGGCGACGTCGATGGTTGTTTGGTTCTGGGTTCGGCTCGGAAGGAGCAGTGGTCCAAAGATGGTTTAACTGTTGCTGAGGCGATGGGTGCGGAGGTATTGCAGGGTGGTGTTCACTATGTTGCATCTTTTTTAGGCTTAAGGGGGTTGTGGGAGAATGGCCTTTCTTTCCTTCTCCACGGTCCCTCGACTTGGAAGTGGAACCGGAACCTCTCCTTTGATCTTTGCTATAACTTGTTGTTGTTCCCTCTCTTCTGTTGGTGACTTTGGGTATAAGGAGTTTGGTTGTTACGAGGACTATCCCTCTCTTGAATATGTGTCCTACGGTTTTGAGGTGTGGGTATGTGCTCTTGGAGAACATCAAATCTTTTGGATTGGTCACCCCTTGGTCTGGTGCAGTTGCAAATGAAGCTTCTCCGCTTTAGGTGGGTCAACTGGCTCTGCCAGTGTCTCCTCTTCCCTCGGCTTCTTCTGTTGGGAAGGGTGGAAGACGCTGGTTCAGTGCTTGAGGAGGGAACTTCTGTTGATGAGCTAGTTCAGCAACCCCGTTAGCGCGAGCGTCCTAAAAAGGTCCCTCCTTCTTGCCAGAGAACCATTGCTCGACCCCGATCTGGGAGTTGGTGCGGGATGACTTTGAGGATGCTTGCGCCTCTTTGCCCTTGATGTTGTCGACCTCTATTCCTGCTAGTGGTGGACCTTACTTCACGCGTTTGAAAAATACGTGGCTTCTGGGAAAACCCTTGGGGCTAGAGTTTGAGGGAAGCGACGTAGAGGCCATTCAAGGGTTGGAAAAGGTTTATGAGGAACATTTTAAGACTTAATTTATGTATGTACATCTCGGGCGGGTTTTGTGTAATTTAAGGGGTTTCTCTTTGGCTCGTGCTCTTGGCTAGTTTGCCTTTGTTCGTAGATCCTGGTTAGGGGTATTTTGGCTTAGAGGGGTTTTCTTTTGTTTGTTGAGGTGCCTCGTTATTTTTGGGGTTATCCTCGCTCCCTAAGGGTGATGTCCTTAGGGGTTTTTGGTGGATATCAATATATAATCATTTATCTTCTAAAAAAAAAGAATGACAAACTTAAAAAATGCAGTAACCACCAAGAAAAAAGAAGAAAAAAATTCAACGAAATTCAAACTAACCAATAAAACTAATAGTTAGAAACTTACTCATGGAAGTTGGAATTAGTGGCTTCCAACGAGCGTGTCCCCTACTTCACTTAACACATTCACCTCTGCCATAAGGTTGAATGCTGAATACCGGCAATTGCGCCATCATCGAAGTCAGCTGTCTCTAGTTAAGCTTATGCTTCTGAGGCCCCCCTCCCCGTTTTCACCACATGTTCCAAACTTGTTGTCTCAGACGCTTCTCCAACCATGAGTTTCCATTCAACCTTGACTTTGGCACTATGTGGTGCAATGTCGTTGTCACCAGTGGAGGTGTGTGCCGTCACTTCCTCTTGTTTGGTTCGAGTTCGTTCTTGGTGGAGTTTGGACATGAGACATCATAACAATTTAGTTCAAGCCCTCCATGGATGAGATTGAGATTGGGATTTTAGGGTGATGTGTGAAGAAAAGTAAGAATCTTGGCTTGTGAGTGCAGAAGAAAAGTGGGCTTGCAGTGGTTATGAAGATTGAGGTGTTTGAAGTATCATATAGTACTGTAGAAAAGGTTCGAGAGAAAAACAAGTATATTTAATCTCTCTTTTTTTGCCGAAACTATTCTTTACTCTATGTATTAATTTTTACTTTCTTGAACTCGTTTTCAGAAAAAAAAAAAAAAAAAAAAAAAAAAAAAATGAATGTAACTAGTTCTTCCTTTGTTGAAATTTGAACTCAAATTTTAATATAACAATCTTACGATCACTAATAAAACATAAAATATTTTTCTTAAACGAAATAATTATTCGCGACAACCTTATAAACTCATACAAAAACATTATCCTTTTAAAGACTTGCAATAGAAAAAATGTCATTGTAAACTTAAAAAAGAAAAAATAAATTTGTTCTCCAAAATTGAACGCATGAGAGGGACAATAAAGATTTCGACATCTAAGGAGCACTGACACCAACGACATCCGCAAATGGTCACTTTTGTTCTCCATCAGGCTGTACGAGTTCACATTCAAGGACAACACCGCAAACAGATTCATAATACATGTTATTATCTCCATGGATGTCATGTTATGGCACTTCATCTCTTGTCTAAGAAAGAGGTGGAGTCTCAGTTATGCCATCAGTTGATGATGTTGGCAACACTGCTGATATTGGTGTAGGACAGATGATCTCCCCTTTTGTCATCCTAGGAACTTTATGCAGATCTCCTCTTGCAGAATCTGGGTTACCTGGGATGTTTGAAGCAGTAGATGATCCACATGACTGCCTTCTCTTCATATGATTGCTTATGTTTTGCTTGAAAGTTGCCAATATAAGCTGATGAAAAAAAAGAGTCTAAAGTTAATTTAAAAATTGCCATTCAATGATGCAACATAATGGTGAATAATAATTAAGATATAGTACTTCAAACTAAATTCAATTTCCATGTCCACTATACATGCAAGGAATTAACAATCATTCTATGTTTGAGAAAAAGTAACTTAATGCAAATAAACATTTGATTATACTATTTTAGAGTATAAAAATTGTTGTTAGGGTATGATGAATATAAGTGCTTACCTATGATATGACTCATATGGGATGTCTCATTGTTTGTATGCATACATAAACAATGTGATACTAATGATATGCTTGGATTAGTCAGAATTCACTTTTACACCCAACTCACGACATATTTTCCGATAATTAATTTTATATTTTAAGTCAACTATAAGTGAAATTTTAAATACATACTTAAAGGTCTTCAAAAGTTAATCATTGGAATGTTCCTCCAAGGCTATCAATCATCAGAGTACAACAAATTCCAAAGCAAAGTATAAAGGTTATACATAAGTTCATGTGTATTTATTAACTATTCTAATATTTAATTTTTTACTAATTGATTGATTCATCTATCAAATATGTTTTGAAACTAAGTGGTGCTTCAAGACTCAAAAACTTTAATTCCTTCAATGAAATCAAAGGATACATATAGAGTAAAAAAGTTAACACACATAAACTAGATTCACTTCAATCTTATATGGATGTCAAAAAATTCTTACGCGAACAGGGCCAGCGGCTATCAAGGAGCTTGTAATGTTCCCTCCAAACATCTCTCCATCGGGTTTAAGCAATGAAATCGCGAACTTGAAGGTTTTTGTAAGAGGACCACCAACTTCAGTAGAATAGGTGCATGATCCATTTAATGATATAATTTGAAAGTAGCCCTGTATGCAGCAAGATGAAATATAAAAATAAAATTTCAATACAAATACATACAATTTTTTTAGCAGGTCTATACATGACATGCAAAATTTAGGTTCCTTCAGAGTTGAACATTAATTAAAGAAAATGATAAGAAAATAAAAGGAAGCCAATTCGAAGAATAAATGGATAGGGCCATTGTATAAAAAGGTTAAGGTTTTGTGTCCATGAAATGATGTAGTGGCTTGTGCTGTTGTGGCCCATTTAGGCGAGTTTGTAGTGGTCCAACGCATTTTTGGGTTAAATTTGGTTGAGCTAACTTTAAATGAGCTGCTACATTGTTAGCCCAACTTACCATTTAAGGGTTAAATAAGGCAGCAGACAATTTGTTTCTGAAATGGTAACTTAAAAGTAATTTTAAAAAGTTAATTTAGAATAAAACAATCATTTCTCCACCACATAAATATGCAAACTGATTATGAAAAATATACTATTCTTGAACTTTACTAGCACATTCCACACTTTAACTCGGGTTCCTAAGGTCATCCCTTCGAGCTCAGCCTATTTTGACACCTCTAGTAGTGGGAGTATATTCACTACATTTTGATCTATACAACCAAGGGTACTGTTTTTTTAGTGCATACTATATACTATATATAATATGTTTTCACTCCTCGGATTTTTCTTTACCATTCTAATTCTCTATCATTAACCAAATTTGAGATATCATGTGGTAGTGAAGAATTTAAGTTAATATTATTACGCACAAGATTGTTTCCACAATTGTATTGTACCTCATATCTCAATAGGTTATTAGAATCAGGTTGGAGAAAGGCAACACTTGAAACATGACCATGAGCAAAAAGTAGACTAACTGACAGAGGACCTGCCTGATAAAATGGTGTTATCTTGCTCATCACATCCTGAAAATCATAAAAAATTATAACTCTACATGGAAATAACAGTAAAACAAAGTAAAAGTTTAAATTTGAAAATTTTTCTTATGAGTTTCGTATTACCTCCCCAGTGTTCACATCCACCACATGAGATGTGAAACCTCGACCAGCTAACACTGCAACAAACCCCCATGCAAAAAAAAATTAGAAGGCATAAATATGTATTAAGCACAAGCTTTGGGAACAAAGCTAAAAGCGAAAAAGAAAGGAGGGTGATTAATACAACAAAAAGATAACCACCAACCATTGAGTAGCAGCCCTATCAAAAGAAAAACACAAACAAAAGGAAAACCCAACAGTCTACCAAGATTTACAAGAGAAACCTAAATACACCAAAAACCAACCAAAGAGCTCAAGGATGAGAAAAAAATAGAGCTTTAAGCATGAGGAAAAAACATATAAAAATCCTACCCTAGTCATTTAACAATATGAAGTCTTGAGAATCCCACCATTTTCACTAACTAGAAGTGTTATTTAAGCTAACTACTAAGTTTGTATTTGAAATAATGAAGTTTTTTTTTTAATTTATTGTCATATCTTTAAAATATAATTTTTTTGACAATGTAAAAAATATTTACATTGTCAATGCATATTATTCTATCTATTTGTTCTGTTAAAGCATTACTATAAACATAAAATGATAAACAAGTATCTAAATATGAGTATTTTATTAGATATAAAAATTTAAAGTGCTGACTGAAAAAACATGATTATTGTGTATAGTAATTAAGAAAAGTAATAATTATTTTTATTGATCTATGTTTTTTAAATTAATAACTATTTAAAAAAATTTACTTCACATTGATTTAATATAAAGCCTCATTTAATATATAACAACATGTGATGCGATTTTATGTTAATTAACTTGATTTAATGTTATTAAATAACGAGGAATGTCATTAACTATATAGGGGTGAATAAAGTCAACAAATTTTGGGATGGATTGTATATCTTTCACATTTTACTCATTAATATATATTCTGCTTTCGAATAAAAAGTCAACAAATTAAATCAATTTGTAATATTTTTATTTTTACTTTCAATAAAAATGTAAAAATATTTTCTATTTTCAGAATATATAGAATTCACATTGATTAAGCTCTCTTATGTATATTGTTACTTCACATTGTGATATTCGATTTAGTGTTTACTCTTTAATTTTTATTTAATTTATCTTTATTTTAAAATATTTTAAGTAGTGAGTGTCATGAACTATTGTGATATTATTATATTTATTTTATTTCAAAACTATATTAAATCACAAGCTTATTATTTTTTTCTTTTGTAATTTGATATTTATGTTAATCTTGCTATTATTATTTTAAGCCTATTATTTTTTTTATTTTGTAATTGATTATTTCTAACTTATTATTTTTTACTTCAAAACTAAAACTGATCACAAGCTTAACCATGACACGACTTTTTAGGATAAACAAGTAAAGATAAACACTTTTGTTTTTATCACTTTTATGTTGTGTTTGGTTTTAAGTATCTTATTAATTGATAAGAATTTATGGATCTAAAATTACGTAACATTTTCAACATTCATCTACTGGGCATTTGAAAAGAAAATCTCATTTATTCGAAATCACAAAGGCATTGCATAAAAGTAAAAAAAAAAAGTGTCTATAATTTGTAATGAATAAGTTAAAAGGAGTTAGTCATATGAAAAATAGTTATAAAAATACCCAATTTCAACTACAAACTAAATGAATTAGCAAAAAAAAAAAAGAGAAAAACAGAATGGTAGGTTGTTGTTATAAATATTTAATACAAATTCAGTCAACACATCGCTTGTGGATCAAACCCAAAAATATATTCCCTCAATAGTTTAGGCAAGACCTAAAACATCTAAACATAATCATTTTGTATAAACAGGAAAAAAATGTCCAATTGAGATTAATAGTATGTTTCTCTTTTTCTAAATTTTTTTAATAAAAAAATTCATTTTTAAAACTTTTAAGGGCTTTGTTTGTGCTACTTAAAAAAGTAATTATTTATAAAAAAATAGAAAATAAAATTATTTTCAAAAAATAATATGATTATCTCAAAAACACTGTTATGATAGATGAAAGAGAAAATAAAAGAAATAACCTTAATTAGTATAAAAATACATATATTTGTTCCTTCTTTTTAAAAAAATATCCAAAATAATTATTTTATACAACTAAAATAAAAAAAATTATGTGAAAAAAAAAGAAAATCTATAAAAAAGGACACAAAATATTTCTATGTAAACATGACAATCTTCAAAAATGCAGTAATCACCCAGAAAAAAGAAAGAAAGAATATGAAAAATTTAATGCAAATGAAAACAAACCAATAGATCAAATAGAAAGAATCTTACTAATGGAAGTCGGAATTTGTGGCTTCGTAGAACCCCGAGGGCGTCCCCTGCTTCGCTTAACATTTTCACCTCCGCCATAAGGTTGAATGGCGAATACCGGTGGCTGCGCCGTCACTACAGTCAGTTGGCTCTCGTTAACTTTGTACTTTCGAGGCCTCCCCCTCCCCCTTTTCACCACATGTCCAGAACCTGTCGCCTCAGACGCTTCTCCAGTCACGAGTTTCAGTGCAACCTCGACTTTGGCACCATGTGGTGCGATGTCGATGTCACCAGTGGCGGTGTGTGTCGTCACTTCCTCCTTGTTTGGTTCGAGTTCGTTCTTGCTGGAGTTCGCGGCATGAGACATCATAACAATTTGGTTCAAGTCCTCCATGGATGAGATTGAGATTGAGATTTTAGGGTGATATGTGAAGAAAAGTAAGAATCTTGACTTGTGGTATGAAGATTGAGGTATTTGAAGTATTATATAGTACTGCAAAGAAGGTTCGAGAGAAAAACAAGTCTATTTAATTCAACTATATTCATGAATGTCGATGTATTTGTCTTCAGTTCTGACGTCGCCACGATACGTCAGCAATTGAAAAATATCATAAATACAAGTCATTTATGTGTATGTTTATATAAAGATTAAAGTCAACTATAACATTTATTGGGGAATTTTCATCATGAATGGAATTAATAGTTTTCGGAGCGTTTTTGGAAAAGTAGGGATCTTTGTGTGATTATTAAGAAATATAATGGTTGTTTTGTAACTATCAAGAAGTTAAGGGAACTTTCTTTAATTTATGAGTTTTAAGGGACTTAAATCTAATTAGTAAGAGTTGAGTGGATATTTTCCATACATGTAATTCCTTTCTCTAGTGTATCCTTACAATATTGCTTAGTAACTTGGTTACTTTTATTAAGGTTTGATTAGCAAAGTTCTTAAAGGACTAGGACCTGATCAACGGGCAAGGTGAGGACACTTCGGTCTTAGATTCATGTACTTGTGACGTATGTTGTGTGTCTTGTTTGAATTTATGTTATGCTATATATGCTTGATTGGAGTGGTGTGATGACACTTCGGTTCTAGAAAGTCTATATGGATGAATGCGCGATTTGTTTTCTTGAATGATGCGATGCTTCTATGCTTGTTTATTGCATGGTGACTATGATGTTGTTGTTGAGATGTTGCATCGTATGGTATGATATGATATTGTCGTGTTGTTTGGTTGTTGATTATAAGATATATGTTATGTTATGAGATGCTTTATATGTTATGATTTTTGCTATATGTTATGTCATGTGTGCAATGACATTGATATGATGATGTTGAATGATTGCCTATGACTTGCATGAGATATGAGATGAGGTGTGATTTGCATGGCATATGCATGATGATGAGAAGGGATCACGAGGTATTTGAAACCAGGTGGGTTATCTTTGCCAGACTAAGGCGACCACTGATACTTCGAAACCGTATAGGTTTCATCAACTGTGTAGGTTCGACATAAAGTTGACCAGAAGAAGTGGCATTTCCACGGCAGGTTACTACAGAGAAGTTGTAGTATACTAAGTGTCCGTGTAAGCATCCAAAAGTGACATTCCAAACAGTAGGTTACTATAAAGAAGCCATAGTGAATTGAGTTTTCGTGTGATTATCCCATCACCATGTATTGTTGTGCCGTATATTCGAATGTGTACAGAGAGTCTACATATAAACTAAATGACTTTTTAAATACTAACTTAAAATGAGTTGTCTTATCATATTTATGTATTTATGCCATGTCCATATGTTTAGGAAAGATACAAAGGGCTCAAATTATTTTACTCCTATGTTGTCAAGGACTTTAATTATCACATTGATAAGAAGTGGAAATTATTTAACAATCACACATAAGCTAAAGTTAATTTTCAAGTAATTTCAATTCAAGATTAGAGAGAACTTTAATTTAAAACACATTCCAAAATATAGGTATCCGTGCACAATTGGTAACTAATATGTTATCAATGGTTTAACATGTGCTTAATAGTTGATACAAATATCGAATTTTTATTATTTAGGAAGAGGTAAATAAATTGGTTAGGAAAATGAAATGTTGTTATGAGGCTTCAATAATGACATGAGTATGTTCAAAAAAAAATGACATGGGTGATATAACCAAATCCCAAAATAAATTCTCTCAAAATTAGTTGGGCCAGCCCTACAAAAATCAAAACACACCATTTAATTGAATGTTGTAAAAAGGAAAAATAAACAGCCCATCTTGATCTAGTTTTCTTTTTGGTTTTTCTCACCAACCATTTCTCTCACCACACTATCAATAATAGTTTTACAATTTCTTTTTTTTGAAATGAATAGTTTTACAAAAACTAACTTCCAGTAAGAATTGGCTTTCGAGAATATAACAATGATGTTGGGTGAGAAAGTGAATGGCGTTATAGTTATAGGTTCGGCCCATTTTATTTATGACAAAAAAATATTAAATAAAGATCACATATAATCATTATCATCACTCAATTTTATACGCCTTTTTTTTTTATACAAAGCAACCAAAGAGAAACCAAAACAAACACAGAAAACAGGAAAAACTAACGCCTAATAAAAGAAGTGCCTACTGCATCCGCAAGGAGGAGCGGAGCCAAACCCGGCGGCGGAGTAGCAACAACACTAAAGGCTAGCTCCTGCTGTTTATTTTCTTTATTTTTGTCATAACTTTTATTTTCGTATCACTATAAAGAAATCATAATAAAAAATTTGTTATCTTTGTTGTGGATACTGACGTGTTTTTTTTTTCATTTCCACTTTTTTTCTCCTTTGTATATTACTTACCCAACATGGTATATTCAAATAGAAACAATGAATTAATGAGTAAAACACAAGGTTGAGGCCGTTGAGCTATGTAAAAAAAATAATGCAGGTGCAAATGGGGAACTAAAACTACTGATATTTTAAAATAAGATTTAGACTTAACAAGATTTCATCATTGGAGTTGACTAATATGACACGAGATTTTATTAAAAGCTCATATGTTCCTTAGCTTTGCAACTATCAAAAGTGGAATCTTAAATAAAATAATGATTGTTTCTATGTCATTCAATACCAAAATCCAAGTGAAAATAGGGAGGAAAAAAACTGAATGTGAAAAATCATCATTTTTATTAAAAAGTATTACAAATCATTATCAACAAAGATTTTAAAAAATTCACCAAAAACTACATCAACAAAAAGAAAAAAAAAACTCCAAGTGTGCACGTATTTTACTCTTTCCAGGTGTGCGAGAAGCTCTTAGGCTTCTGAGTGCATGATTGGCTTGGAGTCGTCGTGCTTAACTATTTATCTCGGCCATTTTCTAGGTCAATTAGACACTATGTCAGTCTCATCGGGGTGATTTGTGCTTAGACCAGGTCATTCCGGCTAGTTGAGCCGGATGTGCCTAGAGCTCACCTATGGGTCCGTCCTCGGTGTTGTCTGGTTGTATGGTTGTATGGCTTTTAGAGTCGAGTGAAATTGCACTATGGTTTTAAATGAGGAACGTGGCTTTACCGACTGCAATGGTTCTATCATTTTTCAAGGGAATAAATGAGAGTACATGCATAATAGTCAATAATATCAAATTCCAGACAATTATTACAATATTGTTGAGATACGGTAGTAAAAGGCATTTTTGGGAAAGTGCTAAAAAGTCCACACCCATAAACAATAAAAATGTGTTAAATTAAAGATACACATTATATATACATGTTGAATAAGAACAAATAAGTTGAATAACATTAAGCAGAGTCATATTGCCTCTTGTGGCATTGCCCTAATTTTTATATAACACATTATTTAGTTAAGGCTTTTTAGCTCTAAGTCACTCATCCCACTTAGAGCTAGCCACACTACCAACATACACGGACACACTCTATTATGTTATTATTTTCTCAATTTTTTTAATTTAAAGTTTTAAAAACTTAGTTCAAAAGCTTTTGACTAAGAGCATGCTTGTTTTTCTTCAAATTTCTGTTTTCATAAAGACTAAAGTATGTATTGTTCGTTCTCCTTGCCTTTTAAATATAATTGCATACCTCGCTGTCCACAGTAACCAAACTAGAGAAAACGAGATTAAATCCCAAATTTTTTTATATGTTTTTGCAGCCAGTAATGACCATTCCTGCGCCAAGGATTGCAGGGAGTTAGACATTGCCAAAAAACAACCTTCCATGTTTATAATTCTATACCATAATCCTTGATCTTTGCACACAGCAGAAATAAGTGATCGCTTGATTCCTCCTGACCACCGCATAGCACGCACTTCCCATTATGTGGCTCAATCACTCCCCACTTTATAAGGTTATGTTTCGATGCTAGTTTATCATGGTAGGCTTGCAAAAATAGTAGGTTAACCTCAGGAGGAACCACCTTTTTGGCTTGCTCAGAGATGATGAAAATATGGATCATGGACCAGTTGTTTTTCTGCCCAAATGCACAACACTTTGATTGAGAAAAAACCATTCTGATTTAAGCACCAAATCAGGGAGTCACACACTCACACTCGTGTTCTGCTGGATAAATTGTGTTTATTGCCTCCTTAAAGGCAGCATATATGTGTAACTCCCAATCAAATTAAGAATTGTCTTCTGAAGTTAAGGTCCCATAGCCATTTCCCTCTCACGAACAATCCCATATTAGCAATCCAAGCATTTTTATTTGTGCTCATGGCTAAGATCCATGGGAATTTCTGGTACAGAGGTTTAGTATCAACCCACAATTCAAGCTAAAACCAGATATTTGTGCCATTTCCCACCTTGCACATCACATGTTCTTTCCACCCACTCGCTAGCATGGAATCTTCTTTTAAAACCCCAATTATAATTGTGATAACCGGGGACCAACCATCTCATCTCCCATTACTAGATGCAGCACACACACATAAAATCCAAAACACGTTTTGCAAGCATGGCTCTGATACCACTGAAGGGAATCATGTGGTTGATTACCATAGCCGAATGAGAATGACCTATATGAGATTACTTTTGCAATTTCGAGTCGAGTAGGACTATTATAAATGATAACATTCCATCTTTCCTATCAAGTATTTAACGCAGTTGCATTCACCGAAAAAAAAATTGCGATTTTAAATCGGGCGTGAATGATTCATGCAACCGAAAAATAAAAATAAAAGCGTTATATTGTTAAAAAATGAAATAGAATATGAAAATATCTTAATTAAGCAATGATTATTATTTTCTTAGTTTCAAAAAAGATTAATATTTCCTTAATTCTCTGTTTGGATCTATGAGTGGAAAATGAGAGGAAAAAAATATAAGAGGAAAGAATCTATCTATCTATCTATCTATCTATAAACTATATAAAGGAAGAGTTTTGGCAGCCTTAAGGGTAAGTTTGTTCCATGGACAATTCAGTAAATCTCCATATAATTAGTTAGAGATCTAATCCTGGCCGTCCGTAGCATTCAATCTTAGCCATTTGATTTTTTCCTTTTCAACTTCAGAACTCCTCGCTGTGTTTGAAGTTTGAACGTTCCGTTTTCCCCTTTTCCCCTTCATGTCTCCCTTTCGTTTTCGGTCTTCCAAGTTCCACCCCTTTATGGCTTCCTTTCGTTTCTGTTCTCCCACCTCTTCTAAAGGCGTCGTCTTTTTCCTTTTCGTTCACCATTCCACCTTTTCCTTTTGTGTTCTCCTTCATCATATTACGGGTAAGCACCTTTGTTTTTATGCTTTCTTTCTGCAATTTGATTCTTCGTTCTGATTTTCCCACCGGTTCTTCTTCTTATTTTATTCTCAGGTGGTGGCATTCTTCGGTTTGAGTTCTACGTTCAACGAGAGCTATTTGTATTGTAGTTCGGATTTTCTTTAATTTGGTAACCCTTCACGACATTTCTGAGTCTTATCTGCTTCACTGTTATACCCTGCCAGTCATTTATTTTTAAATTGTTCATTGATATTTCAATATCTTGGTGATTCCGTTTTATTTTTGAGTTGTCGTAACATGCTACTGAAAATATTCAAGGTAATGAATGACTTCTCCAACGTGCAGATTTCATAATTTTTGATTGCTAAGATGTGTGTGGACTTTGCTGATATTTTTTATTGTACTGCAGAGAGTACTTGCTCCGAAAAGCTTGGGATCCTGCAGGTTAGAGTTCCTAATTTGTGTGTTTTGTATAAAACTTATGGGACAACAATGGCTGGCCTCAGAGGTATAACTTGATTAAACTTTCATTGTATATTAAAGGCAGTTTGTTTTGTTTTGTTTTTATTTTATTTAGATACCACGATGAATGAATCAATCATTTTTTCTCTTTCCATTTAACCTAGCAATTGACTATGACTTTTACTCAGCATGTCCCCACATAATTTGGCATTTGATATATAGCATAAAGTGATGTTACATCGATTCAACTTGCAGCCAATATGGTATGTTACGAAACCATTTTCTCTGGAAACTGCTCTAGCTTCAATATCATAGGCAGAAACCTCCATTTTTCCTAATTGTACAATTTACCCTATCTTCTTCAATAAGCTGAGGTGCTGCAGGGTGTGATGGTAGAACCATCTCAAGAATATGTTTATTTTCCGCAATAGGAAATGCTCCTGTAGCATCTTTACAGATAGACAACTAACAACTAATTAACCACCTTATTCCACTTGATTTTTTCTTTACCCCTATATTTGCTTTTTCCTTCAATGTTATCAAGGTTGAGGTTTCCTCTTTGCTATTGTTTGTCACCTTCTCACTCTAAATTGCAATTTTACCTTTTTGCAGGATGTTCATGGAGACTTGCACAAGGCTGAAAATCATGAAGCTATGGTTCTAATGTCATTGGCTTGGGTATGGATTCTCGGCTACGTAAAGCTTCAGGATACTCTTGATTAATGGTATCTTTTTAATGTTTAAATCAATTGAGCATTTTGCACTTATGTAGTTGCACTTATTATTAGGAACTTTTCCTTTCTTCCCAATTTAGTTTCATTCTACATTAGTTGGATGAGACTAGAAAAACTCAAGCCACTATAGTATCTGCACTCAAGAGCATTTAGTCTAAAGGTCACCCAAAATCACACAGGTTTTGGTTTCCAACCGGTTGCCTCAAGACTGATGTGAAAATGTTTTTTTTTTTCTTCACTTTTTTGCATTTATCATATGTCAATTTTTCCCAAAAATTACTTGAGGTTCTCCACGAGGTTCTACCAAAGATGTCTTTGATTGCTTCTGATTTCAGTTGCCTTCCAAATATGAAGATACTTGGTGAAAGAGCTCCATTGGTTTCAACTAAAGTATATTGTTGTTATATATGTGTGTGTGTGTGTGTGTGAATTAAAGTATATCCTGAATAATATGTGTCAATTTTCTTATCTCAAACATTATAGTGAGACTGAGTACTCATGCTGCAGTTCTTAGAATGAGGTCTTTATCCACTTGCTTTAGAGTTGACCAATCATTAATTCCACTAACTATGAGGAACTGCCACTTCAGTTTCCTAGCCATCTTTCCTTTCTGCATAGTTCATGCATTGTTTGATGTTTAAAAGCAACTATATCAATAAACTTTTTATTTGCATTAACTGCTTAATGAAAATAGGTCACACTATAGTTGTGTAGTTCTGAATTTAATTTCATAAATATTTCTTAATGACTCACCTGATACTCCTCATTTTTTTTCGACAAAGCAAAGATTTATTAAAATGAGCATCATGAGAGCAATACTCTCATGGAAGTAGCAAACAGTACAAGGAAATCAAAAGCTAAAGGAGACATAACAACAGCTAAAGAAAAAAGAAAGTACATAGGACAAACAAGTGAAGTCCTAACAATACATCACTTGGCTTCAAAGATGATTTAGATGAACTAGATCAAAAACTAAGGTAGACCAGCGATTCCTCATTACCATAAGACCAGAATCCTTTAAAATATGTCCAAAGTGCATAATATATCCTTCCAATAGCGAAGCTGCTTTATCCAATAATAGCCCAAGGGAAAAAGCAAAGCCTCCACTCATCTCATAGGCAGCACCTCAGTAATACACTATCATCAAGACAAGTCCAATTCAATTTAACCTCACATATAGCATAACTTTTGCCATAGTAAATCAGAACATGTCTCTTTTTTTTTTTCATTTTATTATGTTCATGTGAAGGCTCTACTTTTTTATTTCATTTTAGTCCATTTGATTATAAGGTGGTTTTGTCTTTGTCTCACATGGGTCATTCTTAATTTAATTATTAATAATGTTGTATGTAAAGCTTATTCTAGAGTTGATTTCGCAGAATAAATTAGAGTAGATGGAGGATCTCACTAAATGGCTCAAGCTTTACGTTTGATGGTTCAGTGACCTAGACTCTACTGAAAAGAACTGCATTGACTAAAGGAAACCCACTTCAGTTAAGTTTCGTGTATTGCTTTTTAGAACGTCAATATAATTTTTCCAATAAAAGAATAATTTTGCTGCTTACTTTTTCCAAGAAATGAAAAGCTTCAATGTGTGGATATGACAAGACGTTATCAAATTGGTACGTTATCAAGCGCTTCAAATTTACAGGGTAGACACATTTGCTACTTAGGCTATGTTTTTTGAGTGCTGGAAATTTAAGACTGAAGGAAGTTCAAATATTTATTTTTCCCAGAAAAAAGGGTTTAAAGATGAATAACTCTGCAAGTTGATTTTGCTTATGCTAAATTGCTTGCCTTGGGAAAAAAATTTGATTCCTATTTTTTTCTACTTCAATTTCTCCTAACTCATATTCAACTTTTTGTTTACAGAAGAGGTTTGCTACGGTTGGACTATAAATAGAATGATTTGGAGAACTAATTCTGAAGAGAATCACAGTCGAGAGGGAATTGACAATTGCTATGGATGGTGAAAGGAGAATCCTTGCTCCATCAGAGGGGACTTTCGGAAAATTAGAGCATTGCATGGGTAGTCTTCTAATTCCTCTATCTTTTCTATTTTTTCACTATTTTCAATATGTTAGAAATCTCACATTGGCTAGAGATAGAGCATAGATAGCCTCTAATATGGTATTAGAGTCTATCCTAGATCCATTTGTTGTTTGATGTGGAGACCTCTCGTAATTGGGTCACCTGTTGTTGTTGATCCCACGTTCCAGGTTATTCAATCCTGGACGTGAGCGGGTATGTCAGAAGTCTCACATTGGCTAGAGATAAAGCATAGATAGCCTCTAATACAATATGTGTTTGTTCTGTTGATCATAGATAGCTCTCTAGGCTCTAGCAACTTGATCTAAGACGTCTGGTAAGGTTAAATGGATGAATTTGAAACGGATGTGAGACATTAAAAGTTGTTATTTTGTACCAGATGTGGGGTGAATTTAGTTTTATGTAACCATTAGTTAATTAGATAATTAGAAGAGCTGAAGATGAATAGCTATGAATGAGTCTCATCCATTGGTTGTTTATGCATTGTTGGTTGAGCTTTTGTTGAACCAAACTATAGATGATGAAGAAACATTAAAAGTGATTAATTTGTAACGGGTGAGAGACATTAGAAGTTATCAATTTGTAACATATGAGAGATATTAAAAGTGACTAATTTGTAAAGTGTGGAGAAACATTAGAACTGATTATTTTGTAACAGATGTGAGACATTAAAAGTTGTTAATTTGTAACAAATGAGAGGTGAATTTAGTTTTATGTAACCATTAGTTAATTAGATAATTAGAAGAGCTGAAGATGAATAGTTATAAATGAGTCTCATAAATAATATATAGATAGTAGATAGAAGTGATTATTTTGTAACCATTGGTTGTTTATGCATTGTTGGTTGTTGAACCAAACTATAGATGATGAAGAAACATTAAAAGTGATTAATTTGTAATAGGTGAGAGACATTAAAAGTTATTAATTTGTAACATATGAGGGATATTAAAAGTGACTAATTTGTAAAGTGTGGAGAAACATTAGAACTGATTATTTTGTAACGGATGTGAGACATTAAAAGTTGTTAGTTTGTAACAGATGAGAGGTGAATTTAGTTTTATGTAACCATTAGTTTATTAGATAATTAGAATAGCTGAAGATGAATAGCTATGAATGAGTATCTATCTTAGGTTTCCTGTAGTTCCAACAATTTTTTTTTATAAAAATGCATAATTAAAACAATAATTGCTTAAAATTGAAATGATGTGGTTGTTTTATCCCTATTTTACTGACAAGCTTGATTTTTCATGTTATTTGACACTGCAACTCTTCCTTCCAACGAATTTTCTAGGTTCTTTGAAGATGAATTTTCTCTTCTCTCATACTTTTGTTCACTACAACACGCCGCCAAACATGCATGCTTCCCAACAGCATCCTCAAGGGCAGCTCCCAAAATCATAAAATTCGCTACAATGAGTTTGTAACTTTAAGAGCTTAATGTGGCTTTGATGGGTGTCTTTGCATTCAACAATTGGGTTTGTGCCAGTATTTTGTGCTGTGAAATATATTTGCCGGGAACATCCAAAGGATTTCCTTCTTAGGACGCATAAATGATTGGTATATATGATACTGGCAGAGAGACAAGCTTGCTGATTTTTATAGGCACAATCATTTTTTAATGAGTTCAATGCAAACCTTATAATTTGTTTGGATTCTTTAATTGAATCTTATGAAGGCTGGTGCTTTGCTACGATTTACATAAATGAGCCCTCAGTCTGGCCATTGATAAAAAAATTGTAGTTTAGATTCTAATTATTTGTCTTACTTCTTATGCTTGACTTTTTTTGGGTACATTATTCTAATTTGATTTACACTTTAGGGAGGTGGTTGTGGCTTCTCCTATCTTTACAGCCTTTGAATTCCATCCGCATAAAAACTAACATAATGATTTTACGGGTACTATAGCATAAATTAATATGAATTTGGTATTTAGAAGTGCTTCCTCTATTCTCCTTGCTTTAGCTTGCAATTTAAAGTTTGAGTTTGCCATAGGCAGCGGCTTTTCACTCAATTTTGAAAAGAAGAATTTAAAATATAGTTAATAAATGAATAATTTGTTTTGATATACCCTCCCCTCCAAGTACTAATTTTCTACTAACTCTTTTTGTTCTCTTTTTTTTTTGAACAAACTCTTTTTGTTCTCTACTTATCCTATTCATGTGTCTTTTTGTTTTGTTAGCTCAAAAATATATATTGCCTCAACTCTTTGTAACAATTATTAAGTAATTATATAAAAATCACCAACGACAAGACACACAAAAAAATTTAACACCTAAAAACATTCATTACAGAGAGAAAAACTTGCAAATTTATGATTTTTTCTATCTAAAATACTTTTTTTCTTTTAATCCATACATTTTCTTTAAAAAAAAAACTAAATTTAGAAAAAATATATGCATAACTAAAAATGAATATCCCCGTGCATCGCACGAGTATAAATACTAGTATATGATAAAGGAATATATGAGAAAAATGAGGTGATTTTTAAGTTGTTTATATTGAATGAAAAAGAATGAAGAGTTAAAGGAAAAGTGAGAGGGATGTTTGCATAATTACTATATTACTCTTTTTATGATATTATAAACTTATGATATATATTATATTTTTAACAGTATTATATAATTTTATCTTAAAAGTTATTATTATTATATTACACATTTTAATTATAAAAAAAGTTACACATTTTATAAAAAAATTGTAATATAATTTACATTTAAAATCATTTTTATTATAAAGGCCACAAAATTAGTCACAAATATTATCAAGCAATGTACGAAAAGGGTAGCAATGTCAATACAATTATTGCATTGACGCCTGATTTTCTTTCCCTTTCCAAAAAAAATTCACCCTTCATTTTCCTTCCATTTCCATTTTCATGTCTCATCCAAACATCTTAACATACCATTTTCCACTTATTTTCTTGCCCACTAACTTCCTTCCTTCCAAATTGTCTTGAAACAAACAGACCACAAAGGAAATAAAAGCGTTACATTTTGTTTTTTTCATAAAAATGAGAGAGAGAGCGGAATCAGAGTATTTTCCCGACCGCCAATGAAACCTCGTACCCTGTTTCAAATGCGCCGCGCTTAGGTTTTGAACCTTCAACCCTTCTTCTCTCTTCATTGTTCTTCACAATTCCTCAAATCTCTCCCTGCCTGCCATGTTCAACAGGTAAATTTTCAATTCTTCGTTCAATCCTATGTATAATTCTTCGATCTCGTTACAGGGGCATTCGTTTTCGCGTTTTTTTTGTAGTGATTCACTTGGATTCTGTAATTTTGGAACCGAAAATGAGAATAAACGAAGAAAAGAAAAATGGGGTTTCGTTTTTTTTTTGTGAGGTATTGATTGATTATTGTTTGGTATGTGTTGAAACACAAACATGCATATGATGTTTGGTATGTGTTGAAACACAAACATGCATTTGATTCAATATGATCAGCTATTTTTCTGGGACTGTGGGAGTGAGAATTTTGAATGATTCATGTGAAATGAAATGACTCTGAAATTTTGTATGTGGGTATGCTTCATTGTTTGCAAATGTGAGGGTTTTGATTTGTGTGATGTACTTGTGTTTTCTTGCTTTTTTCCATTGAACTTATGAATACAATTTCTTGACTGAATAGTGATTACTAGTTTTTGTAATTTATGTATGATTTTAATTCTATGATTTGTCTTAGGGGAATCTGCAAGTTCTATGCCCGTGGAAGGTGTTTGAAAGGGGAGCAATGTGATTATTCTCATCAGAGAAACGATACTCCAGTTGATGTAACTCTAATTCTGATTTTCATAATTCATACAGTTTTACCGGCCAATTAATCTATATTTTTATTCATACTTTTTTATTTTTTCTTATTTGGAAAACAGATTTGCGCTTATTATCAAAAAGGATCTTGCACCTATGGTAGTCAATGCAGATTTAAGCATGTCAAAGCATCTCAAGCATCGTCTTCAGCAGATAGGCGCCAATCTCTTGTTTCAGATTCTGCTGCAGCTCATACTACGAGAGGAACATCAAGCTCGGTTCGGAAGGCAGCAAATTTGTCTTCATATGACAAGCGTGCACAGAGTTTACAACATAAGCATCAGGAATCTCTGGGTCATGGTGATGTTGGTGAATCCAGTACTCGTACTGCTACTGCTACGCCATCTGTACATATCTTTTGTCCATTTGCTGCTGCAGACTGCCCCTCAAGAGATAAGTGTCCTCTCATTCATGGAAATCAATGTTCATACTGTGAAAAATATTGCTTGCATCCTACTGATCGAGAGGGGAAAAAAAATCATTTGAGGACTTGTGAGAAAAAGGAAAAATACCTTCAGGATTTGAGCAAAGAAGTAGAATGCAATGTTTGTCTGGAGCGTGTTCTTTCCAAACCCAAACAGTCTGAATGTAAGTTTGGGCTGCTTCCGGAATGTGATCATGCTTTCTGTTTATCATGTATCCGCAACTGGCGTAATAGTGCCTCAGCCTCTGGAATGGACATCAATAATAATGCTAATACAGTGAGAACCTGCCCTGTTTGCCGCAAACTATCTTATTTTGTCATTCCAAGTGCTATTTGGTTCTCTACAAAGGAAGAGAAACAGGAAATTATTGACAACTACAAGGGAAAGTGCAAGTAATTTCTTTAACTACTTACTTTTCCCCTTCACTTACCTGAAATTTGTTTGTTACTTGGAGCTTGTTTGATTCCCTTCTCATTTTTTTGAATTAAAAACATTTCTGAAAACAATTTTTAAAATTTCATATATATTGTGTTCACCCTTCACACATACATGTTAAGGAGCAAATTTTATGCTAAGTTCAATTAATTAATTGACAATCTGATGATTAATGAGAAAAGTGACTTATTTGTATTAATGTATGTTGTTGCATTTGAATTTAGTTTCCCTGTTATCTATTTTTCAGATCGGTTGATTGCAAGCATTTTAACTTTGGAAATGGGAACTGTCCATTTGGGGCTAGATGTTTCTACAAGGTACTCAAGTTACCTTCTTCTTCTGTCTTTTCCTTTCTTTTGTGTTGTCCTTTGGCCAGTTTGATTATCAGGGATGTTTACAAATGTGAATAGCATTTTTTTTAGCGATAAAGCTTTCCAACATGCCTCGCCTTCAATGAGTATTTATTAATTATTAATTTGTTTGTATGTTAGATAATTTCTTATTGTGAAATTCATGTCTATTGCCATGCCCAATTCATATTGTCTCCAAAGTCAAGTCTTGGGTCAGTTGAAATTATGTCGGCTGACTACCCATCTGGATTGCAATACATCACTAATTTTATTTTCTTATTGAGTCTTGTAAATTTGTTTGTTTCCCCTCTCTGGAGCTTGCATTTGGGCTGTGGATTGATTAAAACTACCATTCATTTAAATCAAAACAATATGCTTTAACTATGGTTGTTACTTCTGGTAAATGCCATTGTAGAATGTTGAAATTTGAAGTAAGTTTCCCCTTAACATATTATTGCTAATATGCATTACCTTTTTAGTTTCTTATTACATAGTAATGGACCACTGTTTTTGATTCTGTGTACAATTTATGATTAAGAGTATTAGTGGGATTTGAAAAAGTAATACCCTGTGAATAGGTGTCAAACCTGCTCTGAATTTGTGGTTTGTTGATTCCAAAAGTTCCTATGTATTTAGAATGAGGATTGGTGGAGTTCGATTCTAATGATGGGCACCTTTGTTTAGTACCTGAACGGACATGTGTAATAAATGATATAATGCAAAGGATTTGAGAGTATTTTTTTCTAAAGCTTCAATTTACTTACAGAACATGAAATTAGATATAAAAACAAAACGAAGCCATAGTGGCTATGTTGGTATGTTTGAACTATATCTTAACAGACTAAAATATATAAAATGAATAGAAAAGACCATTCACATTTCGGGTACATGTAGATTTTGCATCCTTTTATTGTTAGTTTTTGAGGTAGTTTAGATTTGGTTCCCTTTTAATGAATTTGATATTTGTTACTTTCAGCATACAGTGAAGCAAGGCTCATACACAGACATACATAGGAAGCCACCACCTCGACATAGGCCAAACAATTATGATATGTATGATGTGTTGGATATGCTAAATGAAGTTGATTTACAACCTGAAGAATATTATTCCATCATGAGGGACTCGGAGTTCTTTGATGAAATGGATGCTTGTGAAATGATGGCTTTATCACAAAGTATGGGTCTTTACAATTCTGATGAGGAAGATGAGTATAATTTTTTTCAGATGGCCGCTTTCTCAGAGGCAATGGCTTCTGGTGTGGATGATTTTGGACATGAAGATTTTGAAAATGAAGAATTCAATCCTATGGAGGCAGCCTTGTTTTCAATGATGATGCATTCTAATATGGAAGAAGAAGAAGAAGATGATGATGATGATGATGACGACGAGAGCGATGAACACTTCTTCTAGGTCTTGACTTGGTTCATTATGATGCTCAGCTTTATCTAGTTTCTGTAGTTTCCTTTGGCATTATGGCACCTATCTTTAATTTTTTTTGGAAAATATTGATCAGGAACTCCTAGATTCTTATTCGAGTTTGTGATTTTTTGTTTTGTTTTGCAAGAGTTTGTGAATTTGTTAATAAGCCTTTATTTGCGATCTTATGCCGTTTTGTTTACTTTAATCATGATATTGGAGGAGCTTTTGCTTGAGGGTGTGTTTTGCAGTTTAACAAGGGACCATGGGTGTAAGCGGGTATGGTCCAACCCGTGGACTTGATGAATGCAACTTGAACCAAACGCATTTTGGTGGATTGGATCATTGGATCAGTTCGGATTTTTCCATTGCGTCCGATCACCATCATTTTATTTACTCAAGAGTGAGGAGTCCAACCCATTATATATGTAGGGTTTACAATTGCGCCTTTTACTTTTACTTCCTGTCTTGCTTTCTTTTTAAATGCACTCAAACAATGATGGGTCTGGAGTCATCCCTATGAGATCAACCAACTACTCCATTCACGAGCTTTTGCAAGCCCTTTGTAACTCTGTTTTTATGTGTTTCTAAAATAAAATTTGTTCAAATTCTAAAATGATATTATTTGATTTAGCCTGAACCAACCTATTCAACGTTGGGTTGGTTTGGTTTTAGTCTAGAAGTAAAATAAAATAAATTGAATGAACCCAAACTCATTTAATTGGTTCAGAGTTCCAAACATCCTAAACTTAAACTAACTTGGTACAATTACACCCCTATAAGATACATGTGCCCTTGCATGGGTTGCGGTCGGTTCTGCAGTGAGTTTTACCAATATTATTAACAATTTTTATTCATTTATTTATAATCAAATATTATTAAATCATTGAGATGAAATGATTACAATTTATGTAAATGTCTTAAAGGTATTCATAATATTTTAGTAGTAAAGTGTTTGATTTAGCTTACGACCTACCTATAATTATTTTAGTTAATCTTGATAAGTGTATCCAATTTTCTCATGAATAAGAATTTATACTTATTTATAAGCTATTTTTGATATTTTTCAAAAGTTCTTTTAAAAAAACTTATGATTAAGTACTTATTGTTATGAATAATGAAAAAGCAAGAGAAAAGAGAGCAACATAGGCAAATATTGTAAATGAGGATGAGCTGGTTGGTGCAACCTCTCTTTTATTATAACATTAGAGTAAGAGTGTAAAGATCAATACACACGGGTCTGGCCCATAGCCCAAGGTCCTAACTGTGATGGGCATCCAATTCATAACACTCTCCTTGAATGAACATCCCTTAAGAATGTGTCTCGTTAAAACCTTATTAGAAAAAACCTTGAAGGATAAATACATAGTGAAGGAAAAAGAGTAACATTCTCTAGTATGTCTTTGAAAACTGTCTCATTAAAAACCTTACCATGAAAATGTTAGGGGGTTGTAGAAGACGATCATGATTTGTTATCCACTTTATGTTTCCAACTTCATAAAATATTTTCTGACTAGTTTCATTTGAACAATCTTGAGGCAAATTCTCTACCAAAACAATATATAACTTGTGGTCTTTGATTTCATTAAATGCATTGAGTCGTTTAACATTTCTCCCATCATCACTGATTACAAGTAGTGAAGACTCCTTCAGTGTAGAAACAATAAATGAATGAGAATGATCTTAAGTGAGATTCTTCATTCTTCTAAAAGAAGCAATTATTGATATAGGAATAAAACCTTCTTTGTTCTTCTTGACGAAACTCAGCAAGTACTTATCAATAGGCACATTTTCATCACTGAAATAATATTCCACCTGCTTGATGATCTTGAGTTTGAGTTCCTCATCACGGTGGTCATGCTCGTGATCATTGTCTGAAACTATGGCATGAACTTCAGGTTTTGCAATATCATTCGAGCCAACAATGGAATTTGAACCACTAACATGATTGAGTGTAAAAGACTTGGCAGTGGAATATTCGGCTTCCACTGACAAGAAATAAAGATCTTTCGCTGCCAAATTTAAAGGATAACATTTGGCTTTCATCTTCACCTTGAACATGTCGCTACCTTTTGCATCTTTTATCAAACACATGTTATCTTCAAATATGATTTTGAAACATTTTTCTACAATTTGTGCCACATTGAGAAAACCTTATTCCCTTGAATGGAATGAAATCACCATTCCCAATTTTTACTTTGGAAACAATGGATTTGTCATTGGTCATGTGGTTTGTACAACCACTATCTATCAATAATGAATTGCTTGAGATGTTGTCACATGAAGTAGTTCATCATCTTCTTGTTCCTCAATGGTCACCTTAGCCTCCTCTCATTAAGACTTGCAAACTTTCTCTACATGTTCTATATTGCCATACTTCCTGCACTTAATGTTTGGTATCCAAAAACATCGTGTTTGAGGATGGTAAGTCTTTTTGCAATGAGAACAAGAAGGAAAAATCTCACCTTACTGTTTTTGCCACTTCTTGGATTTTGTGCTTTGATACGATACATACCTTGTACCACCACCTCTTCTTATCTCATGGTTCTCCTCTGCTCCTGTGCTAGTAAAGCATTAATTAATTCTCCCAAGGTGATGGTTGACATGTCTTTTGACTCCTATAACGCTAATATCTCTGACTCACATTTTTCAAGTATAGTTACAAGAATTTTCTACACTATTCTTTCATCAGAAAGTTCTCTACCAAGTCGCACTTTATTTGCTATGCTTAACAATATGTTAGCACAGCCCTTGATGGTTTCGTTCTTTCATGTTCTGCATCTTGAATCCCCTGCCCAGGTTGAGCACTTGCATGTCTTTAGTTCTTTAAGAACTTTGATATTCTCCTTTTAGATATCCCCAAATTTCTTTGCCGGATTTCAAATTCATTATTCATGTGAATATGATCTTGGTCACAGAAGAAAAGAAACAAATTTTGGCCTTAGCCTTTTTTGTCTTCTTCTATTTGGGATTCTTCATCTAAGCCATCGTAGGATTTTCAGGTATTTCAGGAACATCATAATCTTATTCTAACGCTTCCCAAAGATCTGGACCTTCAAGATGAGTAATCATTTCTTGCAGCTCATAACTCATACTCCTCACCATCAAAGAATGGTAGTTGACTCACCGTGTATGCATCTCCTTCCACTATGTTTACTTTTGACTCACAGGTCCCTTAAGGATAAGAGCTTTGATACCACTATATTGGGTTTTTTTAGGTATGAATGTAGACAAAAATTTGTTATTTGAAGGAGATAATTTTATTGATGATTGTGTGCTTTATACATAAAGCAAATAAATACATGACAGAAAGATACCAAATCTGCTCATAAAGTGATGTAAAATAAAAATTGATTCATAAAATCAAGTGATAAATATAATCTTGATTTTAGAAATAACTAATATTATCTTAAACTTATCCTAATTTGAAAATAAATCTGAACAATATTTTAAAACAAAAGATTAAATCCTAACTAAATATCTGCTCCTAATTTCAGCTATTATAGAGATATTCTCAATATAATATGTACAATAACCACCTAGTACGAACATGTTTATTTAGAAGGTTATTTTAGGTTCATTATCATACTTTTGTACATAAAAAACGGTTATAAATTATTGTATCCAAATAGGAAAAAGAATCATTTTTTAACTAATTTTTAATTTTATTAATTTAACCAAACACAAGTTAGCTTATGTATTTTTTAAATCTCTACTAATATGCATTTAGGGAGCTAAAACTTATTTTTTTTAATCTAAAACAAACTCACTATAAAGTATAAATCATCAAAATAAAAACAAGTTACTATTTTTTTTTCTTTGGCCACCCGTCCCCACGAAGAAAGGGGGCATCACGTGACTAATCTGGTTCGGAATACGATAATGATGTCCCTGGCCACAAATGTATTATTTTTTACGATTAAATCCGGACAAGTCTAGGCGAAATTCCTTAATAAAATGCACATTAACCACTTTTATACTATTTTTTTTATTTGATGGAACCACTTTTACACTATTTAATCAAAGAAAAATTGCATAAAAGAAAATGAGTGTAAAAAATATTTTATGACAAGAGTTTAGTAATAAAATTTTCCTTATCTATTCTATACTACCTATCAAATTTGGACACGTGATCACATGACAAAGCTAAGGAACATGATTTTTTGTTCATTCATACAAATACAAAAAGATTGAACAACAACGTTCGTTCGTGGTTTCTCATGATTTTTGAGACAGTGGCTGCACCTGCACAACCCCACGTGCTAGGTTCCTTCGTTTCTTCATCGCCCCCTCTTTTCTCGATCATAAACAACCAACAACAATCTCGTGGAGGTTTAGGGTTTTCATCTTCTTCATCACACCATTTTTTTGCTTGATTGATTCAACGGCATCATGTCTAAGAGGTGAGATAGATTGATTATGACAATTTTTGTGTTCATTTGATTGTTTTTTTCCATCTGGGTCATTGATGATTTGCATGGGGTGCTTTGATTGTTGTTCGTGTTAGTGCTTATAATCTTTGCTTGGTTGATCTTTGAACTAGATTTTTTGTTTTATTGTTTCATCTGGTGTGTCTTTTTCATTGATCAGAATTCAGAAAAATTTGGATTGGAAGTTGAAAGATAGAATTTTGGCCCTTTTTTTGTTTACCCTTTTGTTTTATATTGACTTTGGTTAATCGTTATGATATATCTTGTTTAGGTGGGATTGGGAACTCAATCAGGTTATGATTTTTGATGTATAATTTGAAAGACATGTTATGTCATGAAAGGGATTGAATGCGGCGGAAACTTAATTTTTAGCGTATCATTCGAAACTGTTGCAGGGTGTTATGTCAATATTGAGTTCTGTGGTCAGGCTTGTGAAATTTGATTTAACTGTGTTGTTCATGATAGTTATAGTTGACACTTGACCTCTAGAATTTTTTAGGCAGGGAGTGGAATTTGATGTTGCTATCTTATTCATGATGATTCCACCTTCTCACTATGAATTCATTTGGAATTATCCTTGTGCTTTCATTTGTGAAAATGTGGTTAGGCTTTTAATTGGAGAAATTGGTTTTTGGTACTTAGGACAGGTTTTGTGTGGGCCGTTTTATTTTCCTGTTAATTGTTCTGTCTTTTCTATGTGGCTTGCTGACTATTCTAATCTGTGTAATAGGGTTCTCTGTAAGTTCTTTGCTCATGGAGCATGTCTGAAAGGGGAGCATTGTGAATTTTCGCATGACTGGAAAGATCCTCCAAACAATGTTGGTGATATAAACTCTTCTTTGCTGGAGATCCCACTAGTTATTGAACTACATTTCTCTGATCATTTTTTGCTTCTTGTCTTGTCGTGACAGATATGCACATATTATCAGAAAGGAGTCTGTGCTTATGGTAGTCGATGCAGATATGATCATGTCAAAGCTTCTCAAGCACAGTCCTCTGCTCCAAGTTCTTCAGTAGTCGAACACCAGCCCCTTGTTTCTGGTTCTTTTGTGTTTGGTAATCCAAGAATTTCATCAAATGGTGTTGCTGCAGCTGCGGAGTCTTCTCTTTCTAAGAGTCCTTACATTCACACCAGTAAACCAGCCTGGAACCAAGAATCTAATTATCATGATTTATTAGGGGAAGATGATGTTGATGTTGGCCAACCTATAACTACTTTACCTTCTGAGCTTTCAATATGCTCATTTGCTGCTGTTGGCAACTGTCCAAGAGGGGAAAAGTGTCCTCATATTCATGGGGATCTATGTCCCACTTGTGGGAAGCATTGCTTGCATCCTTTCCGACCTGAGGAAAGAGAAGAACATATCAAGAGTTGTGAAGATAAGCAAAAGCATCTTGAGGCATTGAAACGGAGTCAAGAAATTGAATGCAGTGTATGCCTGGAGCGTGTTCTTTCAAAGCCTACAGCAGCTGAACGTAAGTTTGGGCTGCTATCTGAATGTGATCATCCATTCTGCATATCCTGTATTAGGAATTGGCGTAATAGTAACCCAACATTGGGGATGGACGTTAATGGCACATTGAGGGCTTGTCCTATCTGTCGCAAGCTATCTTACTTTGTTGTTCCAAGTGTTATTTGGTACTCTACAAGTGAAGAGAAACAGGAAATTGTTGATACCTACAAGGCAAAGCTCAAGTAATTTCTTTATCACTTACAAATCTTTTTATGTCTTTATGTTGACCTGCCGTGTTTTAATTTGAGGTCACCATAATTTATGATGGGTGATGTTACTAGTACTTAATATCCATTTCTTTCCCCCTTCTCCATATTAGTTTGCATGTGCAGGGGCAGCTGATGCTGAGCCATATGCACTTATAATATATTTCATGATAAGGAAAAAATTATCTCAGCCGAGTGAATGTCTATAGTTTTTTCTGATATTATTTGATAATGGTTTAATGCCATCTGTAGGTCAATTGACTGCAAGCATTTTGACTTTGGGGATGGGAATTGCCCTTTTGGAACTAGTTGTTTCTACAAGGTAAATACCTGAATATAACTAGTTCTATGCTCCCCCTGCTCGTCCCATGTGGGCCATTTTACTTTGTGCTTGCTAACACTATGATTATCTTTTCTTCTCATGTGTATGTGAAATTTTTATTTTTCTATGCTTTGGTACTTCATGACATAGTAAATTATCTTTGATGTAGAGACCAACGGCTTTACTAGATTTTGTTTGCTATGAGTCAATTTTAATTATCCCCATGACTTGAATTTTTCTATAAAATTAATATTACAAAACTGAAGTTAATGGCTATAAATAATTCTAACTTCTTGTTGGTATCCAAGTATGTTTAGATTTGCAGGCATACAATTTCTATTCCCCTTCCTAATGTTAAATTATGATGCCTAGATCGTTTAAGGCTTTTAACTGTGTTGAAAATTATGCTTGATTAATGCTTATATAATTGGCTGGAGCCTAAATGTTTTCTCTTGGATTACAGCATGCATATCGAGATGGCCGTCTTGAGCAGGTAGTTTTGAGACATCTTGGAGCAGCAGATGGCGATACTGTAATTGCCAAAGAGATCAGGTTGGTCTATGCCTTTTCATGGTACTTATCTTTGGCCTTGTTCTGTTTGACCTTTCTAATTTCACTAACTTAATGCATGGTGCTATCAGGTTGTCGGATTTCCTTGCTAACATGCATTTAAGATAAAGGTGATGTTCATACATTCTGATGTAAGTTTCAGACTTCTCTGTCCTTTTACCTAAATTGGGGATGGCTTTTGTACATGGTTCTATGTATGATACTGTTTCTTTGTCTCTGGTATGCTTTGCTTGATTATGGTGCTTGGGTTTCAGGAATTTTATGTTCCTAGTTGGGAATGGTCTTCTCGTGTTAGATTCTCTCTCTCTCTCTCTCTTCAGAGTTCTGCAAAATTTATAGGGCCTCACGCCATGCTAATGAAGATAGATATAAATATTTTACGCGATCTTGTTATGCGAAAATTTTCACATGAGAGGACATGCCCCCCTCCCCCCTCCAAGTCCATGAGATATCCAAAGGGAGTTTGGCGGGCACGTTTTTTCCCTCCTTTACTTCTTTTAAGGGATTATTGTCTTTCAAGTATCAAGTAGAGTGTTTGCCATTCCCTTAAAATTGATATTTTTTATGTTGAACAATTTCAGAACCTTGGATCAAATTGTTTTACAGTTTATAGCAAAGATAAAGAAATAACTAATAGGTTAACCCCTACCTTAATGAGACTCTCCAGTTGTTATACCAACTAAAGTAATATGTTATAGTGTATGTGCTGAATACATGTTTTGACTTTTTAATATGGACTTAATTTTTTATTTTTAACCTCACCTGAATTTGATGAAGTGAATAGAAGGAATGGAGAGAAGAAGAAAGGATTGGATAGTATTTTGTTATTATTTAATTAGAAGAAAGCACCGTTTCTTTGGGGCCAATTTAAGCATTCGTTTCAGGACTTAAAAGGAAAGAATTTTGGATATAAAAAAGCTTATGGACTCTTGAATGATCATAGAAAGAGAAAATGAATTCATAGTCTAATATTGGGGAACATGTGCCTAATTATTTCAGTTTTCTAAATGCCTGCTTATTTACTTTTAAGTATTGGCTGCTGTTTGAATAGAACTTTTGTTAAGCCCAGTGCCTCCAATTTTTGTAATCCCTATTGGTTTTAACTTTTAATAGCTTCTATTGTTTTATCTCTGCAGGATACTTGCATAAAATAGCCTGCCTCAATGTCTCAAGTTATTTTTATATTGCAAGTCAAGCTTCTCTTCTTGTTTCTATGGTAGGTGTTTTCTCAGCAAACCATATGCAATAGGCACCATAGTTTTCTTACATAAGTTCTGTTGGCTATGATTTTAGATTTATTATCAAATCTGTTTAGTAGCTGAAGTTGATTCTTGCTTTTATTTAATTCTCTATCATGTATGCACACATACACACATATTATGTTCTCACTTTAGTTGAGATTGTTTGTGTATAAAATAATTGATATTTGGTACCCCTGATCCCACCATGAAAAAAATAATATCCTAGGAACTGAAAAAGTATGAATAGTGAATACTCTTCAACTGAGAAATAAGCAAAGCCCTTTACAGAAGGGGGAAGTTCTCTCAAACAGAGTGCAAAAGAAAAAAATGAGACTGTCACTAGTATAGTGGAGTCGGCCCTGCTAAAGCCTTCACCAATCTTTTTACATATTCCCCCTCTCCTCTCTCTTAGGTAATGTTACTTCCCCTTGTCCCTGAGTCTCCTTATACCCACTGTCCCCCATTCAATTATGTTTTTTCACTCTCTTCTAATAGAATTTTCTACCGCCCGCCCCTTTTTGTCATATTTCTTTTTCCTCTCATAAACTCAGGCCTTCACTGTTGGGCCTATCATCTTTTTCTTTCTTTCTGCAATACATGTGTTAATGGCGTATCAACACCCGCAATCAACTCCGCCTTGCCTGAAGGTGGAAATCATGAAATATCGTCATAATTCTCCTAAGTGTTCTCATAGGCAAGGAGATTACTCCTCTTTTTGTGGACTTTCTGGGAGCCATCAAGTAGTTTTTGGGTAGGCAACACCTCACTAGGGAACAGCCTGCAATTCCCATTTTTCAGTAAAGAATCTATAGATTTGTAGGCATGGAATGTCAACTGATACTGCCCTCTTAAGCTAGCATACATGGGAAACTAATAAGTAACCGCATCCCCTGAGGTTAGTTAGAAGAATTAGTTAGTTTGTGGAAGGCTAGCCTATTAATGAAAGTGTTAAGAAGGTTTAGCTATCCTTTGGATCATTTGGTGTTTGGGACTTAGGGTGAGTGGCTTAGACTCTCAAACATCTCAGCAATCTTGTACATTTCATCTCTCAATAATATCAGGGTTCTATCATTGGTTCTATGCGGGCAATCTTGTTTTGTATTTCCCTCCCTTTTTTCATTTTTTAAAGCTTGTATAGACTCCTTCGCCTCACCTTGAGTACAAGGTGAATCTTCGGGGGCGGAGTATTGATAGGTAACCGCATCCCCTTAAGTTAGCTAGAAGAGTTAGTTTGTTAGTTAGTGAAAGGTTAGCCTATTAGTAAGTGTGTTAAGAGGGTTTAGCTATCCTTTGGATCATTTATGTAAATTGGGAATAGGAGAGTCCAGGTTCTCTCGAACAACCTGGGGTTTACTTCAATAATAACAGATTTTCTATCTTGTTCTTTCCCTGGTTCTATCAGAAACCAAACAGACTCTTACATTAGGAGGAAGCTCCTATCGATATGCTAATACTGCTCCCTCCCTCTTAACTGCATAAAGATCATAGAAATGGTGACTAAATTTTTCATTCACTCATTTAGCCAAGGATTTGAAACTAAATGGCTGGGCCTTCAAACACACCAATTCTGCCATCTGAAATTGCTATCTTTATCGTCCTTACTTGCTTGGATCATATTTTGTTTGTCTTTTTGTAAGAATATAACTTAAACTCTTCCAATATGGCATCTCATGGCATCATCAATTTATCCACTACTATACTCTGCTTTGTTGGTATTTTGATGATGGGAAGGGGCTCTCTTCCATAGAATGCCTGAAATGGACTCATAATAGAGGATCATGTGAAGAATTGAACCAAAACTCTGCCATGTCAACCACTTCAGCTACTGCTTTGGCTTACCTTTCACAAAGCATCTTAAGTAGGTTTCTGTTGTGTGATTCATGATCCGAGCTTTGCCCTCCGTCTGTGGATGGTATGCTGAACTGAACTTCTATTGTGTTCCTGACGAGCTGAAAAACTCCTTCCAGAGCTGATGAAGATTTTGTCTCTATTAGGCATATCACCCAATAAAACTATATTAATAATATTGTGAAAGATGTAATGCAAATTACAAAGCACTAAACTTTATTTATGCTAATTCAACACTCATAATCCTAATTAAATAAGAAAATGATACAAGATATAAAGAACATTGAAACTATTTGAGATAATTGTAGATGTTCATGTTCTGATCTATTATACTTATGGTATTACAAGATGTCTTCGAAGTATATTCTAACTGTTACTAACACTGATTTATTTTGTTTAATCGATTTCAGAGGTGCCAGAAAGAAAAAGCTGCTGCGCTGTGCATTCAGTTGTTGTAATAATAATGTGCATTTGTTAAGTGATAGATAGACATTATATGCTTGTACAAGGCTATAATCTCCAATAAGCTCTAATTTTTAAAGCTTATTAGAAGAAGTATGGATTGATGGTTAGTATGGCCACAGTGCACTTTAAAAAGCATTTTTCTGGCTGGCGGATTTCAAATTTACATGTAAAAGTTTTCCTGTTAGCATTACTGAGATGTTAAACATAGGCCAGTTAATTGTATACTGGATTTTTTGCTGGGTGATATTACACCAAGAGCCTTGGGAAAGGGTTCAGCAAATGTATGGATTTTTGTAATAATTACTTACAGAAACTTCCCAGAGTCCTTTGGGGGCTTATACAACTGATAGTCTTTGTTTGCTTTCTGGTGAATATACTAGCATAATCATAATTTCACTTGGTGAAATGCACCGGTAGCACCTTTTGTATAATGGCTAGTAATATTTCTTACAATTTAAGAAGCAAGCTTGTTATAGTTTATTATAGAGAAAAATCTTTGAGTTAATATTATTTATTGGTTCTACTTCAGGTTTTCTCTCATTTCAATTGCAATGATACTATACAAATAATTCTGAAGGAAAAGTATTTTCTTAAACAAATTAGAACAACAATCCTCCAGTATTTTTTTCCTTAAAAAAGTGTAAAATGTAGTACATGCTTTTTTTTAATTCAGACTTCCCTTAGGTTTGCAAATATTGCACAAAGTACCTCTCATGTTTTGAAGATGACACCTAGTACCCTTATTTTATTATTCAGTTTACACACTCGACGGTGTGTGTGTTCTCCTTTATTCTTCTAAATCTCCTTCAGTTCACACACCAAGATTGAATTTGAAAAGCCATTGTCATTGGTTGACGAAGAAGGACGGGAATGATGACAATTCTTTCACCAACTCCCCTTATATGGAAATATAATCCCATTCTATTATTGGCCATTGACCACCCATTTTTCTACATTTTACAGAAACTGATAAATATATTTTACGAAATGTACAATTCTCATGGGTATATTGGTCCTCCGCGCTGGGGCACTAATACTATGGGTTTCGTTTGGTTCAATTTCCTCCCTTATGTTATTTCTTGTTACTGTGTCATTTTCAAGTTTTTTTCTTCTTTGGAATGTTAACAACAACAACAAAGCAAAAACACAACTAAGGGACCCTAACGAATCCTTCAACAACAGAAGAATTCACTATTCTAACACCTGGCGGAGGAAAAAGAGCTCCTGGTCGGGCAAGCCAATCTGCCGACGCGTTCCCTTCACGCTGGATCCAAGTGAGCGTGACCTTCCATGCTCACGAATATCCTTAAGCACACGAGCTTGGCTATGAAAACGAATCTTGTTGACGTCCCCCAAATTTGCAACCAAGTCTGAACAATCGGTCTCACACATCACTTCCTGACAACCGCGATTCTAGGCTAACCAAAGACCCCCTTCAAGGCTTCAACTTCTGCAAGGAACAAAGAACCACTCACCCCATACACCATAAAACCCCCTAACCAATTCCTAGCACCGTTCACAGAGCAAACCACCCCATTCCCAACAATCTCACGAAAGCTCTCGTCAACGTTTAGCTTAATTAAGTTCACCGGTGGGGGATGCCAAACACGTGATAGAGCACGAACCTCCTCCACTAAGCATGGGTTCTTAAGCTTATTCCATGATGCATGTGTTACCCAAGGGTGTTGGTCCAAGATCATGTTGCATCTTTATTTCCACACGCCCCAAAGCCCAGCCATAAATTTCACCACATGACCGTCGCGAGCATGCAACTTGATCCACTCGTACAACTCAAGATTCCATAAATTTGGCCAATTCCACGCCCCAAGTTCCCCCCCCCCCCGCCATAATTCACGAGAATGAGGGCAATCCCTCAAGTAATGAATACCATCCTCCCTCACTGCCGAACAACACGAGCAAGCCTCAAAGATAGCCATCAGACATTGGAATCGATTCTGATTAATCGGAAGAGCACTATGGAGAGCAAGCGACACAAACATACAGACTTTTTCAGGAACATCTAATTTCCAGACCCATCTCCTATCAAACTCACCGTTCTGGATCAAGACTTGATCCCTGAGCCACGAATAGCCATCCCTAACTTTGTACCGGCCTGCTTCTGAACCACTCCAGGTCCAAAGATCCTCACTGTTAGTCACCACCCGAGGGGGCAACAAGAAGAACTGACCCACCACATTATCGGGAAGCACTGTGTAGAGCCTATTTGACTTCCATTGCCCATCCTCAACGAGGTCCCTCAAGCACAACTCTGTATCGGAAACATGCACAAACAATATGTAAGACCCAGGATTTTAGAATTAAAATAAATTAATTAATTTCCACCTCACGCATAGGATTCTGTGTAAGCGTGAGAGGAACTTGACTTATGTTTGATGTTTGGATTAGTATTATGAGAAAGAAAGTTCAGGGAATGACTAAGAATAATTTTATAGTCGCTATAGGTTATAGCACGAGTTTTATTCACTTCCGCCTTAGGGCGAAAACGTTAGTAAAAGGCTAATTTGCTCTTAAAGCATTGTAGAAACGGATTCAAAAATATTCAGAGGAATATAAGAACTCCTCTTATTCCTTTCCACGACGAGTGTTTCGACAAGAAACCCTGGACTGTATGAACGATCGATTTCGATTCTCGGAAGTTGCCGAAAATGAATCTCTGATAGCTCAAGAACCTTAAAGTAAACTGTTGATGAAGACTTTTTCTATTCGGAGCTTCAAACGAAGATTCCACACGCTTACACCCATTTCTTTCGATGTTTCTAATCTTTCTTCAGAAATAAGTTTTCTCATCCGACATCAACTGCAAAAAGTAGTTTTTCGGGTAAAATAGATTTACACCGACTTTGGATCGTTTGCTTTGATTCTGACAAACATGTTTTGAGTTCTGGAATTCTGTCGCCATAACCTATCTTAGAATTCACGGAGGAATGTGCAGGAAAAATTGGAATCGCGAAATATTCTTTTTCCCGCGTTTTCCATTTTCTATAAATAGCTTGAAAAATGAAAAAAAAAACAAAAACATCACCACCAACACACACACACGGCCGTGAGCTTCAAGGAGGAAGGAGGGGAAAAAGATTTTCACCGATTCTTGTCTGATCGTCGCTCTGTTCGTTGCTACGCGTAGGCCTCGAGGTACTGATGCTTTTCCTTACCTCTGATCGTAAATTCTGTCGCTTTTCTCTATGTCTTTCTGTGCTCAAAGTTTTGAGCTTTTTGTAAAACTGTCCAAATAACTTGATTTCTCTGTCTAAACTTATTCCCTGCATGCCCAAGAGCATGTTTAGCGGATTACATTTCGCCGAATCTCGTCGAATCACCGCAGAACTTCAATTCTGCTCAAAATACCCATTTTATGCTGAGGTTCCACTTTTTGAGTCAAAAACTCTCGACTGAGCTTAGCGTCAGTAGGATTAGTCGTCATAATCGTCGTTAGTATCGACCTCATCCAATTTATTTTTCGAAATTATGATATTGAGTTTCCGAGCTAAAAATCTTGACCAAAATACCCCTGTTCTAGTTTTCGATCCGATAATTTTTCTGAGAGTTTCCCTGGCCTAGATATCGCCTAAGAATACCTAGGAATTAAATTAGATCGAAGAAAAAGTTCGGAAACCCTATTTTTGTGAGTGGCAGAAACCTGTTTGTTAGGGTACCGTGTCCAAAAATAATTTTTGGGTCTCTATGACCTGAGCTATAGCGTAGCTCTTTCAATTGTCGAAATTTTGGCGTTGGTTTCGTGTCATTCCGAGTTATGTAGCTCGAGTTATGCTCGTTTTAGCGAACGAAGTCTTCGTTGTCCATTCGTGCTTAAATGTGAACTCTGAAGCTTTAAAAGCTTTCTTTCCGGTTTCGATTAGTGTTATTAGATAGTGTTGTTTCTAGTAGGGCTTGTGTTGACGATTGTGTTTCCTTGTTCTAGGTTCGCAATTTCCATGCGCAACTTCTACTCACGAAGGTAAGGGTAACTCAGTTTTAGAGCGTCTTTGAGTCTTGCCTGCTTTTATCGCACTGTCTGCGTTTGAGATGAAGATGTTTATATTGATTGGCATTGGATTATGATTATTATGCTGAACTGGAAAAATGTTTTCTGGAGGCTTCGGCCGAGTGAACTTATTGAGACGTGTGTCTCCATTTTCTGAGAGGCTTCGGTCGTTTACTGGTTTCTGTCATTACTGCTTTCTAGTGGATAAGACATGGTTATTGTTGATACCTTGATTGTTGTTATGTTGAAATAGTGAGGTGGGGTTAGTATGCATTTCAATGAGACGTATGTTTGTTGATAATATGAATAACATGTGATTATGTTGATTTGATTATTGAATTTGAGATTGTTGCTTGAGTGACCACTGAGTTGGATGAGATGTTTTGGTTTGCTTGAAGTGGCGATGAGGTGGGTTTGTCCCACGGGATTGTCCCGTCTTTTGAGGCGTTATAAAGTGGCAATGAGGTGGATTTGTCCCACACGATTGTCCCGTCTTTTGAGACGCTAAAGTGGCGATGAGGTGGGTTTGTCCCACGGGATTGTCCCGTCTGTCGAGACGTTATAAAGTGGCGATGAGGTGGGTTTGTCCCGCGTGTTTGTCCCGCGTGATTGTCCCGTCCTTTGAGACGCTAAAGTGGTGATGAGGTGGGTTTGTCCCGCGTGATTGTCCCGTCTTGCGAGACGTTATTGTTTGATTGATATTGTTGAGGTTTGTCGATACCTGATTTGATGTTATATTGTTGAGGATTATTGTTATCTGATTTGTCGTGATATTGTTGAGGATTGTCGATACCTGATTTGATGTTATATTGTTGAGGATTATTGTTATCTGATTTGTCGTGATATTGTTGAGGATTGTTGGTATCTGTTTTAAAACCATATCGTTGATTTTGCTGATATGTTTAATTCTATTAAATATATGATTCAATTTCATGATCGATAGGATGAGTTGTCATCTATCCTGAGTTAAATTGGTAGCTTACTTACCATGGCATGTATTAGATTTGAATAACATGCTTTTTTCTTTATTATGTGGTAATTGCATGGAGTTAACCCTTTCTATTTGCTACTTGTTGTTTGGGCGCTTAACGCTATTAGGCGATGGAGAGCCTTCCGCTGAAGCTTAGCTGTTCGAGTTGGAGACCGTGACTGTGGGTGGTCGAGTAAAGGTGGATGAAGCAGTTGCTTCTCCCTTTTTGGTGGACTATGTCTGAGTTTCTTCCTCCATCTGAAAACTCTGCTGTTTAAACCTTATTTTCGCCACTTGTCTAAGTGAGCGTACTTATTTTGGAACCCCGTTTATGGTGTTGTGAACTACTCTATGTGATGTATATTATTATGTCGGGAAACAGGTTATTTAAATAAAGTTATGTAACGTTTCCAACCCTATGGTATTTAGTCTTTTCATTGTCAAAAAAAAAATACCCTTGGATTTTAGGGATTGCAGAATAGTCCTTAGACTTTGTTAGGTTACTTAATGTGATTCCTCAGTTGAGAAATTGGGGCGTTACACAATAGCTGCTAAGCCAAATTCCCTAGACTTGTCCGATCGCTATACCAAACCGATGACCCCTCAGAACCCAACCTGAAACGAAACCCATCTTGAAGTTTTTCTCCGGCCTTCAATATTCCTCTCGAAATAGATGATACATTAGACCTCCTCAATACACTGAGGACGAAGGAGTTCTACATGTATTTGTGCTGAAAAGCTTGCACCCAAAGCTTAATCAGACTATACATCAACTGCCACACTACCTTTCCTAACAAAGCTGTGTTAAAGTCACTCATGCACTCCCACACCTTGTGATTTATCCCGCGTTACAAACTTCCAATCCTATACTACATACTATTTTCGAAATCAAAAAGTGGCAACTCCGACAAGAGTCGTCATCTCATTCTATATATGTATTTCTTCATAAGCTTTCTCTCTCATACTATAATTATTAGGTAGATGATGTTATATTTATATTTTTTGATTTTTTAGTAATTTAAATATTAAATAATTCCAAATTTTTGAAAAAATTTAATGTATTTATATTTCATTTAATAGCTATTAATGACATTAAAATAATTAACAAAAGTCAATTGTGTTTTTTTTTCAAAAATAACTACTGTATTAATCGGACATTTAATGGTTTTTAATGACATTAAAATAATTAATAAAAGTTAATTGTGACTTTTCTTCCATTAAGATATATGCTGGAAAAATATTTTTTTAATGGTTATTGTTATTTTTTATATAACAAAATAAAAAAAATTGAATGTAATATCTTATGTTCAAAATGATATCAAATATGTCATAAAAAGTTGATATCAAATAGTTTTAAAGGATTGATTTGAAAATTAACTCAAAAAATTTGTATTTTATGTTTTCGTATATACATCTGGAAGATTAAAATGTTATTAGTATATTGATTCAAAGCATAACAAAATACAAAAAAAAGGGAATTAGAATGTAACTAGGAATACAAAAAAAACTTAAATAAGTGATATACGTATTCAAAAAAGAAAAAAAGAGAGGAAATATGAAAAAACTTGATGTATGGCGACAAAGTACTCTTATTCCATGAGTGCATGACGCATAATCAATACTAGTTAACTATATTTTGGGTTAATGGTAAAATGAGTTTTTAATTTTATAAGCGAGTTTGTGACAATAAAAATCAGTCAGTAATTATAAAAGTGACCGCTACTAAACGTCATTTTTCGGATGAGTGACTAATATCAAAATCACTTATAAATCAGAGACTAATTTGATCATTAACCTTTAACCCTATATTTTTATTAATAAAAAAAAAACACACTTAAAATAAAATATGAATTCTATTTGTGAATCAAATTCCCATAAGATGGGTTGAGCCGAGAATACGAGCCCATTTTGAGTGGCCTAGTAGAATCGTGGTACCCACATGCAAATTGCAACCCAACAACCCCTTGAGACTGCAGTCACATATAAAACCACCTCCAATCTCACTCCGTTCAAAGCACGCAGCACACCTCAACTCCGTTCATATCTCCTCGTGTTCCTCTCCTTCCTTCACGCCCAGCCCACCCTTTCTTTTTGATTCCGAAAAAGGTAAAATCAACGCTAACCTATCTCCATTTCAACCTTCTCAGATCTCAAAATTTTGTAACACTCTCTTTTTTCTCTTCGATTCGCTCTCTTCTCATTTTACGCTGTACGATGCTATCTGTCTTCAATTTCAGTTCTGTTTCGATTTTGTTTGGTCTGTACTGTTGTTTACTGTTTGATCCGATGTTTTTTTTTTTTTTTCATTGTTTAATCCGCGGAAATTGTAGATCTGTGTCTGTTTGTTATTCTGTGATCTGATCCAGATTGGCTTCATCTGTAAGCTGAATATGTTTTTGATTTGATTCTCACAAAAAAAATGTTCCTTCCTTTATCAATCAACGAATCTTTGGTTCAACTTTTTAACAGAATGAAATTTTTTGGTTTATATTGGTCACTTGTTTTTAGATCTTACTTGTTCTTCGTGTTTCTCTCTTCTTTTCCCAATTGTTCTGTGTAATCGTTGTATTTTTTGCTGTTTTTCTTTTGAAAAGCTTCGATATTCATCACTCTGTATTATTACTGTTTTTAAAAGCTTTATGGCGTTAAAGGGTGGTTCAGAATTTTGGTTTTATTTGATTTTTTCTTGCTGGTTTGCGATTTACTGATTATACATGTTCAAAAGTATACTTGGGTAGCTGAATATTTGTATCACAAATAATTGTGGTATGTATGAAGAAGCAATGTTGTTATTTACAATTATGTTAATTTTTTAGATCTGATTTTTCCCTTGATTGCCTGTCTTTGATTTTGATTTGCTTGGCAGCATCTTGTCTCATGTGTGGATTGATGTTGTCCTGTTTTTTGTTTTTTTTTCCTTTTGTTAGCATTTTGGGAAGTCAGATTAAATTTTAGGGTTTTGCTTGATTTATATTGATGGTATGTTGGTTATTAGTTGTACTTTTTTGGTGGTTGTGAATTCCTATATGAATGTTGTTATGATTGGATTTGCGAAATTTATGATGTTTATTTGACATTGTTTACTTGTTGTGTTCTTTAGGAAAGGCACCATGGTTGATCAGGTTCAGCACCCTACAATCGTGGAGAAGGCTACTGGGAAGCTCCACTCTCAGTTTGGTCTGTCATCTGGTATCAAGAGTTATGATGGTGCTTACCGTCATCCTGCCCTCTACCAAAGGCGCTCATTCGGGAACTACTCAAATGCTGGATTGCAGTACCCGGTGATGCCCTCTTGCAGAGCCTCTGTTGATTTATCTGCAGCTGCTGCAACTGCCTCCCCTGTCTTTGTCGGAGCTCCAGCTGAGAAAAGCCATTTCTTTATTGACTTTCTCATGGGTGGTGTTTCTGCTGCTGTCTCCAAAACTGCTGCTGCTCCCATCGAGAGGGTTAAGCTTTTGATCCAGAACCAGGATGAGATGATTAAGACTGGCAGGCTATCCGAGCCCTACAAGGGTATTGGTGATTGTTTTGCTAGAACCACAAAGGATGAGGGTATCGTTGCCCTATGGAGAGGTAACACTGCAAATGTCATCCGTTATTTCCCCACTCAGGTTGGTTTTGTGTAAATTTTGATTTTTACTACCTTAATCCTTGCACTGTTGTGGTTTATTTATTATTGGATGCTAATTTTTCTTTTCAAATTCCACCAGGCTCTGAACTTTGCATTCAAGGACTACTTCAAGAGGCTTTTCAACTTCAAGAAGGACAGGGATGGTTACTGGAAATGGTTTGCTGGCAACTTGGCTTCTGGAGGTGCTGCCGGTGCCTCATCCCTCTTGTTTGTTTACTCTCTTGACTATGCCCGTACCCGTCTTGCTAACGATGCAAAGGCTGCAAAGAAAGGTGGAGAAAGGCAATTCAATGGTCTTGTTGATGTCTACAGGAAGACATTGGCATCTGATGGTGTTGCTGGGCTTTACCGTGGGTTCAACATCTCCTGTGTTGGAATCATTGTGTATCGTGGTCTCTACTTTGGAATGTATGATTCCCTGAAACCAGTACTCCTTACTGGAAAATTGCAGGTTTGTTTCTGCCCCCATTTATATGAGATATTCATTTTTGCTAATTTTTTTGGTTGTGATTTTGCCAATGTGTCTTTTTAATCATGTTAATGCCTGGTGTTTTGAAGCAAAAAACTTGAAAGGTTCTTCAGATTTGTGTTGACTGTGATTAAGTTTTTAGTTCACTAAACCTTTCAATAACATTCAAGCCTTATTGACATTCACTGTGATAGATGGATTTCTGTTGATAAATTTAAGCCTTATTGACATTTCCCTTTCTCATTTGGTCATTGCAGGATAGTTTCTTTGCAAGCTTTGGGCTTGGATGGCTCATCACCAATGGTGCAGGTCTTGCATCATACCCCATTGACACCGTTAGGAGAAGAATGATGATGACATCTGGTGAAGCTGTCAAGTACAAGAGCTCCTTGGATGCATTCCAACAAATCCTCAAGAATGAGGGAGCCAAGTCGCTGTTTAAGGGAGCTGGTGCTAACATCCTCCGTGCTGTTGCTGGTGCTGGTGTGCTTGCTGGTTACGACAAGTTGCAGGTCATTGTGTTCGGCAAGAAATATGGATCTGGTGGCGCTTAAGTGTTTTAGCTTCTGAGTCATTTTATTGTTTTAGATGGCGATGAAAATCATTTTCTGAGAGTTAGACTAATTGCTTCAGCAAATTTTGTTTAATAAGTTCACTCAGGGGGACTCTGTCCCTAAGACCCGTTTATTTTGGCTGAAAGATTCACTTCAAAGGTATGATTTATTGGAGTGGCAGGATAAGCAACTGTCACTTAGAATTACATTTTTTGTTTGAGATTAAAATATATCACTTATATTGGTCCTGATTGTCTTATCTCCATAATAAATGCCGATGAATTTGATTTCATGATGATTCTTGTTGGTGAAAAGGAACTGGAATGATCCTTGTTCTTTAATTATACCTGTATGATAAGGTATCCGTAGTTTTTCTTGCTACTCAAATGTGAGGGTTGGGAGGGTTATGCATGTGGAAATTTTCTCTAGTTGACATTATGTTTACCTCACTCTTCATATGCCTTAATTAGATTGAAATAGGTGAGACATTTATAGAATTAGATATAACGTCTCATTTGATATTTTGATGTGAGACTAAAAGCTGCATTAGTGTGTTTGAACTTTGAACCACAGTTGAGTGTAGATAATGTGACTTCTTAAGAAATCTTCGTAAGGAATCTTGTGGTATATTTGAAATTTGGGTGAACAAATTGAACCAATTAAATGAAGTTCCAATTATAGAAGTGACCCTGAACTGAAGACTGATCTCGACGTGCCTCTTGAGAATAGAGATAAGACATGTCTCATTATGTTCCAAATTCCTTACGTTTTCTTTTGTGACCCCATTGTTGTGCTCTCACAAGTCACACCTTGCTCTTCACCAATCATTGACGAGTTGAGAAGAATGCTCTGTTTCGATCGATCACAATGGTTGACAACTAGCTCAACTTACTTTTGTAATGAAATGAGACAATCGATGATATGCTGCCTCTGCAGTTGGTTTCCACTAGCTGAAGAGAGGACAATTTTTTTTATTATACGATAGTTAACTATTTTTCAACAGAGCCTCCCCCCCCTTTAAACACTCGGTAGCCTCATCGCTATCACCACAATACCCTTTGAAACTTTCAGTAGAGGGTTATGGCCACAAATCAGAACCCATAGTCAACATCTCCGCAGTTGTTTAACTCCCTCAAAATTCTTTTTCTTCTTCGTATTATTTCAGCTTTATTAATTAATTTATTATTTAATATTATTATTATTATTATTATATTAGGAAATATTTGATATATTTTACATAAATATTTAAAGTTGGAATAAAATGTTTGTTTTATTTAATAAATTTTTTATTACATCAAAAAGATAAATTGCACGTAAAGATTGATCCATTGACTTTCCCCACTCAATTCATATGTTCCCTAACTCTTACCGCTTGAGTTATCATTCAAGTTTCAAGGACAAATGTTTGATTTATAAATTGGAATGAAGAGAAGATATGGGAAAATATCTTCACAAAATATAAGACATTTCTATGATTGGCAATACATCACATTTTGACACATTGTATTATTACTTTTATTTTTGTGAATCAAGTTATACATTAATAGCGTAAATAAGTTTTACATAAAATTAAATTAACTAAAAAAAATTAAAGAGATCAAAGCACTATATTAATTATTGATAGCTCAATTGGTAAGAATTACGAGACATATGAGTTGGAGAAATCTAAGGATCAATCAATAGATGGTGTAATTTATCTTTCTGATTAAAGAAAAAACACTTATAATTAGATTGAAAATAAATTATCACGCTTCTAATTCACATCCACATATATCATATAAGAAGAAAGAAAAGTGAAATAAGTGATAAGACAAGCGTGTGTATCAAAACTCATTAGATTCATTAAATTAAGGATTTTATTATTGTGACCCATAATATGCACTACTTTTTAAGTGGTGTAAAAATACACCACTTGCTTTAACCTGCTATAACAGGTCAAGGCATCTTTAAAAAAAAAATTAATATAGTGATAATTTTTTAATGATATTTTTTTATAAAAAAATGTATTAACTTGTTATAACCGGTCAAAATAAGTGGTGTGGTGCATGTTAGGGAGAACATTTTATTATTATTATTATTATAAATTAGATTATTTTTATGATGGATCATGGATGCATTAAAGAGATGTCCAACGGTCAAAGGGTAACGTTCACCCCCTCCAACCCAGTAACGGTCACATTTGCACCCTTCACAACTATCCCACACCCGCTCACTCACTCTCTCTCTCTTACCCACCACGCCCATTTCACTCTCTCTCTCTCTCTCTCTGGTGTGAATGATCATCAATGGAACCCGCGAAAATCGATTGGAAGAGAGTGGAGTGGAATTTCGTGGAAGACGAACTCTACGAGCACATCAACGCACCCAAATGGGTTGACTTCTTGTCCCCTGACCACGACAAAGATGATGAAGCCTGGTTCTGCAAACCTGGTAACCTAACCTCATTCTTCCTTTTCCCAATTCCTGATTCTCACTCTTTCTTTGTTAATCTGTTGCTTATTGTTGGTTTTTCTTGTTGTTGTTGTTGCAGATTGTAAACATCCCAAGACAGCAGAAGATTTTCTCAGATCACCAAGTCCTTTCAAGGTTTTCCATTCTTGCCCTCTTTTTCAGATACCCTTTTGTTCAATTTGATGTTTGCAGCTGAGAATTTGTCAGAAAATTGAGATTCTCTATATTGGGTCATTTGGGTGTCTTCCTAACACATAAAGACTCAATCTTGAGCTTCAAAAGTCAAAACTCAAAACCCTACTTTGCATGTTTGTGTTCACTGTTCACTGATTAACTCTTTTTATCCTTCTCTAGAAGTCTAAAAGTCCAGCTTATGGTTTGGAAAATTCTCCATTTGGTGACCAAAATAGAAGGTACTACTTGTAAGCAATAGTATACCATTTCTGTTTCCATGCATTTCAAGGTTCTGCTAAGAGATTGAAGTTTAGTCATTTATATGTGTACTGAGGTTGAAATTTTTGGTACAGAGATGGGAGAATCAAGAGAAGGGTGCCGGCCTTATCATCGGCTTCTCCTCCTGATGATAACTTCAGATTCAACCTAGATAGCGAAAACCAAGACCCGAATATGTGTACTCCTTCAATTCAACCCACCAAGACCAAGACCATGAAGGCTGCAATCAAGTCAAGTGAAGAGAAGAGGAAGCTATTTGATGATGCAATCGAGGACAGTAAGGTGCCTCCGTTGAGATCAGTTCTCTCCACGAAGAATTTGTTTGCCCCGCGGCCTATTCTGAATCACATCACAGAATTCTATAATGAGCTGAAGAAATTGACCCTGAGAGCCAGAGAGAGAGAAGATGCTGAAAATTTGAGCACCACAGGGAGTGAAAGCGTTGTGCAGGAGAAGACTCCATTATGTCCTTTTCAACCTTTGGGAAAGTCTGATATAAGAGAGAAAGAAAGGAAGCCACTGGTTGAAGTGAAGCAGCAGAGGAAGAAGTAAGAATACTCTCCCTCAGAACCTATGCCTTTCTTTTTATAGTTGGTAACTGTAGTGTAAAATCCATTGTCCCTATTCGAATTTTAAATATTAGATGGAGATTTCAGTAATGTGATCCTTAGTACACAAAACAGTGCTGAAATATTTTTTCTGGGGTATTAGACAGCCTTACTAAATAATTTACTAAACCTTGCATTGATGATTTGAGAAGAAGAAAGAGAAGACATCTGAAACGCAATGGAAAAATGCAAATAAAGTAGAGATTCACATAGAAAAATTGGAATAGGAACACCTTTTTCCTATGGCCTAGCCGCTTTCATCCAGTTAAATGATAAGAATTTTGCAATTATTGAACAACCTTACAATATCTATAGTTCTGTGATTTAAAACCGTTGTTCAATTTGAATGTTATCACATTCTAGCATTTCTGATCTAATCAAATGTGCATTACTCTTATCTGCAGAAGACCTGACGAGGCAGAAAACAGGCCTATAACTCTTGACCTGGAGTGTATAAAAAACAAGAGGGAGGAGAACTTACAACAAATTCGAGTAAATCCTCCCTCTCCTCAGTGCTTCTCTGCTGCTCATGGACTCAATAAAACTACTCCTTCAACGACTTTGAAATCCCGGCTAATGGTACGTTACTAGACCCAATAGTTGACTGACAAGACAACGGTAACATTAGACTATATTATTTCAGAGTATACCATAATCAGGTAATGCAGAAGTTCGTTGATAGAATACATATCAATCTTGATTCAGGTAATTGTTCCATATCAAGAGAGAAAAACATAATCAACATGTGGAAATTTAGTAGGGTATAATAATCATTATGAGGCTCTCAGTTTCTCTCTTAGTCGGGACTCACACAATTGATAGTCTATAGATAGAATGATGTAAGATATACTTGATGGCAGGCTTTTAAATTGTAGTCCGCTATGTGAAGGGATTTTGAGTGCCTGCAACGGCATTGCGACCACAATGTGGCTGCGTGAAACCGCACTTTTCCACAATGTGGCTGCGTGAAACTGCATTTTTCCGCAGCATAACCGCAACCTCAACCGCAATTTAAAACTCTACTCGATGAGGTTTTAGGTTTTTTTTTTGCAGATAGATATATCCTCAACCGCAATCCTAACATGCATGAAGTGATTGTGTCTGAAATCCGTACTTTACCTTTTGAAATGCACTCCTTACATTATAGTATACTTTTAAATGACTTTGATTTACTTCTGCCAATCAAATGCAGTTCATCTTGAATGAAACAATATCACATTTTAGGCTTTACTAACTCTTAGGCTTTTACAAATTTCTTCCAGGCCCTAATGTGCTTAAGACACAGGCTTTGTTAAAATGTTAAATTTTAAATCCAAGTGTTTCACATTTGAGGAGTATTACTCAAGAAGTACTGATGAGCCTTATCGTGCAGGAGAAAGGAATACTTAAAGAGGTTGAGCCAAACAAGGAAATCGCAAAGGAGTCATCACCTTCATACAACTGCAGAAGCATTGCAGTAATTGATGAAAGAGAAACAAAGACCTTGGACATGTTTTGGTTCTTAAAGCCTTGCACACTGTCAAGCTGAACCTGGTGCAAAGTGATTATAGATTCATTCTTTCATTTGTTTTCTATGTTATGCTGTCCTCATAAAGCAAAACTATTTTTTTTTAAGATTGAAATCATTCTTTATCATTGTAGCAATTCTTTATTCTTTCATGCTTCCATATCCTTGTACCATTGATGTAAGAATCTGAAACTGATGATTCAATGTTCGATCCGCATCCTCTTGAACTTTTACAGCATATAACTTGGTCTTACACATTTCTGGGATGATGATGATATTTGTATCCATTGTCTCTTGACTTGATGTTGGAAGTCTTCTTGTTCTATTTGGCTTTCTTGGTTCTGTTAGTAGGAAGGATATAATTTTCTTCCCCTTCTTTATCAACTTTGATGACATTTAAGATAATAGAATATCATCATCATTTATCATGCGACTCAAGTCACATATTAATAGAGAAAGTTGGTAGGAGCCTACCATTTCATGTAGGGTTACAATAGCTCAAATATATCCCTACATGAGGAGTCACAATGTTCTCAAATCATACCATTTTATGACATAGTTTAAATGGTTCCTACTATCAAGGTTCAATTCAACCATAGACTACACCTGTCAACTATACCTAGGGACGGACCCACGTTAAGAGAAGGTGGGTCAAGTGCCCCCACATCATTTTTACTTTTGCTTCATACAATACTATACTATATATTATAAAATATTATCTTGCCCCGCACTCTTCAAAGTTCAAATATGCCCCCATAGCTTGACAATTTTACCTTTAGTGCCACTAAAAAGTTAACTTCTTTTATCTACATTTTACTTTTTCCATTGAACCGTTGGTCCGTGACAATGTATTAGATTTCAAGTTTTGATATTTTTATTTTATGTCTTTTATATTGTTTATGAGTATGAAATTAGTCATGGTTATGTTGATTTTTACTATATTTTAGCAATGGAATAATTTATCAAAATGAAATTAACATTCAAGGCAATCATTTTCTCCTCAATTTCAAGCACTTGATAAAATAGTTGAATGATTTTTTATTTATTCATACAAAGTGGAAGATATTTAAGAGTGTTTAGAGTGAAAAAAATTGTATAATCTAATAATATATAGTTTGGGAGTTATTGAAAGCTTAGGTGTCAACAATCTACTACTTCCACAATAATAGGGACATGTGTCAAGTTATTAAAACTCATGAAATATTATATAGTCAAGCTTCTTAATCTTCATATAATAAACCTATATACAATATACAATTTAAAATACAAAATATAAAAGAAAAGAAAAAACAAACGTAACAACCAGCTAAAAAAAATTCGAATGATTTTTTTAACTTCGGTGGTCAAAAGTTTTGAATTTTGAATAAGAAATATAATAATATAATATTATATTTTGAATTAAAAATCCCACCGTTTAAGGTGAAAAAGAAACTTGAAGCATCCTCGCACCTGTCAATGCTTTAAAAACTCCGAATTGGATTTTGATTTTTTAACTAACACTGAATTTGTGGATTAGTTTAGATTTAGTCAAGTGGAAGTATTTGAGGTTAAAAGAGGCAAATTTAAAATACAAAATTTAAAAATAAAAACTTCATTACAAAAAACTTCATTACAATATTCTAGAATATATACTAACGTGGAAAAAAAAAACTTGAAGCATCCTCTCATAGTCTCATCGTAATCTAATCTAATAATATATAGTTTGAGAGTCATTGAAAGCTTAGGTGTCAACAATCTACAACTTCCACAATTGTAGGGACATGTGTCAAGCTATTAAAACTCATGAAATATTATATAGTCAAGCTTCATAATATTCATCTAATAAACCTATATACTATTTGAAATTCAAAATATAAAAGAAAAGAAAAAACAAACGTAACAACCAGCTAAAAAAATTTCGAATGATTTTTTTAACTTCGGTAGTCAAAAGTTTTGAATTTTGAATAAAAATTCTGATAATATAATATTATATTTTGAATTAAAAATCCCACAATTTAAGGTGAAAAAGAAACTTGAAACATCCTGGCACCTGGTCACATATCAATGCTTTAAAAACTCAGAATTGAATTTTGATTTTTTAACTAACTCTAAATTCGTGGATTAGTTTAGATTTAATCAAGTAGAAGTACTTGAGGTTAACAATGCACCTGATCTTATATTCATCATCTTTAACTCATAAAAAAAGAGGCAAATTTAAAATACAAAATTTAAAATAATTTAAAAATAAAAACTTCATTATAAAAAAAATCATTATCACACATTTCAGAATTCACGTTCTCCATCTCAAAAATTCTCAAACAACTATCTCTACTTCCCCTCAGCCATGACAGACCTCATATCAGATGTTTGTCTTTCAAAAGCAACAAGTTCCTTCGCTGCAAGGATATTACGTCTATGGACTCTACCTTCCTTTGACAATCCATCAGACATAGGTAGTATTGACATGGTATTGATGGATCATCAGGTATATTTACGAACTTTACAATTTTTTTCTTGAAAAATTTTCAAATATTTCAGCATATTTTTTTTTATAATTTACAGAGTTCTAAAATACAAGCATCAATAAAAGGCTTGACTGTCATTGAGATCTTTAATGACAAACTCATGGAAGGTGTGGTCTACCAATTTAGTGGTTTAGTTGTTTCGGGTATTATCGGAAAGTACAAATCAACATATCACTCTTGTCGTCTAAACTTCCAAGAAAAAACTACAGCTGTTGTGATTAAGGAAACAAACATCCCGATGTTTGGATTCTCATTCATTCCATATTCTCAACTAATCAACCTAAGTATTGATATGTTCAATAATTGCCAGGATGCTATGGCGATATGTAAGAAGATGGGCTTTCCATGTAGGATCACGCGCTTACCACTACGCCAAAACCAATTGGTGTTAGTGAGGGCGCAACGTTATTTCTTATAGCGTAGCAGACAGCGCCCCGTTTCGAATGCTACCTGCAGGCAGGATGCTGGCCCACCTGGACCCAACAATCCCCCCCCAGCACCTGCCAGCCAAACTAGCTGCACAGCATGCCTTCCGTGGGATTCGAACACGGGACCTGGCTCTGATACCACTTGTAGGATCACGCGCTTACCACTACGCCAAAACAAGAAATAACGTTGCGCCCTCACTAACACCAATTGGTTTTGGCGTAGTGGTAAGCGCGTGATCCTACATTCCATACCTTTTTATTACAATCACTTGCAATTCTAATTGGAAAGAAATCGCAGATTTTGTGTGTTCCATAAACCTAAAACCAGATGAGCGACCATATATAGTATGTCGAGTGTTCAAGATGAAGGTTGATAATCTCATTGCAGATCTTAAGAAGGAAAATATTTTTGGAGAAGTTGATGCAGGTCAGATTACTTACAAGTTTCATTAACTTACAATTATGTTAGTTAATTTTAGCTATATCTATTTCAAGTATTTATGCTACTAACACCTACAAAATAATTTCCTTGATTAAAATAGGAATGTACACAATTGAGTTCCAGAAGCGAGGTCTTCCGCATGCTCATATACTATTATGGTTACATGGTGAAAGCAAGCTTACCTCACATCATGATATTGACAAAAAGATATCAGCAGAATTGCCAGATCCACAATTATGCCCCAAATTGTATGATGTTGTTTCCACCTAAATAATGCATGGACCATGTGGTAAAGCTAATCCAACATGTGCATGCATGAAGAATGGGAAGTGTACTAAGTACTTCCCAAAGAAATTCCAGAATTCTACAACTATTGATGACAATGGGTATCCACATTATCGTAGAAGACAGTCTGGCATTAAAGTTCTGAAGAATGGAATTGAACTTGATAGCAGGAATGTTGTACCTTATAACCCAAAATTGCTAATGAGGTATCATGCGCATATTAATGTCGAGTATTGCAACAAGTCAAATTCCATCAAGTATCTGTTCAAATATGTTAACAAAGGATCAGACAGGGTCACTGCTGAGATTACAACAACTGCTGAATCATCTGGAAATAAACGTGTTGTTGACGAAATAGAGCAGTACTATGATTGTCGCTACCTTTCACCGTGTGAAGCAGTTTGGAGAACTTTTAAGTTTGAGATCCATGAAAGGTGATTATTTCATCAAAACACGCAGACCTAATAAGTCTTTGATTCTACTTATACTTTCATGGTTACTTTTAATTGTAGTATTGTATTCAACTTTACATAGGTTATCTTTGATGGCCTCATAAAATTACTAATTATTTCTTTTGCATTTGACATTCATCTCAGGTGGCCTCCGGTAAAAGGATTAAAATTCCACCTTGAGAATCAACAATCCGTTCTTTTTGGAGATCATGAAGACATTACGGATGTACTGGATAAAAAAGGACTATACCACAATGTTTTTGGCGTGGATTTGACCTACTCTGAGTTTCCAAGTAAATTTGTGTATAATGAAAAGTTCATAATATGGGAGTTGAGGAAACAAGGATACTCAATTAGAAGACTAACATATATTCCACCAGGTACCGGAGAATTATATTACATGAGGATGTTATTGGCTGTTCAAAGAGGATGCATTAGCTTTGAGAGCATAAGGACCGTAAAAGGGGAAATTCACAGTACTTACCAAAAAGCATGTTATGCTCTTGGGTTGTTGTCTGACGATAAACAGTACATTGGTGCTATCAGAGAGGCCAGTGAGCTTGGATCAGGTAACCAGTTAAGAGGGTTATTTGTTTCCTTGATCATAACAAATTCTATGAGCAGGCCAGACCATGTATGGGAAAGTACTTGGCAGTTATTGGCTGAAGGCATTGAATACTCATTACGCATGTCCCTTGATAGACCAGATAACATGCTAACTATATTAAAAATTCTTCTAATGTGTATTAATATGCATAATACTTTTTTTTTTGCAGATTTGATAATTGAAGAAACATAACTGAAGAAACAATGTCTTCTAAAAATTGACAACATTTTGCAATCTAATGGGAAGTCTTTGGCAGATTTTACATGCTTCTCAAATTATGACTTATCTGGGGTGGAACACTACCAGAATAAATTTGGTGTGGATGAGATGACATACAATAGTGAAGAAATGCAAGACATGCATGCAAACCTGGTGTCATCCTTAACTGATGAACAAAGAAAAGGTGCATGATGAAATCATGGGTGCAGTAACCAAATATTCAGGTATTTTTTACTTTGTCTACGGCTATGGAGGAACGAGAAAAACTTACATCTGGAAGACTTTATCAGCTGGCCTACGAGCAATTGGTAAAATTGTATTGAATGTCGCCTCAAGTGGAATTGCATCAACGGTAGGCAGAACGACACATTCAAGATTCCCGGGGGCAAAACGGCACATTCAAGATTCTCAATTCCCCTTAATATCAATGAAACCTTAACCTGTAAAGTTAGCAAGGGTAGCTTGAAGGCTAAGTTGTTGCAGCAATCTTCTTTGATCATATGGGATGAAGCGCCTATGTTGAACATATTTTGCTTTGAAGCTCTTGATAGGACACTCAAGGATATAATGTCATCTGAGAATCGAGCAAATGCCAATAAACCGTTTGGAGGTAAGGTAGTTGTATTAGGAGGGGATTTCAAACAAATACTCCATGTTATTCAAAAGGGGTCTAGACAAGATATAGTTACAGCAACTGTAAATTCTTCATATTTATGGGAAAACTGCAAAGTTCTTTCCTTGACAAAAAATATGAGGTTACTCAATACAAATGGACATCAAGATAATGATGATGTCAAATAATTTTCTGAGTAGATTCTTAAATTGGGAAACGGTGAATCAACACCCAATGATGACGGCAAAATGCTTATTGATGTTCCTCATGATATTTTTATTACTGATCCATCTGAACCGTTGCTCCAACTTATACAGTTTTTTTATCCAGATATGGTTTCTCATCTTACAGATCCAACCTTTTATCAAGAAAGAGCTATATTAGCCCTCACATTAGAATCAGTTGAAAAAGTCAATCAATATATTTTATCTTGCATTGAAGGGGAAGAAAAGAATATCTGAGTTGTGATTCTACTTGCAGATCTTATGAGGACAACGATGTTGAAGTTTCATGGTTAACCCCGGAGTTTCTACATGAAGTAAAATGTTATGGAATTCCAAATCACAAATTTGTGTTAAAGAAATGGGTGCTTGTCATGCTTCTAAGAAACTTAGACCAATCCTCTGGATTATGTAATGGAACTAGACTTTTAATAGAGGATTTGTGCCCAAATGTGATCGGTGCGACTGTTGTAACTGGAACAAATTCTGGCAAAAAATTTACATTGGTAGAATGAGTTTGATTCCCCAAGACTCTGGTCTTCCATTCAAATTTGAAAGACGACAGTTTCCATTGGCTGTTTGTTACGCAATGACCATCAACAAGAGTCAAGGGCAGTCTTTGAGCCATACCTTCCTAGACCAGTATTCACTCATGGTCAGTTCTACGTAGCAGTATCAAGAGTCAAAAGTAGAAAAGTGTTAAGAATCCTAATACTGGATGATGAAGGAAAAATTACCACTTCAGCAACAAATGTTGTCTACAGGGAGGTCTTTGAAAATATTTGAGGTTTGTTCTTTATCTAATATTTTTAGTCAATTGAAATTACTTTGTACTTTCAATATATCATATAATATGTTGCTATTTCTATTTGGTACTTGAATGATGAGATTCCAATTCAATTGTGTGATTCCTTTTATTTTTGTTGTTGAATATTATGATTGAAGGTTTGCAAGAGATATTGTGTGGCAAAATACTCATGGAGTCTTTCAGCCCGACAAATAACTGTGTTGGTAATAATAGTTTTACTTAAAAGCTGTTAGATGATTTCTACTATTGATTCTGATAATTTATTTGAAGTGCATATTGCTTTCATCCTATTTTGGAATCATATTAGTCAAATGTTATGATATTATATGTTCATATGATGCTTAAGCTATTACGTGTGGGAATACAATTGTTTATCACTACATACATGAAATTTCAAGCTACTTAAATATGCACTAATCTGTCATCTGACTACAAATATGTTATTATTTTAGTAATATATTTTTTTTTCTCTTAAATAAATAGTTTTAGTCCTAACCAGTTAGTGATGTAATTTTTATGGTGTCTCATTCTTTGCAGGTGAAGACTTATGAAAAAGAAAAAGAAAAAATGTCACTTCATCAAAAAAAAAAAAAATCAAAGGCATTTTTACATTGCTATTATTTATTTTATAATGAATTTTCCAGTTCAAGTGATTTTCACATTTTAAGGATCTTTCCAAATCTATTTGTTATGTAATTTGGTTCATTATATCTCTAATTAAAATACTATTTTAGATGTGGGTTATTTCAGATTTCAACGTTACGTCAATTTGGATGAAATTTATCTTATATTTTATTACTTTGTTTTTAACTCATGATGATCAACGGATGCAAGATTATACCTATGAATATAATACACACATGATTCTGTGTATGACAGTGTCTTCTCTAAAACCAAAGTAAAAAGTAAACATAACCAAAACATACCTAAATGTAACTCGACTCGGTTAAAACAAAAAGACCATATAAAAAACTTTATTTATTGCTCTTAACTTCATTTTAATTTCTTTTTCCATATTATTTCATCCGTGCGACGCACGGGTTCGGATACTAGTGTTTTCTAATAGCGAACAATTACAACTTTTAATAGTAAATGCTATATTTTTACTGCTAAAAATTTGTATGTGTATATTGCCTCTACCATGTGATTTCCGATATCCATTGATCACAAGATGGTCCTTCAAGGAAATATCAATGTACTATTCAACCAATGTTTTATAAATCAATGACAAACCAAATATAAAAAAAATAAATTTTTTAGGCTTAATCCTCAAATTAGTCCCTGTCTTTGTCTTGCCGTCTGATCTAAGTTCCTCACCGGAAAAATTTGTGCAAAAGATCCTCTTTTTTGTAAATCGTTTGGAGTAAGTCCTCGCCGGAGCGCGGAGCTCCGCGAGTGATGAAGTGGAACGCTGACCGGGCTAAATGAGGTGACATGGATTTAAAAAATAAAAAAGAAAATTACACATCAGAAAATTAAATTTAATTAAGAAAAATAAATTAAATCAAAAACCCAAACTAAATTAAATTCAATTACACATCATAATTTTTTTTCTATTTCCAGAAAATCAAAATATCATCTCCTTCTTCATTATCTTTATCATCTCACCAACATCTTCATCTTCTCCATCCCATCATCTTCATCTCATTTTTTCAATACCCAAATTAAAAAACCAAGATCTAGAACCTCAATCTTAAAATTTTTACTAACAACTCAATCTTAAAAATCAAACGCCAAATAACATTCCAGATTCCCATACATATTCTTCAAAATTCAGAAAATCAACCAAAGAAAGAACCTGAACAGAACCCCAATTTCAGAGCATATGTTTCATCATTTTCATCTCTAAAACCTAACAATCTCAAATGAGCATAACCAGCCAAATAACATTGGTAGAAGCAGTGCGTGCGATGGTGATGGGCTCGGAGGAGATCCCCAACTCAGATCTCCATCGATCTGCTCTGTCCTAGTTCGAGAGAAGACCCATCGTGCTTTCGGGAGGGGTGGTGGTGGCCAAGCCGTGAGTGGTGGTGGCGGCGGTGGCCATGGAAGAAGAAACCCAGAAGATTGAGACCCATAAGTGGTGGTGGTGGCCAAGAATCTCGTTCGAGAGCCCTAGAACCACACCCACCACCTTCAGTAACTTCAATTAATCCCAAATGGTGTTTACAGTAACTCTTGAATCGTTCTCTTTGTGAAATCTGGAAAATCTGGGCGTGGGTTTTTTCTTCTTTTGGGATGAAAGGAAATAGAATTAGGGTTCTTTGTGATGGTGATGTTGAAAGGGTTTATGAAAGGAGAAGATGAAGAAGAAGAAGATGGAGGAGGAGGAGGAGAGGAAGCAGATGGGGAAATTGGGGAAATTGATGTTTTGTGTCAAAATTCATATCGTGGAGCGTTGGGGAATTGGGGAAAAATAATCAGATCGTGGAGCATTGGGGAAATTGGGTCAAATTATTTTTGTTTTTTTTCGTTCCATCGGAAAACTTCAAATTATTTTTGTTAATTAAATTAAAATGTCATATATGTTATTTTAATTTTTTTTAAATTCCACGTAGGCACTATTGACACAGTCAGCGTGACACTTCATCACTCGCCGGAGCCCCGGGCTCCGGCGAGGACTTGCTCCAAACGATTTATAAAAAAGAGGATCTTTTGCACAAATTTTTCCGGTGAGAGACCTAGTTCAGACAGCGAGACAAAGACAAGGACCAATTTGAGGATTAAGCCAATTTTTTAACACTGATTTCAATTCTATATACCCTTCGGTCTCTGAGTCCTCTCCACTCCAATCACGTTGAGGATGCCGGTGACAATTGTGATGGCGAGGTTGGAGGAGGGTATGGGCAGAGTGGCTGAGGTGGACTCTAATGAAGTTACAATAGTTGTGCCGAACATTCGTCGCAATTGTCGTGGTGTGTCCTTACAGCAGAAGATGGTGGCAGTAGGAAGAATCGACTTAATGCTGCTATACTCACTCTTTCACATATACATTACTCAACATGTTTGGTAACTTAGCTAAAAGTTATTAATATAAGTGAATCTCTCTCCCTTCCCATATATGTATCATTGATACTTAACTTTCTTTATATGCTATACTTAAAGTTGGTCCCCTAGATAAAAAAAAAAAACTTGTCTCCGCCACTAATAACTAATAACTAGATAATTGAGTTTCTTTAGCATTTATTTCATGATTTGATCTTTGAGTGGTGTATATGAAAAATAATTTGTTAAAAAATGTCTCTCCAGTTAACATGGTCTTTGAGTCTCGAGAGTTTTAGTCTCATGACAAGTGAAATAGTGAGTAAAAAGTTTGGCCGAAATCAAGTTTTTATAAGGATTTTAGATTTTTTTTTACTACATCGAAAAGTTAAATTGCACCCGCCAATGATGGATCCTTGAACCTCCCCACCCAATCCAACCCAACCCAAATGTCTCGTAGCTCTTACCACTTGAACTATCATTCAGCTACAAGATTTTACAATTTGTTCCAGAAGTTCAAAGTCAATTTAATAAATGTCACCCTTTTACCCATTGGGCAAGTGCTGGCGGTTCATCCATAAAACAAAAACTGTCCACTTTGAAGACTCCACTCCACTCTAGTTTGAAAAAAATCCCCTCTTCTTCTTCTTCCTCTACCTTTCCCGGGGGAAAAAATGCATCATCGGAAACGCAAATCTCAAGCTCCCGCCGTGCTCCACCGCTTGTTCCGGGATCGAGCACGAACCCTCTTCGACACCATCATTTCCCTGCTCCCTTCTCCTCGTCCTTCGCCGGAGCTTTGCTTCTGCAACCGCCGTCGCTGCCTTGGCTGCGCCGCCGATGCCAGAGCCTTCCTTATCAGACCTGATGATCCCGCCGATTACCGCAAACTGCTCACCAAGTGCTACGTCGTCGTTTCGGAAAATGCTCCTCCTGTTCGGTTTTTCATTGCTCAGTTTCTTTGCCCCCAAATTGAGGTATTGTTTGGAAAAAAAAGTACCTTTTTCCCCTTTTTTGATTCCCATTTCGCATTTTAAGAGATGTGTTTATAATGTGTTTTGAAACTTGCACGTTTTCACGTTATGGAAAAAAGTGATTTTTTTTTGGAAAAAAAGATTCTGGAATGAACTATTTGGAATGAAGTATTTTTGGAGGTTTGTTTATCACACCTGCTATCAAATACTAGGAGAGTGTGTGTTTGACATACCAACAAGGTTTCGGCTCCTTAAGCATCTAGTCCAGAGTTTGATCCCTGGGCGGTGTGTATAAAGCGAGAGAGGCGTACCCGTGATCTCCTAACCTTGAGGAGATTAGTCTCATGAAGGATGTGGATACATTAGAAACTAAAAGAAAAGAGTGTGTGTGACAAAGCTTTTAAATAAATTTATCTCCCTAGAATAGAATAATCTTTTTTGTTTATACAAGGAGCTTGTAGAAGATGAAAGAGCCTTTTAACAATTTGACCATTTACCTTTATTCAATTTTTTTGTTTTTTATATTTTTTAATTTATTAGAAAGATGAAACACTTTATCATTTCTGATGCTTTCTAATAAGGGTTTTGTTTATTTATATATTTGGAGATTTAATGAAAACTTCCTTTGGCAAGAGTTCCTTTTTGCTTAAGATATGTGTTTGAAGTAGTTCATTGATTTGTAGAATTATAGAAGTTCTATTTTCCTTCAGTATTGGGGATTGGTTTTATTGTTGAATACTGTATGTAGTTATACTTTAGGAATTTATGATTTTGATTTTCAGGTTGTAAAGAGCACCATTGAAATGTTGTATCAAAAAGGTGCAGCCAAGTCTAATGTGTTGTGCGCTGGTTATTATGATAATGTAAGAAGCTGCTTCTCTTCTTTTCTCCGTTTAGTGCTATACAGCTTTTTATTTGTGTTGTGTTAGTACTTCTTTTTGTTCTCCAGTTGTTTCAGATGCTTTTTTTCAGTTATAAGGGTATTCTTATGCTGTATTTGTTTCTAACGAAAATAGAAGGAATGATAATGGGTGCAAGGGAAAAGTGATGGAAGAAGGAATCTATTATTGTTTTGTAGACAGGAAATGAGGGGAGGGGGGGAGGGATTATTTTTATGCTTTGTTTGAATGCAGCTGTGAAAATGAAATAAAAGAATATAAGAGAAAAATGGGCCAATTTTTAAGTAGTTTGGATTGAGAGAAAAAGAAAGTGAAATGAAAGTAATGAAAATGAATGTGATAGATAATTGCTTTTTTTATCCTTCACATATAAATCTTCACAGATTCACATCTCATTATTAATATTTAATAATAATATATCATTACTAATTAATTAAGGATACATTATTATTATTTTCATTTTAAGATGTAAAATTAATTTAATTTAAGAATATTAAAATCATATTCAATATGCATTATTGAAGGGTATATAAGAGATTTCATACTATCTCACCCTCACATTCTAGTTTTCCTATTAAAGTCTGGTGGGAAGTAGTTTTTTTCATTTTATTTAGGGTTATATGTTTTTGGTCCCTACAAAATAAGGAAATATTGATTTTGGTCTAAAAATGTTTATTTTAAATATATCTCCAATTTATGAAAATACCCATGGTCCTGGGAGGATCAATACCTAAAGAAAAAATTATTTTGAAGGACTACTTCTTTAGTAATTTTCAATCCTTGAATTTTGGTTTTAGTCCCTCTTTGGGACTCAAACATGTACTTCCAAAATTTAGGATATATTTCAGAGAAAATATTGTCGAGGGACCAAAACCAATGATTTGCTATTCTGTTGGTACTCTTTTTTTGTACTGATGAATAAAATTGAAATTATTTCCACAGCCTGTTTTTAAATTTTAATCAATATCATTGAGTAAAACTTAAAGATTAAATAAATATTTAAAAACTAAAAAAAATTTAAAAATTAATTTTAAATACCTTAATTTAGTATGCTTTAAAATTTTAAACGTGAATTACAAATTATTTTTGAAAATTTATTTTAAAAGGGTAAAATAGTAATTGTGCAAACATTATTTTCACTTTTTTCATTCTCTTTTTTTTTAATCCAAACAATTTTATAATCACTTCATTCTCTGCTATATTCTTTCCGCTTTATTCTTTCCTTTCATTTTCACCTACATTCAACAGAGTATTAATGTTGCGTTAGATACTTGTAGAGGTTGTGATGCAGCAGGGTTTCATTAAGTTCTCCCTAGAATCCTAGAGTGATTTGTTTTATTATTTCTTGACCTGTTGATCCTGAAATATTTGACTAAGTTTATGAACCCTTAAATGCTGTGAGACTGCGTACTGTTATATCATTATTAGCCTGTCTTTTTTGAATTGATAGGTAAGGATGTCAAAGTGTTTACAATCTCCAGCTTCCCATTACTCTGTGATGTGATTCACGGATATTCCGGATTTATTTATCGTGCACACTAATTCACTTCACTGACTTTAGTTGACTAATGAGTTTCGAGTTTGACATATAATTTGTTAAATAACCTGCGAATTGAGAGTTCCTTTTAGTCCGTTGATGATCTAAGGATGAAATGATGTTAGAGTAATAAATTCTTATTAAAACACTAATTTGATTTACTCTATGTTTTCATTTTAGAGGGCGGTTACTGGTTATACGTACATCTATATTTTTTATCTCTTTGTTCCTCAGTCTCTCAACTATTTTATGCATCCCAGCATGTCTATAGGTACATGTGTGCGTCTTAATTTGTTGATTTCACAATGTTGTTTATTTGCAGAGTAAATGTTCAAGCCCTATTGTGGAGCTTTTATCCAGTGCATCTTGGTGCCTTCTGTTAAGTAGGGTATGTGATGTTAAGTTTTTCTTAATAATAATTTCTTTATTTGAAGCTATTTTATTTTTTTATTTATTTTTTACCAAAATTTGGAAAATTTTCTTTTTTGCATCCCTGCAGGTTGGAGATGATTTTATGGTTTACCTACTGAAGAATACGTCAATATTCTTGCCAGCTCCCCAAAGGAAACACCACCAGGTTGGAGGTCCTCCGATCAATCGTCGATGCTTTGATATGCTCAAGAGTTCATCAGAGTTTGACTGTCAGCATCGTTCGCTTCATGACCGCGGTAATAAAAAGTGTCTGTCTACATATTGTGATTTCAGTGAACATACTATCTGTAGCCAAAGATGCAAACCTAGGCACTTGACGGATCACAATTCTCTGCAGTTTGGTTTCCAACTGCAGATGTTATTAACCAATAACCATAGATTATTTTTTGCAATGCAATAGAATGTAAATCAAAATATAAGTTAAAATACAATGGAGGGTGAGAGATGAAACTGTCACAGACACACTTCCTCAAGTAATGTCTAAAAAATAGGATATCAGAGGACAATATATATTTTTAGTTGCGAGCTTGGCCGGTTAAGTTTCTAAGATGTATCCCAATTTTATGTGGCTTGTATCCAACCCAATAAAAAACAATTTTAATATCAGTCTCCTAATGAGAAGTGTTCGACACATGTCATAGAAGTGTCAGTTATGTCTGACACATCAACACGTAAAGAAGGAGAAGCATATGTGCTTCACACCCCCTCTCTATGGTTTTTGTTATTGCTATTAAGTATATGCATCCAGCATGTTTAAATTCATCTTGTTTCTTAAAGCTTGTACGGTTTTGTTGTTCATTTAGACTTGTATTCCTATGTTCAATTTGTTGTAATTTCAAACACTTGGTTAATAGTATAATCATTGATTAAAATTACATGTCTAGTCACTTAAATTATTAGTTTAAAGGCAAGTTGTTTACCATATCCATTGTACATTAGTAACTGGATAAACTCATGAATCACTGAGCCTTGAATCATTTTCTTCTTCATGTTTCTCCTCTTATTCTTTTTTAATGTTATGGCTGTTTTGTGGTTTCTTTCCTAACAAATTATGTGTCATGAGTGTGTGAGCAACATTACTTATGAAGAATACAGAACATCCTTCTGAATAATGGTTCTGTTTGCAACAGGTGTGCAAAAGAGAAAAAGAACTCATGTTGATGATGCAACAGTGAAAAAACAAAAGTGCCATGTTTCTTATAGTACCAATGCTCCTGTTGTTGGCCTTACAAGTAATCTTGGATTTAGAGGCAAGCCTTCAATGCAACTGAACATGCATCAAGAGAGCAGTTGTTATGATGTCAGTGTCTCTGAAGCTCCTACGTCAACACAAAATGGAAAGCCAGACTTGAATTGTGTTACCAGGCTCGGAAAGCATTCTAGGCCATTTTGTTGGCAGAGGCTTAGACGCAAAAAGAAGAAGCAGATAACCTCTGAGGAAAACAGTGCCAATACACATTGCAATTTGCTTCCTACAAATACAGATTGCTTGCATGCTTGTTTAAAGCATCACAACACCAGCTTAAGCTATCATGAAAAGGTAATAAATTATTTCTGTGAAATTTTGTGAAAGCCACTTACAAACTTTTGTCTTGAAATTTTCGTACATATAAGATGCTTTTCTGTATCAAACATTTAAGTTGTATTCATCATTTGATCTACTCATTTATTAACTTTAACTATCATCATTTCTAAATACTACTTAGCGTTTGATTTGATAGCCTTCATACTAATTGATAGTTGTGAACGAAATTGATAAGCTGTTGTTTCACTGTAGTTTAATGCACTGTGGAATTATATTAGTTAATAATTGTTTTAACCATACAGGTATTTTCAAATTACAGCCAAGTGATATAATGTAGACATATACAAAAATTTAAATCACTAGAGACATGTTATTGTAATTTTGTATTATAATTTATACTATCTCATCTATTTCCATTATATTTGATCACATTTTTTCTCCCTTTATACTTTTTGTTTTAATATGTTAATTGTCAATTGAATCACGTAATGTTGTTATAAAATGTTAGAATAATGCATATTTGCCTGCTTGCTGTTACCATTTGCAACATTAACAACATGTCTCCACCTCATGGAATCAGTTCCTCTCCAGCTAAGTGGGGCTTGTTATTGAAATAGTGATTCTCAAGATCCAGAATTTGGAATGTATTGTAGCATCTGGTTGAAGCCAGTAGCTCCAAGTAACTTGCAAGACATAAACATGCAATAAATGTCTAGAAAGTTAAAATTATCTATGACTGGCGTAATTAGGTGCTGCATTTTGTTTTGTTTGTTTTTTATAAAGGAAATCCATTTAGATAGAAAGTAATTCAAAACTGGATAATGATCTTCCCAATCTTACAAAGTGACATCAGAAAAGGGAAGAGGAAAAGGCATCAACTGAAAAGATCTACTCAATCCTTTTGCAAGGATGCCCTAGAAACACCCTTTAAGATCTCATGTGCAGAGCTCACAGAGAAGCAAGAAAACTACCCAGTCACAACAGAGATAATTATCATTTTTAGATATTATTTTCTCTACAATAAAAAGAATAACATTTTTTTTGAAGTTATGAAATGTGTTTGTGATAAAGGGGGAGGAGTAGTGGTAGTGGCATACTGTCATGTTGATGGTAAGTTATGTTACCCAAAAATACTAATGCTGAAGTACAAGAGGAAAGTGTAGGGTTCATGTCAATTTTTATCAGCTGCAATTTATACCTTTTCAATTTTGTTTCAGTGGGCATAAATTGTCTTGCAGATACAATTTTGTCTTATAATCACATATCCTTTATATGTTGTTTAGTTGCAGAAGTTGGGGCAATGCTCTTGCTGTTCAATCTTGCAATCTCCCTCAGCTGTTCCTAGGAGGACTGATATCAAAAGGCAATCCATCTTTTATAACTTGGAGTCTTCACTCTCAGTGCTTCCAAAGAAACGTATCCACCAAAGAGTTTTTAATTTGTCATTGTGTATGTGTCGTCGTGTCCCTCCTTGAAATGCGATACTTTTTTTTATTCCCATCTTTGGTGCTTTCTATGGAAATACTCTTCATGTTTTCAAGCACAAGAGAAGTTTTAGGAGCTCTTCCAGAATCACTTGCACTTCTTCACATTCTTGAGAGACAGTATTATAATATTATAAAGGTCTGTTTCTCCTTCTGCTATGTTAAAGTGCATATAGATTTCCTTCACGAATTATCTTCAGATATTTTATATTCCTTAAGGCCAAATTTGGCTTGCTCGAAGAATCTCATTAGCCATATTTTTGGCTTCTCAGATGTAAATGCTATTACTCAGTCAGTGCCATGTTCCCACAACTGTGGTTCATGTCTAATTGACTCTGCATGCTTGTAAGTTCACTCAGGCCCTTTTTATTATAGTGCATTCGTGGGTATGAATTTTTACGACACTTTGAGTTAATTACTTACAAGGTCCCCAGTTTATGCCCCGTATTTTGTGCTCCGAGTGCATGTGAAGTGCCTTTTGCTTTGCAGTCTCCCCAGTCATCTTTCTGCTTTGGAATTTGGACTTATGTTGCAAGACTGATGTAATCGTGTAAAATTTCCCCACAATTGTTCTTCACTTTGCTTTGAGGTTCCTTTTAGAGGGATTTGAAAACCAGTGGTTCATGTGAAAGGAGTATCTAGTACCTGGAAGTTGAATATTTAATTATTTATTACTTCATTCGAAGGGTTTCTGAAAAAAATAAGGTTTTAGAGGGTTCTTGATTACTGCCTACTGTAACTCCTGAATTACCCTAGTCAGGGAAGAAATGAAAAAGAGAAATGTTGTCACATGATTATTTCTATGAAATTCTGATGAATTCCTGATGTGGTTCCTTGAATATAAAATGAAATGAAATATGTATGGACTTGGTCTAGAAGCAGTTGGAGCCTTGGAGGAATTAACAAACAAGCCCAAAATTATCCAAATTCTTATTAGTCGAATTCATGAAACAGCTCAATTCTCTAAGACAGATAATAAGCTTTTGTAAGTGTTCACATTCAAATTCAATGATAAAGCCTATATTTCTTGCAACTTGTAATTTTTGCAATGCTTTTTGTAGGTATCATTCCCTACTTAAGTGGTTTAAGGATGTCATTCCTAGGACACAGTCTTGCAAGCATGAAAAGTTCTTGGATAAGCATTGTGCTGTTCCATCATTGGATCAACATAAAATTGGAAAGTCTAGCTCCAAACTTAAGGTATTTTCTTTCCTTTATTATATTAAGTTTTCACAATTGGCTGGTTCAAAAAGTTTCTACTACATTGATGAGGTTATAATAAGCGATACCTAGAATTCTCTTTTAAAGTGCATATGTACATTTTACGTTCAGGGTGATTATTGGACACATACATAGTTTAAAGAATTTTATTTTTTCCTACGAAATATAATTCAATTACTTATTCATCTTCAAATAAATATGTGGTCCTTATCAAAGATAAATTCTTACTACAGGACAATGCATCAGGGTCAAATGTGCACAAGACATCTCAGGAGTTTGGTAATAAACTTTGTGCAGATACCATGGAAGCAATATATTCACAGCGTGAGGCAGTTAAGTCATACTGTTCAAAAAGTCAAGTGGTATCTTTCATATGGGCTGTTTCTAGAAGTTTACTTCCTTCTGAATTATTAGGTACGCCTCCTAATTGGAGAATAATGAGGAGAAATATTTCCAAGTTCATACACTTACGGAGATTTGAGAAATTCCCTTTGAAATTATGTATGCATGAACTGAAAATGTCAAGGTTTCCGTTCCTATCTAATAAATATTTCTTGAGTAGTCGAAATTCTTGGATTCTGAAGTATTTAGAAGAACATAATAAAGTTCTTCATAAAGAATTCAGAAGTTGGAATGATACTGTTCATGTTGTCAAACGTAAGCTTCTGGAGAAGTGGATCTTCTGGTATTTCTCATGTTTGGTTGTGCCTTTGGTGCAAGCAAACTTTTATGTTACTGAAAGTGAGCATGGGAAACAAGATATTTACTACTATCGGAAATCAGTTTGGGAAAAGTTGACTAAAAGCACTATTGCTTGCTTCGGCTACTGGAAATACAGTTACCTGGATGATGTGGCTGTACGTGAAATTATTAAAGATAGACCATTTGGATTTTCAAAGCTCAGACTTCAACCAAAAGAAAATGGAGTGAGGATGGTAGCAAATTTAAAACGTTCATCCATATTCCCATTGCCCGTGTCCACTGTGAGACTTAAGCATCGTAGAACAAAAAGGAAATCGGGACAGCGGGAAATCAAGTTTGAAAATTTTCAACCTGTGAATTCTGTTTTACGGGATGCCCACACGGTTCTTAAAAGCATTCAGTTCAAGGAGCCTCAGAAGCTAGGTTCTTCAGTATTTGACTACAATGATGTCTATCGGAAACTATGCCCATTTTTGGTTAGCCAGAAGGGATTGGCATCTACTTCTGGTTTATTCATTGTCACATCTGATGTACTAAAAGCCTTTGATTCTGTTGACCAGGACAAGCTCCTTGAAATTATGAAAGATGTTCTTCCGAAAAATGAATGTTTTATTATTAAACAGTATGATCAAATTATTTGCACGAAGAAATCTTTGTGGGTTCAACAGAAATTTACAATGTGGGATGAAAACTATTCACAATTCACTCCTTTTGCTTCCTTTCATTCCCAGCACGGTGTCTTTGTTAATCAGGTATCATTTCTCTTTTTTTTTTCTAATTGGCATATGAGAAAGTATCTTTTGCACCCTCTATCATCCTCAGTTTTGTTTTATTATGTCTTGTAGTATGTTTAGCTATTCAAATCTAAGTGCCTTGTACTGCCAATTATGATATTTCTTGTCCTATCTATGACCTATATTGTTTGAAATTTGTATTTTCCATTGAGTGGGTAACATGTAATGTATCTCAATTGAAATTTTGATGATTATATCTTTGTACCCAGATTTTAGCTGACTAAAACACTATGCCACCTCTTTCAATCTGAAGTTTTGTTTTTTTTTTTGTTAGTTTAATTCAATGAATTCAAGTTTCGTTGGCCCAGGCCGTGACAGAGACCTTTTAGAAATCCAGTTTTGGATTTGAAGTATCCTTGTATATTTTGTTAACATTGTTCAAGTGTCACCATTTAGTGATGCATTATGTTGGGAACCCAGAAGATTGATAGAAAGAATTAAAATAAAAGCACTATTTTTCCTTAGTATGCCTTATGCCTCATCTAGGCCTGGTAGTGGTATACGTTTTGGTGCCTTTTTGCCTAGAAAGTTTTGTTGCGGATACTTCACTAGTTCAATTCATATTAACTCCTATTGACATTGATAATTTCCATTCACTTTCTTTTGTTGATTCCTAACCTCATATATGGTACGATTAACCCTGATATCCTCTAACTTTTTTATGCTTGATACAAGTAGCAAACCCTTATACATGAAATAAACAACACCAGCCCCAAGAAATTCTAATTCTTGGTAACATTGTTGGAGCTTCATCCTTCTTCTATGTACATATGTTTCCAAAATATGGAGCAGGTCTAAAATCTGAGCTGCTTGGAGGTATGTTTTAAAAAGGGTAGTTAAGAGTCTAGTGTTGTAATGACAACTTGCACATGTTCATGGGTTAAAACCCTGAAAGTTTTAACAAGTAACATCATTGGAAGAATATAGTTGATATATCTAAGGGGGTAAACCTGCTTAATTTCCTAACTATGAATGTCACTCAAGCTACAATATTTTATCCGTGCTTTACTTTCTAAGAAGATATTGGGGTAAATTCTCTAACTAGATGATTATTTAGAATTAAACAGTTATAGTGAAAAAAAACTCCAATTCTAAGCTCAATTTATCTTTTATTATGTCCTAGGAGCGGAGGCAGCGTGTGAAAAAGGAAGAATTGTTTTCAAATCTTACAGAGCACATGAAGCACAATGTGTTACGGTTTGATGGAAAATTTTACTTGCAAGGTGTTGGTATTCCCCAAGGAGGGGTTTTGTCATCTTTGCTTTGCTCTTTCTTTTATGGACATTTGGAGAGCCATGTGATATTTCCATTCCTTGAAAAAACACTTGAATCTCGAAGTTGCGAGGAGGATAATGCGCAGACCAATCGCGATGGCAAATTCTCATCGCCTGGTTACCTGCTAATGCGATTTGTTGATGATTTTCTTTTTATATCTACCTCAAAGAAGCAGGCAGCTAGCTTTTTCTCCCGGGTGCAAAGAGGATTTCGTGGTTACAATTGCTACATGAATGAGACGAAGTTTGGTGCAAACTTTGATATAGAACAGATGTCTGGTTCCGCAATGAACCGGGTTTATGCGGGCAAAGATGGCGCTACTTCATTTGTTCGATGGAGTGGCCTTCTCATCAATTGCTCCACTTTGGAAATTCTGGCTGACTACACAAGGTTAATCTTGATTTAATTTTTTATTTATTTATCCTATTAGAATATAATGTGTTTAACTGTTATGAGCATGTTCAGAAGACACATTTCTCCTGTATTTGTTGATTGTTGTCTGTGGAGTTTGACGATATTTTCAGGATTTTGTTATGAAAATGTATAAACAGGTTCAATGTAGTGATAAATGGAACTTAACATTTAATGTTGTCATGTCATCTCAATCTGATTTACTACTCTGAAGGCTATTTTAGAGTTAAGTATTATGCACCATGTGAATCTGTTTTTGTTCTCTAATGATTAGTTAACTATGCTGAACAGGTACTTGAATAACCATTTAAGCTCAACGCTTACTGTTTGCTGGCAAGGTAAACCAGGCATTCATCTGAAGGAGAAGCTGCGACTCTTTCTAAGACCCAAGTGCCATCCAATATTCTTCGATTCGAATATCAATTCAGATGCTGTTGTTAGACTGAACATTTATCAAATTTTTTTGATATCTGCAATGAAGTTTCATTGTTACATTTGTGACCTATCATTCGTCTGCAAATTTGACAAAAGATTTTGTTCAGAAATTATTCAGAGTTCTCTGAGGTACGGATACAAGATTCATGCAGTTGAATCAGTTCTAGTATATTGTTGATTTGATTGACTTTTCTCAATGAACCAATGCTATATGTATCAAATGATTATGTGTTTCTTTCTGATTACTAAGAGTCTGTTTGATTTACTGCTAGAAAGTATGAAAAAATGGGAAAATAACACATCCCAAGTGCCTCGACATGTGCTATTTTCCCATTTTCATACTTTCCAATAATAAATTAACGGGCTCTAAGACTCTGGGCATTACAACCATTAGTCAAACATGTTTTCTTTCACGATCAACTGCCAGATACATGTACCGGCTGATTAAGAAAAGGATACGATCTGTGCATCGTCAATCCGGTATCCGGCCAATTCTCAAGTTGGAGAAGGAAGAAGTGGAATGGCTCGGGTTACATGCTTTCGTACAAGTACTGAGGCGGAAGCAATCGCGTCATCGGCAGTTGCTGGCAGTTCTGAGGTCAATGTTGTCATCACATAGGATGTCCGAGGGAGTGTCACCTGAACTGCAGTATGCAACAAATGCTGAAAATTCTTCTTTGGTATGGGACATAAAATATTAGTTCCAAAAGGTTAGTTCTGATGATGATTGAACTTATAGCAAAAGTGATAACTTTAGTTTAAAAAGTTATTACATTCCCTCTCCCACATGCTGGGGGATATAGAAATATTTTGTACCTAGTGCCGAATTTGATCATTCTTTGAGAAAAAAGATTATAGCAAAAGTGAGTACTTAAGTTAAATAACTGCAAACATTTTTCATTCCAAGTGAAAAATTATTCAATAATCTATTTTCACAAATTTAGCATGGTTAGACCTGCATGCATAAGAGACAATTCAGTTACGATCAATGAAGATTCAGTTATTGGTATGTAGATAGAATGAATAGTCTGACTTGTTATGTTCTATTTTCTTTCACCAAAAAAATGTATTCTTTTTCCTACCTTATATCTTGTTTGTTTTGTTTTTAGTATACACCAAACATATCAGAATTCAGCTGCTCTATTTTGTTCTGTTCTAGTTTGTTTACCACATGCTCTTTGACTTTAGGGTCTGTATAGTTTGAGATTTTTTTCTCTTTCATTATTACAAAAATATCACCTTGTTTACCAAAGATTAAGTATCATATTTTTAAACATCTGGACATGAAATAAATGATTAAATGTACACAGTCATCCAATTGAATTCCGTCACATTAGAAATTTTGTTTCAATTAAAATTTAAAACGAAATTCATAATTGCATGCTGTGAATGGTTGTCATAATAAAAATCAAACTAAAGGAATTGTGCTTGTACAATGAGGGAACTCGGAACTCGGTAGTTACTGGGAAGCTAGGGCAGAAATTGAACTCGGCACTTGGTAGTTCTGCCTCCGTTGCAGCTCATTCTGCCTCCGCTGCTGCTGCTTGCGTTGTCTCATACTGCTACTTTTTAGAAGCGCATTTTCTACGATAATCATCCATTTTTCTGTGATTCTCCTCCAAGAATCGATCAATTGTTTCGATAATTCTTTCCATAGTTTTTGCTAGGGCTTCCATTGGTTTTCTGTGTGATATAAAAGCACCTAGATCGGTGGTGCTTTGATACCAATGATAGCTTTAGAAAAGAAATAGGAAGAGAGAAAGAGAGAAAAGATCATTAGATTACTGAATTATAGTCCATGGAATTTTACCACCTAAATCTTGAGTATCGAACTATTTTATCTTGAGTGTGAAGGAAAATGGGGAAACTTATGAAAATAAGTTGCTATGACATAATATAAGAAAAAATTACGGGTCTTTTCGGTGCTATGTTATAACTTTTAAGTTCTCTTCAATTGGAACCTTCAAACTAAAAAGAGAAGGGAAGTTTACATGCATCAACTGAAATTTTTTTTTTTACAAGAGGAATGGCGAAATGGTGGAGGCTGAAATTAGTAATGAATCACTTTTTCTATGCGATATTTTAATTACATAATATTTAGTGTACATACTTGGGATTTCCGGCATACAACCCACATACACATTTAGTTGTAGTTTCTGAGTGCCACTAAACATGAAGTGTAAAAAAATATTTGTCACACACATTTAGTGACCTCCACAAATCTGCAGTGTTTTAGAAAATGAATCTAGCGGTTACTGACACTATATTGTCCGCCATAAAATTGAGGTATTTATTTTGTGAAGGTTTAAAAACTCCCGTATGTCTTTTTATTTTCCGCTCTTCGCATTTAGACAGCCGCTAAACACATATGTCCTCATATATGTCGAGAAATGGTGGGTTTAGTGTATCATTAATGTTTTAATTATTTGGTGACGATTCAATCCATAAATCTACAAATAATGATTGATGAACACATCAAAAGTGTTAGATACCAAAACACCTCTAGTTTGTGGGAGTAAGAAACCGCCACATACAAACCAGGAGTGTTTGGGTGTTTGACACCGTCGATGTGTTTACAAATCATTTTTGAAACCTAAAAGATATCAAGGGACTAAAGGAACATTATGTATCTTTTTGTCCTTTTTACTCTGAATTAAAACAGGTGATCTTCAACCTTGTACTTCCATGTTTCTTCTTTCTGAGTACTTTATACTTTTTAGCTCGTGATTTTGTTTTCTAAAGTACAATAGCTTTTCAGGCCTCTTCATTCTAGTAACAGATTCTTCCTATTTCCTATTTAGTACAAGGTGTAACACATAATCTCCATATGAGTTGTTTTTTCTTGTCTTTGTAACAAAGCTGAATGTTGCTTGGGATACCCTCATAAGCATTAAGGGGATTCATATTGGTTTCTTTCCTCTTCTTTATATGACACCTCTAGATAGGAAAATTGATGCTTTAGAAACATTTGAGTAGATTGAGAGGTTTCTGCTTCACTTTTTATCAGAACATTGTGGAAGTCTCTGTCAGGACAGAAGTTGGGGGATTGAATAACTAAATTGCCCTTGTAATAGGAATTGACAAAGACTCTCCCATGTGTATCTGATCTTCAATTGGACAGGGACTGATATTTTAGCTTTATGAATTTTTTTTTGTAAAACATAATTGACATGTCTCATGTAGGGAAATTAGGTAATGGAAAGGGAATCAATCAGAGAGATATACTTTGACAGCTAGGAAGAAAAAGACTGGATCATATAATTTGCCCATAGTTTTGTCTGCACAGTTGAAAAATCTTATGAAATGGATTTATTGTTACTTTTGGTTTAATTTTCAGGTCAGAATTTTTATTTGGCAAAAACTTGTTAATATACCAACAAGTGTTAGCTCAGTTGACAACACAGACTGAGTGTGCACGAAAAACTCTTGAGTTAGATCCCTACATATCAAACCCATGAGGAGAGAAATGAAAAACCATAACTGTGATTAAATTCTTGAATCTAGAATAGTTGGTATGTTGTAAAGGGTGAGGTGATTTTAAAAAAGAAAACAATGTCAATGTACCACAAGAGCAGTAAGCCTATAATAGATCGATACTTTCTTTTAAAGAGAGGTTCTGGTGGTATGTTGTACAAAACCAAATGTTCACTGGTTTATCATGCATATTAAGAGTCCTTGGTATAGTAACACAAAAATCTGAAATTAGATTGGCAAAAACAGAAATAAAATCTTTGAGATAAAATAAAGGGGTAGGAAGAGAGACGTGGTCTGGTAGTTATACTATGGATAATATGTACACGTATAGTCCTTCAATGGCAAGCAGAAGTCCCTATCAGCTATGGAGCATGAAGTAAGAAACCCCAAAGTTTAACCATACATTTAAGTTATCTTAATATTGCACTGGAACTCCAGAGTCCACAGTAATCTTTCACCTTTTCATTTTTTATGGTAAGCAGTAGATAGATCAAGATTTTCGATCTGGTGTTTCAATTGATTGTTCCATTAATTAACAAAGACTGCGAACCCTTAGAACTTACATGATGGTTTTTAATTGACATGTTAAAATTTTATTAGCGAAATAAAGAATGAGACGTAAAGATTTTGGGCTGAAGATTTCAATCTGCAGTAGATAAGGGTAACCTCTTCTAATTGATATAGTTAATCCTATTCATGTTATCTTTTGTGTTGCAACTTGCAACTAACTTTTGACAACTAATTGCAATTATGGCCATTAAGAAGTAAAATCTGCAGGTTAAAGTAAATTAGCAGATTAAAAGTAATTTTTGTATGTACTTTACTGCTCAAAGTAATAATTAAAATGAGTTTAATGGATATGCACTGACAGTGTAAAATAGTTTTACACAGTCATCCAATCAAAGCATGCCACATAGGAGAGATAATTACATTTGACTTTAATTTTAATTAAAAGAATAATATATTTTCTGATTTGGCGGAATTCAATTGGATGACTGTGTAAAACTATTTTACACTGTCAGTGCATATCCATTAAACTCAATTAAAATCTCATATGTCATTTTCATCTTTACAAAATGAGAGCCTTAATCTCCAATGCATATATAGCAACTAAAAAATTATGGCATGAACAGAAAAAAAAAGGGCATTGCTTTGTTGGGGGTGTACATTGTTTGCTTCAGAAGTATGCCAATAAGTGGTTAAGCCCCCCTAATGAAACTCATGCAAAAATGTAATCTTCACACAACTAAAAAAGAATTTGAAAATTAACAGACAACTGTCAAGCGTGCCGCACCTTTGCCATTAAATTAAAATACATATGCAATCACAATATGTGATATATTAGTTGCTCACTTCATCTTTTAACCATGATGTTAGGCCATTTGTAGATATCTTCGCTCACAAGAATAAAACACATTTTGTAGCCGACCGTTTTTTACTTTGTTTGAGCACTCGCAACAAAAAAATTAGTCACTGCTGTTAACGGTGGATGTGATCCCAAACAAAAAATTAATTTCAATAGGTTACATAGGCTCTCTCTCTAGTCTCAACACACGTGAATTTGAAGTTTAAAACCAATAGTGAGAAAGAGAGTATATATTATGTGAAGTGGAAGCAAAATATATAATTTCTGTTCCATAGAATAAAAGATATATGATGATTACCTTGTGAGTGAAGTAAAATGCATCGAAAAAGACAAGAATTGAGTCAAAGACAAGAAGACCAACCATCCCTCTCGGTCCCCCTCCAATCCGTTTTCCACTCTACCTATCAACCAACAAACACAATCCCTCTTCTCTCTCTGTAAATTGCATATTCATATTTTAAGCAAACCCCAAAACCATGAGTATCATGATTACCATTTGCCTTGTGTGTGTGCCTCTCAAAAACATCATTCATCACCTAGTTAGCTATATAGCTTTCTCATATATAGTAGATCTCTATCACAACCCAACCCACTTAAAAGAAGAAAGCTAGGCCAGCCTCATAGGTTTCAATTTCATATATAGTTCTGAAATTGAAACAAATGAGGAAACCTGATCTGGTCATGGCAAAAGACAGAGTTATGAACAACAACAACAACAGTAGCAATAACAACAATGTTGTTAAGAGCAAGCTTAGGAAGGGGTTATGGTCACCTGAGGAAGATGAAAAGCTTCTGAGGTACATGATAACTAAGGGACAAGGGTGCTGGAGTGACATTGCTAGGAATGCTGGTCTTCAGAGATGTGGTAAAAGCTGTCGTCTCCGTTGGATTAATTACTTGAGACCTGATCTCAAGCGCGGCGCATTTTCGCCACAGGAGGAAGATCTCATCGTTCATTTACACTCCATTCTTGGAAACAGGTACCTTCTTCCTCCCATTGCTATAGTTCACACAATATGATAACACTTATTAGAATTTATCTACTAAAAAAAGACATGGAATAAATTCTAATAAATGCTTTTCAGTTCACATGCAAACGAGCTGAATAACAAGTTCAACCTTGAAACATTTTAAAATTATTTCTAAATCTATCTTAAGTCTTAACACTTGATTCAGTGATTCTCCAGCTACAAGTTCACTTTTGCAATTCTTTTAATAGAACTCTTTTGGCTTATAAAAAAAAGTTCACTTTTGCAATTCAGTTACAGAATATTTAGTCTAGTCCAAAATAAATTATGCAGGGAGAACTATTCAATGATAATTTTGAGAACTTCTAATTTTAAATTCTGAGATTGGCAGATATATAGAATAATTTGGCATGTTTTATCTTTGAAAATAGGGTTTAGACCAGGCCACCAAGAGGAAGCGTAAGTATAAAATGACGTAGCCTTGAAGTTTGTCAGGGTTTTTGAGCTAGCTATCAAGGACTATAGCTTCCTACTTAAGGATGACCTAACCCATTATTGATTAATAACTATAATTGCAAGCACTGCAAATCTTTGCTAATATCTCAATTGTTAAATATTAGAGCCTCTTCTTCCATCAAATGGATGCATTCATGTCATATACAGCTTTTCTTAATTGATCGAGGACAGCACTGGTAGACACAAACCCAATATATTCAAGAATCAAGACTGATAAAATCTCAGCAAGGGCATTGTTGTCTTTTTCGTCATTACTTTAGTTTATATATTTCAATTATTAGTTGTACAATGGACATTGTTCATGTCATGCCATAATTGATCTGTTGAATGTGCTTAAAATTCAAGTGTGGGTGACGAAATTCCAAATTGGTCAATAATGTCAAAGAATAAAATAAGTGTAAAGGACAATTCTATGATGAACCATGTTAATATTCTAGTCCACATATGAATTATATCTTAATTACTAACATTTAGTATATATTATATAGAACATAGTCTTTATGTGTTAAAATTAATTTAAAGAGAAACTCTTATAACTTTGTAAACCATATTTTTCTCCATGTATTGTAACAAAGTGAAGTGTGAATAACACAAAACCTTATTAACTTAAGATTTTGAGTCAAGAGTTGGATGGTACAGTGGAACTTAACATATTTTTGATGTTATTGACATTTTGTTTTCTCTTCTAATCATTTCCATTTGAAAATCTCAGATGGTCTCAGATTGCTGCACGTCTCCCTGGTCGCACAGACAATGAGATCAAGAATTTCTGGAACTCCACTCTGAAGAAGAGATTCAAGATCAACAACAACTTGTCCACCCCATCACCAAACAACAGTGACTCATCTGAACCCAGAGATCATGTTTCTGGGGGCAACAACAACATTATCATGCCTAATATGAATGAGCAACATGACCTCATGACAATGTGCATGGATTCATCCTCATCCACATCATCATCATCCATGCAATCCATGCGCAATATGCCACCTTCCATGGTTCTACCTGATCATCAACACTTTGATCCCTTTTTCGCCATGACCAGTGCACCCACCGGTTTCCCTGACTTAATGTCTGCTGCATGCTTCACACAATTTGGCATGGTTGGTGATGATGATGGTGATGGACTTCATTGTGATTATGGTAAAATGGGGTTAGAGAGTGACTTTTCCCTTCCTCCACTAGAGATTAGTCGAAGCAATAATAATATTGAAGTCCCAATTAATAATAATAGTAATGTGAAAAGTCATAACAACAACAACCACTTCAATAATAGTTGCTTCAATAACACTGATGATCAGATTCAAAACTCCAACATAGTAGTAGAGGACTTGTTTGGGTTTGGAAATCATAATGGGCAAGCAGGGGAAAACTTAAGAATGGGGGAATGGGACTTGGAGGGTTTGATGCAAGACATGTCCTTTTTTCCTTCCCTTGATTTCCAAGTTTAAACCTTTTTCTTTTCAAATTAAAATTCCCTTTCATATACATACACACATGCCCTTATGACCCAAACCACACTTTAGGGAATTTTGGGCACCCATTCTTTCCATTATAAACAAAGGACAAAACCCTTTTGCTTGTTATATCTTGTTGTTATACTCATTGTTTCCTTTCTTGTTTACAAAATTTGTAAAACAATTGTAAGTTTTAGTTCTGCAATGAAAATTGCAGTATGTGTATAGGGTGGCCTGGGATTTTCATACATTGTTTGTGCCCTTGTGAAGCACTTCAGCTTGTCATTTTTTCGGGAATAGGTTGTTGCAAATAATCAATTGAAGTTCCTATCGTCAAGAGAAATGTGAATAGTGATAATTTAGAATGTCAAAAGAGCAGAATAATGTTTTAGTAGTTGAAATTGTATGTAGCATTTGTATAACACAAGGAATAATGTGGAGTTGTAAGTTGTTCTTTAGTGCTAGGAAATATAGATGTACAAGATGTAAACACATGACAATAAGTATCAACGACTTTGAAGTTCATTAACATCGATATCTCTCTTACTTTCTCTCTTAACCGTATCTGACTATCTCTGGTTATATTTCTCCTTTTGTTTACAAAGGAAACTGTAAATAAGGAAAATCAATCATAAATTATATATAGTTAGTGAGCTATTAGAAGATTAATTACTTATTTTTGGTTCAAATTGTTGGTTGACAGACAGTTTTTTAGGGATTAAGTAACTGTCTAGGTTTGCTGGGAAACTAACATAATAATTCCCTAATCAAGCGATTGCTTGAGGAAGAGACTTTGTTCCTCAATGCAGGTTCCTAGGACATTCTAAAAAATTCTTAAAGTTCGCTGTTGAATAATTTGTACCAGCTGGGTGACTACTAACAAAGGCTAGATGAAAGTGGATAAAGAAAAAGCTTAAATCGATTGAAAATAAAGTGCATAAAGCTGAATAAATAAAATGCTTGAAAGGTAAATGGTTAGAAAAACTGTAAATGAAACTTAAAGGCCGGAATGTAATGACATTGAAAAGTAAAAGAAAGGTAAATGTGGAAAATTTGCAGTTTAATTGATTGATGAGTTATGTGTTTTACAAGTCATGACCCTTCTTCTATTTATAGAGGCAAATTCGGCCAACCTACATCGGTTAACAACTTCAGCCACTACACGCGTTTCCTGGGATAATTACACTTTGTGGTGATGTTGGAAGTTATTTGCTCTGATCAGCCTAAAAGGTTTTGGTTAAGCCGAGCTCCTTGCTTCGGCTGGATCTTCAAGCTTTAGCCGCTTTTCCAATTTTCAAGGGATGAACCACGGGGTAATTTTCTGCACGTGCAGGTCTTCTAGAACCTCTTGAAAATATTTATTTCATGGGCTTGAGGCTTATGTACCTTTCCTCAATTTTGTCAAAGTTCAAACATTTAGCCGATCCTTGCTTCCTTTAATCGATCGCTTGCTTTCTTCGGCCAAAACTTTTCTCGGCTAGTTTGCCACACTGGCATGCGAGACGACTCAATTAGTTTCTAGCTGTTACGCATTTTTGGGTGCCAACACAAATAAATTAATTAGGGATTAGTCGGGATGAGTTAAACCAACGTAACGATTTTCTAATCAAAGATATTTCTTGAGAAAGAGATTATGTTCTTTGAAGAGCTCTTAGTTAGCCACTATTAAAAAATGAAAGGTGAACAACTTGGAAACAATTAAGGTGTAAGGAAAACGGTTATAGAAATATGTAAATAAATAAGGTTTTTTATAAGCCAAAACTTTTATTGAGAATGAAGTATAAGTGGTAGTTTTAACTCAATATAATCAACTACATACAAAGGATAAATTAAACCAGAAAAAATGAGTTAAAAAGCTAAGGTAAAGTGATATATGCTTATAAGCAAATAAGGCAAAGTGATAAAGACTGAAACGTAAGTAAAAGACCCAAAAATAAATGATAGTAAAATAATGGAAAGGATACGAGAAATTTGTAATTTGTATTAATATTGGGTTGATTTTTTTTTTGAAAACTAAAGATAAATTAAAGGAAATACAGAGGGGTTTCAACCCATATAAAAAGAGAAGAACTTGTTTATTCTTAAGAAAACACTACGATATGATCCTCCACGATCAAATATAATTATCAAATCATTTACCCAATTAAAATAAAAAATCCTTAGTCCAAGCAAAGATTATTCCTTGAACCAATGATTTTGTTTGATAGAAATTGGTTTTTCTTTGTTTGAAATTGTTACCTCTAGCTATGACGAGTGTGCGTCAGACAGAGACGTTCGTGCGAACAACAATGGAAACAAGCGGCACAACGATGGAAAAAGTTGAACGACCACAACAAATTAAAAGGCTCACGCATGTTTAAGTGACTGCAACATTTGGCGGATACAGGCGCGAACAATGGAGACAATGAGCGGCAGAGGTCGAGATGTATGTGAAGGATCTATGTGCAATTGGATAGTGCGCGCAAAATCAGTGAAGATGTAGAAATTGAAGAAGACCCAAAAGTTCTAAATTAAAAGTGAAAGGACCGATCGCCGGTTTCCATGCAAGAGATTTGGCTTTTATATTGGCAAAGAATGAAAGAGACAAATCATCAAGAATATTCTCAGGAGACATGTTTCTTTAGAGGATGCAAGCAGTGACGAATCTAGAAAATTTGAGTTGTGAGAGCAATATACATACACACATATATATAAATAAGTAGTGTGACAAATAATACATATAGTAGTAAGAAAATAAAATTTTTATAAGACAAATAATACAAACAACATAGTATTCAGGAAATATCAAAAAGTTTGTGGGGGCACTTGACCCCATACCGTATAAGGTACATCAGTCCCTGGATGCAAGGGAAGGAGTCGAAGAGTGCATGATAGAATTTATATCTTCTGCCTTCACAAATGATGCTTGCTCCGTAGTAGAACAAGATGAAGATGAAGGAGAAGATGAATCTGTTGCAACGTCAACTCCAAGATCAACGATGAAATCTAAGATGTTGAAGGAAGATGATCTCGCTATGTGCTTGAAACCTTGACCACGACATCTTGTAGGTCTTGTCCCCCCCCCCCAAAAAAAATTTCATTTCCAGGGTAGTGCACAAATATTTGACAAAATTTCATAATACTCTTCTCTTTTTGCTACGTCCAAATCCCTGACATTATTCTACGATATCCACTTTTTGACATGCCTCTCACGTATCAGGTTCAGTACCCCAAGAGTTGCAATGTCAGCTCGTTAATTGCTTCTTCATCCTACCCGTTGAAGAACATCCCCAACGATTCCCTTAAGCTCCAAATTCTTTGGTCTCTTACCACAACATTCTCTTCGAAACTGCCCTCCTCTCTCATCACTTTATTTTCGTGATGAACTAGATCATCCTCCTCTTCATCCAACCCTTCCTATCTCACTGAATTCTGGATCTAGTTAGTTAAATCATCACCATTGTACCTTTTCTTCCTAGCTCCCTTTTTACTTTTCCACCCTCTTTTTTTTCTGCTCATAAAAATATTTAGTGCTCGGCTCCTTATTATTTCCTCACTTTACCGTTCACTTTCTTTGTAGGATATCAGTCCACTGTTTCCCCCTCCAGGCCCACTTTCGCAGTTACTAATGATAACAGACCTTGAGTTTTTTGTTTGGGCTGGGCTAATGAAAACAAATTCTCTACTCATGCGATGAACATCATGTTCATTTACTTCCTTGACACTCACTTCCTACCTATGGTGCACGCCCCAATGGACAGTACAAAGCTTCCAAATCTTTTTTTTTACGGTAGCTTCCAAATTAAATCTTATTTGAATTCTCATAAAATAAAATATCTTTCAAAAAAAATTACATAGGAAAGCTCTTCAAGCTTTTACTTGAAGGTTTGAAGCAGATGATACAACCGAAACTTCTCATTTCTTAAACTTCCTCTTGTTTATGTCACTTCTTCACCTTGTATAATTAAGAACTTTGAAGCCACCTTTAACTAAGAAGTTACTTTGCAGGTGCTATTAAATGCTTGGGTTCGATGCTTTCTATCATAATCCTTCTTGAGAACCACTATACATTCAACTCGGTGATGGAACCTGGGCTTTATAAGATTAGGGACCACTTCAAAACTAGAGCTCAGGATTACTCTTATAGCTATTGGTAATCCTTTTCCAGAATCTAGCATATCCTGCATGCTTCTTCCTGCGCCATACATTGGCTTATTCTTCACTCCTAGTTGCAATGTAAAGATTGTTAAGCCACTTTCTGCATAGAGTTTAGGCCCCTGCAATATTGAATTTAATTTAGTTCACAAATGTAAGGCATTTAAAAAAGTATATGAATAAGGTAGGTATTAAGGTCACTTACATTTGAAGATGCAAAGGGTAAGACGGAAAATTTCATGTCCATTAAGGGAGGACGAATGTGAAGACCAAAGAACCTGGATTTATTCTCTATGATTAAATTCATGGAACAATTGCAGGTCAGGATCTTTGTTGTCACACCAGTTCTATCCACCCCTTCCCCTAGTTTAAATTCTGGAATCTTTGAGATCTGCAAATTTATAAAGTAAACACATATTTATTAATAAAAATGAGTTAAAAAAATTCATAATTTTTGCCTTATTTTTATAATAATTCTATATTTTATAAAGTAACTCTTTTTTTAACATACATAAATCAATAGTTGAAGGAAATTCTTCCAAGAAAGAATGAATTATGGGCCACACAGATAAATGACTTTATCATGACATATCTGAATTTATAATTAAATGTAAGATAGAAGCATGATGAAGTTATAGCAAAAAAAGTTAAACAGATAAACCCATATCTAGTTTTCCACAATGATTGCGCCTATATAACAACCTGCGACCATCATTACTACACTAGGGAAGAAAAATGGCATACAAGCACAGGTGTGAGAGTCTCTATGATTAAGTAATATAGAGCTTGACCTAATGACCTCTTGTTCAATTCTTCTAATATAATGTTGAATTTTAGCACATATATAGTAGGTAAAGATGTGCATTATCTACACTTCAAGTTTAAGTAAGATTTTATGTGAGGGTTATTAGAAATATAATTATTGATGTTTCATTTATCAAATCAGTTTTTGCGATAATTAACTCATGCATGACACAAAGAAGTGGGATGGCATGCCCTATGTTCTTCCATTACATAATTTCTTTTTCTTTACGATTTCTTTATATTGGGTTGAGACACCTTGCTCCTCATTAATTTTATTTGGCTTATAAAAAAAAAAGTGAGATGCCCCACCCGGAGTTAATCACGCTATTTCTCGTTCAAAGTTATATTCGAATTGAATGATCATAGAATGTTATAGCTAGCTAGCTAGAGTACTTACCTCAAGGGAGAAATTGGGTGGCGGAGGTTTTGTAGCAATGTAGAACACCAACAATGCAATTCCAAAACTCACCATAAGTCTCCAACTCATTTGCAAACAAATCCAACCACATGAATCAGCGTAACTATAAGAGAAGTACCTCTTCCACCCTCCTTTTCCATTCCCATAGTAATAGTCAAAAAATAACTTTTCATCATCTTCCTCATCATTATCATTGTCCTCATCACCACCACAACCGTCTACTATCACCGGACGGTTGATGTCACCATTCTCGGTGGCATCAGTGCCGTCGTAGGAGATCTTCTTGTGGTGTAAGAAGGAGTGACTGGAGCCCCTAGAGGAAGAGTATCGGCAGAGAGCAAAACGGGAAGGGTCATCTTCGTGGGCCGGGTTTAACGGGTGAGTCTCGGATCGGACTGGGGAGTGGAATGTGGATCCGGCATCGTTTTGGATGTTGCTGCGTATGTCAGTGGCGGCGCTGTTGGCATGGGAGAGTGTGGAGGGGCTTTGGACGTAGTAACCACACGGGTAGGTTTGGTATATCAGAGCATCATGGTGATCTTCAACAGTAGTGTTGTTGTGATGCATAGCATTATGGTTGGGCATTATTGTGTGCTAGCTTGTGTTATTCTTTGACATGGTGAAAGGGGCTTTGGAGGGAGTGGGTTTTAAATGGATTAAAAGAAGGAATGGCATTATGAGGGGTATGGTAAAGTAGATGGCATTTTTTTCATTTGTCTAAAGCATGGTTTAATCAAAACTATTTTGTTCATAATAGCATTGCTTTGGGTGTTCATTAAGGGACATGAGTGCAAGTAACATAATTAATGCTTCCATCAAAATGCACACCCATTTCGTGTATTATACTCTCTTTGCTTTTCAAGGATTTTTTTTTTCTGGTCTGATTTAATAAAATTGTATTAAGGTATGATTTCTCATATTAACTCAGAAATATGAAAGGATTATACGTACATTTTTAACTTGATGTGTCGCATTACCTCACGTCGTAGCACCTCCGTTAATGAGGTTCTCATAACCAATTAACAAAGTGAATTCCTATGTCGCAGTTGTTTTTCATTTAGTTTGGGAGCATTACAAACTCACATTTCATTTTCATTAATTTTCATTTTCATGGTGTAGCAGATTTTGTGGATTGAGGATTCATATTTTATGGCTTTACATTTATGGAATGATTTAGGCTAAAACAGAGCCAACAAATTCATCATTTTTTTAATATATGAATTACGTTCTTACCAAGCCAAAATGATCCAACTTCAAGTCTTCAACCTCATCAATTTGGTTTGGTGCGAGTTGTATCCAATAATAAGAAATCTGATCCAACTCAACTCGACATTGTTTAATTGATTTGGATTCAGGAACTCTCTGAAACTAACGCATTAGCAACCCTAGGAAAGACCAATACTCTACTAAATTCTCTGTAAGAAACTATTCTTAGCCTGTGTCTCTAGATAGGGGGAAAAATACATGTAGTTAAACAAATCCGTTTATTAATAGGGGAAGCCATTAATTGTGCACCATCCTGTATATTTCACCTCCAATATATAACGACATTAATTAATTTGCTTTACACCGAATTGTTTCTCTTTCCACCTCCAAGAAATGATAGCAAAGTAAGCACGCTTTACCCCAATTGAATGTCAATGTAAAGATTCAGATCCAAACCAAAAAAGGATACAACACACCTCTATTACTTTAATGCATCTAAAATGGCCTACACTCCTGCAATCTAACCCAATACATATTTTTTATTGTTTCTATTTTCATTTAATCTGATTATGATTAAACATGCCATTTTCTAGAGTTCCAACTTCGTCCATCTTTTCCAGCTTTAATTTTAGTTTCTTAAGGTATCTCTACTACGGCTGACAGTTATAAGACTTGTTTTTTTCATATTCGTTTCTTTCTATTTCAAATTAAATAGAAATGTAGAGAATATTGCTGCTAATAAAGCTTATTTCATATTGGGTGATCTTTCAATTAAAAGGATCGGAGTGTATATATGTGAGATGTAAGAGGACATAAGAATAATAGTGAAGTAGAGGTTCATTTTAATTGAATATTTCTTGATTTTGAAGAGATCGAGAAGATAGCTAGATTGTTTCCGAGATGGCCATATATTGCAATGATTGTGAGGTAAATGAGAGCATTGAGCGATATTCAATAGATTAATAAAAGTATATCTTTTTTTCTTTTCGATACAAAGACATTATGAATCGTTCCTCCTAGTACAATCATGATGCAAGCCAAGAGAATCCCTCTCTCTCTCTCTCTATTTTTTTATAGGCAATAAAAATTATATTGAATAGAAGTATAAGGGGTACTTCAACCCAATACAAGTAAGAAATAATAAAAGAAAAAAGTGTAAAATCATATACATTTACAATGATCCACCTACTACCCATGTTGACCCAACCCCCTTGGAATAAGTCTTTAGAAAAAAGGCCTCATTAAAACATTCCTAAGAAAAACCTCATTGTGAAAACCTAAAGAAGAAAAAAGAGTACCCTTTTCTATAGACAAGAGGTAATTCCAAGGAAGACTATATAAACCCAAAGAGATAAACAAATTAGAGCTTTACTCCCAAATACTTATACTCCCTCCTCATGCAGAAACACAAAATCTCTTAAAATGTAGCCATTCCCTCCATCACGTGACAAACACAAATTGGTTGTGTGGATGAAGTTCCTTCTCAAGCCAGCACTCCAGCACATCACTAGAAAATAGTAGCAATAAGCCATCAAAGTCCATGCTCAGCCCACTTTACCAACAAAAAATCCAGCAGCGAATAATTGAGGTCTAACCAGATTCTGCAAAAAGAAGAGACAAAACAGCCCATATAAAAAAACACATGGCTCTAAGCAATCCACTTAAAGCTGGAGATGGAAATTCCTTCTCCAAATCTTCCGGGCAGCGCATCAACAACGGAAAATCAGGATTCACTTGCAGCAAGGGCACCACTCAACTAGTAAAGGATCAACTTGGCAGGGCACTCGACATGAGCCACTGGAATGATCCTGGAAAATACCTAGGCCTTCCATCCATTTGGGGGAGGTCTAAAACAAAAGCCTTGGAAGTTGGAATGGATCCTAGACAAAGTTAAAGGTAAAATGGAAGGTTGGAAGGAATCTTACCTAAACCAAGCCGGCAAGGAAATTCTCATCAAAGCAGTCATCCAAACCATCCCTTCCTATGCCATGGCTGTGGTTTTGTTTCCTAAAAGCTTTTGTAAAACCCTTAATTCTGCGGTTGCTAAATTTTGGTGGAAGAGCCAGGCCAAGGAGCGAGACATTCACTGGCGTAGCTGGGCAAAAATTACTACCAGTAAGTGTTAGGGTGGCCTCGGGTTCAGGGAATTCTCACCTCAAAACATATCCTATTTGGGTAAACAGGCCTGGAGATTATATGAAGAACCCGATTCACTATGGGGGAAAATCCTTAAGGTTGTCTACTTCCCCAACTCTGAGTTCCTGGAAGTGCAACACAAGAAGAAGTCATCATGGATTTGGTCCAGTATCCTACAGGGAAGGGACTTCCTGCTAAGGAATATGAGATGGTCAGTAGGAAATGGGAGGGCTGCAAGCATATGGAACCACAACTGGGTATCCTCAGGTACATCTCTCAAACCTTACCAGAACAATTCGTTTGATAAAGTGGAGGAATTAATAGATAACTCGTCAAGCTGCTGGAACCTCCAAAGAATTTAGACCCTGTTCCCAGACGAGGTGGTGAGAGACATCCTACAAACGCCTTTGAGCATTATGCAAGGCAGTGATAGGCTTTTTTGGCCCTTCTCTAGCAATGGGTCTTATACAATCAAGACAGGTTATCATAGAGCTAGAGGAGAATTACTACACAACTCCCAGGGACCCTCCTCATCCTTCTCTTTGCCAAAGGAATTCTGGAACTGGATATGGAATATCAACACGGCTCAGAAGGTCAAGATGTTTATGTGGAAGATGTGTCATAATGCCCTCCCTCTAAAGGGAAATCTCTATCAAAGAAAGATCGCTCACAACCCCCTCTGCCCAATCTGCCTTCTAGAGCCAGAGTCCACTGAACACGCCTTCCTCACTTGCCCTTGGACCAGACCAATTTGGTTTGGTTCGCAATTGCAATGGGATCCTGGTATTGATTGTACATCACGTTTTGATGCTTGGCTACTGGGAAAGCTTATCCCCATCCAAGATAGTCCAGATCTTATGCAGCAGACTCTCTCCCACCTAAGTGCCATCCTCTGGTACATATGGAAAGGAAGGAACGAGTGGATTTACCAAGGGACACAACTTAACCCCATGACCACTCTGAGTAAGGCACAAACCTTCCACGCAGAGTACCAGAGCATGAAAAAGGATGAAGAACAGAGTATTTTGAACCTCAACAGTGAAAGAATCAGAGAACAGAGAAGCACCTTCTGGAAGCCCCCCCAACATGATACAATCAAAATTAACACAGATGCAGGGTGGGATCGTGAGGGACAGAGCCAGAGTATTGCAGTTATCGCAAGGGATGATCAAGGACAGCCTCTCTCTGGGACTGCAAAATGCATCAATGCTTCCTCCCCTCTGGTTGTAGAAGCCTTAGCTCTCCGTGAAGCAGCCCTCCTTACCCACAACCTTCAATGGACACATGTGATTTTTGAATCAGACAATCAGATGTTGATTGAGGCATGCAAAGGAAAAAAGAGAATTGGGATCATCTACAATATTCTTATGGACATCAAGGAACTGACCAAGAATCTCCAATTCATGAGCTTTAGCTGGACCCCCAGGCGGTGCAACGAGATGGCCCATAATATTGTTGACCTCTGTAAAAGAAGGCTTCTGCCCCCCAACTGGCTACTCCAACCTCCACCTTCAGTAAGAAGAGCTCTGGCCCATGACGCTATGAGAGCTTGGGAGAATGGTTACAATTGAATTATTGTCCCCTCTCTGCTAGTGGGAGACAAACTGTCTAGATTCGATCTCTCTTTGGGAGCAGATACTCTGTCTTTCCTCCTTTTGTTTTTTGTGAGCTTTAAAGCTATTAGTGGTTAGTAGGTGTCATATTTATTTGACCACTTGTATGTTTCTTCTACTATTCTGCTAGGACCCGTATCTTCATCTTGTTTGTGTATCTCTTATAGTGTAATCCGGGGCTGCTTTTCTAGCTATTTGTATGGGCCTGGCCCTTTCTATCTTTCAATATATTAGGAAACTTCGACCAAAAAAAAAAAGTTGGAGGTGGAGCTAATTATCCCTCTCTCTCTATATATCCCTATATATGTCCCCTATCTATATATGGGTGGGATCCTCTCAAGCAGTGTTATTAAAATCAGTTCGGTGATCAATTTGGTCAGGGTATTTAATCATTGGGTCACTGGTTTGACCACTGGATCACTGGTTTAAATGCTTGATTCGGTGTATATTAAAAAATTATAAAATAGTCCAATATAATATAAAGTTAATATATAAATAATACAAGAGGTTTCAAAACATTAAATTGCATGATGGTGTAGTTTTCTGATGTATCAAGAAATAGCATGATGGTGTAGTGGTTAATATTTCTTCACATTTTCTCAAGGTCTTGTGTTCAAACCTCCACTGCAACATTTTTTTAGATAAATATCACAATTTTATACCTCACCCTAGGGATTGCTTTCGTTGAAGTCGTCGTTCTATGTCGAAGTTGTCGTCCTCCGTTGCTACCATTCTCTGTCGCACCGCCGTGCCGTTACCGTCCTTCATTTTGAAGTCATCTTAGGTAAGCATCTTCTAGCTCTATCTCTATCTCTAGCACAGTTGGCAAATGATATTGTTACAAAGGCACAAGCCCTCTTTTGATATTTGGTAGACTAAGGATAGCATTTGCACACAAAAGATTGTGAGAATCTGAATGCACAAAAAAAAACCAATTTACATAATCACTGGAGGATAAAAAAGTGATGAAGTAGAACCCATAAAGAAAGAAAAAAAAATTGGCAGTTAACGGGCTTGCCCCCGTTATCCAACGTGCCAGACCTAGTGTTATTTTAAAACACGACCTTCAACCTTTCACAAACCACAAGCAACAACGTGTTTCCAATGAAAAACAAGCTAGACTTAAACACCGAACTAGAATCCACCCTCAACCAAAACATGAAGGACCTACTTTCTCGCTCCTTGGCCATCAAATCCATGTCCCGTTTATGAAACGACACGCTGTTCGCCGCGTTTGGCGACACTCTCACATCAATCTGCATCTTCTCCTTCTTATCCATCTCGAAATTCGGCACCAGACTCACCGCAAAGACGTCATCATAATGTGCACATACCTAATTCTCACAACCTTCTTTGTTTCCATTGTCGTGATGACCTTAGCGATACACCCCCAGCCCCCCTCTTCAACGTGACCTTCCTATCGGTGGCGAAGTTTAGCACGACGCCGATGCTAACCGGCAATTGGAACATCAACATAGTGATCGTGACGACACTCTCACATCAATCTGCATCTTGTCCTTCTTATCTATCTCGAAATTCGGCACCATACTCACCGCAAAGAATCAGCGTCGTGTTGAAATTCGCCACTGATAGGAAAGTGATCAGGGAGCGATCAAACTACCCGGTGACAAGGGGTAGGAGAGTGGAGAGGGGAGGTGGTGAGCCTTCGAGCTGGACGTTCCAGGGAGGGGCTCCTGCAAGGGACTCTGATGCCTAAGTCAGTAATGGAGGGTGAAGGGTTTATGACGAAGAGTTGAAGAGAATACGTTACCTTAACAAGGAGGAGAAGTCCTCCTTATATACTCGTGGAGGAACTAGGGTTAAAGTCATGCTACGTCATGCATGGCTAGTACTTGGTTCATCCACGACCGTTAGATTCTCTGCTATCACTTCCGCAAAGCAGTAATCTAAAGGCCCAGGGTACCTTGTGATACATGCCCAACCACTAGCTCCCTAGGGTGGTTGGCCTAGGTCAACCCCTACGTAGTGGGACCGACTGTTATCTTGTACTGCAGGGTAGGTCCGGTTGTCAGCTCCAGTGGAGGTAAGGGGACGGGGGTGATCGTCCTGTTAGGTAACCGTCCCCCAATAATGGCGGTGATCGTCTTGTTAGGCAACCGTCCTACTGCCACGCTGGTCGTCCATACTTAGGGTTTCCTAGAACAGTAGTTCCCCAGGTCTGGTTCACTGATTAGTGAAGCATGAGCTTGAGGGTGACATTACCAAAGGGGGTTATTGGGGTTCCCGGTACAGAAGGTCACGTTGAAGAGGTGGGCTGGGGGTGTATCACTAAGGTCATCACGACGTGGAAAGAAGGTTGTGAAAATTAGGCACGTGCACATTATGAAGCCGCGTTGCCTCTGTTTCCGGTGTGATACGTCGGTGGTAAATTCATTGATGAATTTTTGGTTTGATCCCTCTCTCTCTTTCACTCCCTCAATGCTAATAATATTCTGGGAAAGTGTGAGAGGGGAGAGAGAATCAATTGGAATGTTTTTTTTTTTTTTGATAATGTGGAGGGCTTAAAGCCCAAGAAAACTACACAATCCTTGGGGTAGAGACCCCAGAGGCATCATCAATCAGAAATTGGAATGTTAGCTGTTGGGAGATGAAATCGAAGTATAAATAGATTTTTTTTGACGGGAAAAAATAGATTGTTAGCTGTTAAATAGGAGTGTTTGAAATTGTCAAATAGATCTATATAAGAATATGTACGTAACTTGTAAAACAGAACCTATAATTTAGCTGTTTAAGGACTAGGCTCAACCAAAGTTATGCAGAATTTTCCGGTACCCATTTGGAACTTTGTAAGCAACAAAAAGAAAATATATAAAACAGAATGTAGTGTACTAGTTTCTCCTTCTCAAAATATATATTTAGACAGATCATTATTTGTTCATACACCCACCAAAAAATTTATTAACTCACCAGACACACAGATCATTTGTACAATCCGTTTTATATTTAGACAGATCAATGAAATCCATTCTGGGAAGCCAAATGTATCTTAATAAAAACACAAATTATCAAAAGATAACCCTTAGCTTGCTGTGTTCATATGAAATGTGGCTAGCTTGAACGATATGTAGGATCTCAGTAATGTTAGCCACACCGAGATGGTTTTGTTATTCTCCAATGTTGTGTCGAGCTTAATTATGGCATATCTTTAGGTACAAACATGCAAGTTAGAGAGGAAGAAAATACTCATGAGTCATGCCAGCCTAAGGATAAAGCCACCGAAGCAAGGGATTTAGGCCTCACAAAATTTAGTTTTTACTAAGGAAAAAAACCTCAAAAACTATTTTTTTACTAAGTAAAAAAGGCCCCCAAAAATTAAGCATTAATACTAACTAAAAAATGCTTCACTTTAAAATTGGCTTTAAGCTCAAGTGATAAGAGCTAGGGGACATGTAGGTTGGGTGGGGGAGGTCCAGTGATTAATCTCTGGCGGGTGCAAATTATTTTTCCGATATACAAAAAAGAAAATGACTTTATGCGTCATTTAGTGTTGGACTGGCCCTGAGTTATACATGCGAGTTATTGGGGAAGAGAAAATAAAAAGTAACAAAAAATTCCAAACCATCGGAAAAAAAATACTCAACAGAGGATTATTTTTAACAAACCTTAGTAGAGGAAAATGACTGGGAAGTACTAAATAGAGGGAATTAAACAGAGGAAAATGATTAAACAGAGGGTTCTCATATCCCTATTATACTTAAATAGAGGAAAATGATTGTGAAGAATTTCCAACCATGCGGAAAGAAACAGAGGAAATGAGAACGCAATCATATGTTGGTCTATTGAATTTGCTGGTTTCAATGAACATATGAATATTTGGATTTAAATTAATATGTTGCTTGTTCCATGTTATGAGCTAGCTGGATGATCAAATGTGTGTTCAGTTCAGTATTATTGAAATTAAAAAGAGAAATGTATGTAAGAATTCGTTGAACCCAAATGATTTGCACAAAAAGAACTCTTTAGGATGAAATTCATGGTGCAAAATGCAGATTTAAAGAACTCTTTATCCTGCATGTAGCTATTCAATGGTCAATTTTAGTGCATCTCTCTTTAGGAAGGAACTTGAGCATTTCTTTTTGGAAGATACTTGAGACAAATTCATGCATCTAATAACCTGTTTTCTTATAGTTCCACGACGTCATTTTTTAAGATCCAAGTGATTTAGTAGCAGTGATGTGTGCAGCTTTCCATGGCTTGGGTCCTTGAGCTCTTGGATTATTATATACTCACGCTTTGCTTGTCTGAGTTATTGGAAGACATAACACATAAGTAACGATCACAAATATATAATTCACAATTTTTTTTGTTTTGTAGGCTATACTTTTGTTTCACTATACATTTTCTAATTAGTAAAATATAAGAACTCAATGCATTTTATAGTTCTATTTACCTTCTGTCAATTAGGAACTCACTTAGTGATGTGCTATAATGTTTTTTTCTCTTTCTCTTTGAAATTTGAATACAAGTTGGCTCCAATGCAAATATGAAATATCCATTGGTTTTAACCAGTTCAATCCATGAGAATTGTTCTACCTATGTTTCCAAACATACACTTGCGGATTACTTTTTATTTCAATTATATTTTTTGGTTACATGTCATGTGTCGTCTTTTCTTTAAGGTATTGGCTAAATTTATTGATTACCAATTTCAAGAGTGTGCCTAGTTCATCAATTTCCTTTATCCCTTTAATTTAGGTATATCTTTTGTCCTTAATTCATTCGTGTTTGCTAATCTAGTTCTAACTTATGTTATTTTTATTATTCTACAGTATTAGTATTTCTCTGATTGTCAATTCGAGTTGTACAATCAAAATTAATTGAATGAAGTTAAAGAAGCTCCTTGGAGAAGGAGGAGGATGAGTAGGCTTCATATCTATATGGATATTAATTTGGTAGATTTAGCCTATTATGAATTTGTATCATCATAACATTATTAGCTCTTTTTATTTATTTATTTTTTGATTATGTTAAGTGTATTTTGGTTGTATTTGATCTGTAATTTAGAATAGTAGCTTTTAACGGTTTTGAACTAGGTTGCATTCCTTACTATGGTTGTTTCAATTTAAAAACAATCAACTAATTACAAATAGGAATTTTGTTAAGGAATTGTTGTTCTGCATTATGAGCAGAGAAGAAAAAAACAAAGATCTATTACCACTGTTCGTGGTTGAACCGTGGAATAGAGGAAATCAATAAAAATTAATAATGGATGCCTATTACCACAGTTAAAGATGTGAACTATTACCATGGTTCTTAATGTTAACCGTTGTATTAGACGACCATATTACCACGGTCACTGGGGCTGAGTGCAGATTGGCCCTGGGCTAGACTTTTTTTTTGTTGAGAAAAACTGGTTCGGTTGGTCTGGAACTCAAACTGAAACCGACCGGTTCAAAGCACCTGAAATTGTTTTTCACCCTAAAACTGTTTTTCGGCCCGACCGACCCGATTTCAAAGCTCTTTTGGTGGGTCTGGTTCGGGCCGATTCACCTTGGACAACCCTAGTAGAAACTACCTCAGATTCTAGATGTGTTGGTGCTAGGCGACAACCACAATGGTGTTTTGAATGTCCAAGCGAAGCAAGGAGAGGAAAATACGTGAGAAAATGAGTTATATTTGTTACAAAGTGATTAAACCTGTATTTATAGCAATGGAGTGCTAAATGTTTGAGGTGTATTGTTGTTTGAAGCTGTAAATTTTGCATGCCAAACTGAGGTCGAGTTAAAGTGATCGCTTACATATATGTGTCGCGATGGCCATATGCGGCCGAGATGACTATTCTTCCTAGTGCAAGAGTTGGAATTTCCCTTTAGTCTCTCCGGCGGAGCACATCCTAGAGTGGCGTTAGGTGCACGATGGAATTGTTGGGCCACGACGTGTGGTATCTGCTGAAGACACTCAAATGCTCAAGTCAGTGAGAGAACAATGAGAGAATCTCAGAGTCTTAGAAAAATTTAGGATTTGCGGAAATGAATGACCACACCTGTACTTTTAGACTCAGGGTGTGTTGTTGTTGCATCTGCAGGTCCAAGAGATGTCCTTATAAAGGTGCTTCTGAGCGCACAGTTAGCTCTGAGCCACCTTACTTTACTCGCTATATCTCGATCGTCGTGCGGCCACTTAAACTCTGGTTAAGATAATATGTTTATTTGTTAACTCATCATCCAATCCGCCCTCATTACAGTTGCTTAAATGCAAATTCGTTGGGTCATATGAGATGTTATTAGGCTTTATGACTTAATGATCAGTCAAAACAATGACCAACAACGTGAGAGCCAGAAAGTATGAGTATATATTCATTAGTTCAGAACAATTTTATTCGATCAACTATTATATTATTTCAACATCAAAATAAAATCAACTACTATATAAAATAATTGAAGAACGTATGACTCTTTTTTACTTATGTTAACATAAAATTCAAAATTGTACACATAAAATATAATAATATATGCAGGTAAAAAATAAATATAGAAATTTTATATAGCAATTTTCAATGGCCCTAACCAAGTTATTTTGACTTTAATCGGATGGGGTTAATTTAAATTTATTAAAAAAAAATTAAAATTGAGTAAAATTAATTAAATAAACTATGTTTCAAAATAAATTAAACAAACTAAATTTGATCAGCTTGAATTTTATTTTACGTTAAAGCCGAAACAATCCAATCCCAAACACCCTCACGCATTTGAAAAAATATTATATCCTTTCCATAAGAGGTTCATCAGTCATATGAATAAGAAGTTGTTATGTGTCATATCCAGTGGGACGTTGCCGGCACCATTACGACAGGCATGAAGCTATCCCACACTGTAAATGGATTTCTGAAAGTGGAGTGGTCTCATCGTGCTTAATGTAGATGACAGCACTTTCTATGCACTGCTTTATCTTCCATTTCCATTTGCTGTAAACTATCATGGGGACGAAGAACAAGTCCTGCAGACACGATTAAAGAAGAAGGAATATAATTTTCATACCGGTGGAGGGTATTATACATGTACATGTTTTGGACGTTCATTCATTTTTTGTAATCTTTTCGTTTCGGCATTGTGTGAATTTATTTTTCTTGTGGGTGCATTGGTACTTATTCTTTGCAGCATAAGAGAGCCAACTCAAGAGAAAATGCATGAGAGCAAGTTTGCTTGAGGAATGGTCTGTATTGAATTTCTGATTAGTTCAATTAATTATTCTCTGTATATGAAACTAGTTAATGTAACTGTTAATGACTTGCTCTAACCAACAATCGCATGCTAACGAACTAACTAACTGACTACTTAGTCTAAAGACTCGTTTTGTATATTATATAGTATAAAGTCTGATAGTATAAAACATGATGGTATTAGATCTGATAGTATGAGATCTGATAAAAACTTAATATGATATAGTGTTTGGTCATGCACTTCAATTCGTTCAAATTAATATACTTATAAGTTTTTGGAAATATTAAGTAATGATAGATATAGTATAAAAATAAGGATAGTAGTGGCAAAGATGTTGGTGGCAGCTTAGGTGGCAGCAACGGTCGTGGTGATGGTGGTGAAGATGGAGGGCGGTGGTTGTGGCGATTGCAGTGGTGGCATCAATGGAGAGAGGTGGTGGCAGTGATGTAGGGCGGTGGTGGTTCGGGTTGGCTGCGACAGTAGTGGTGTTGGTGATGATGGGATTGGTGGCAAAGTGTAATGGTGCTGGCGGAAACAATGGTGGTGGCAGTGGTGGAGGCGGCGTTAGTGGTGGCGATGGAGGCGGTGGTGGCAATGGTGTAGGTCTTTTTTTTAATCTGGCGATGGTGGAGGGTGGTGGTGGATAAATATTTTCATGTAACTTATATATACATTACACTCTTATCAAGCCTTATATATAGGGTGGATTAATAATTCATCCTTTTAATGTATAAGAGTGAATTGATAGATAAACTTATAGAATACAATATTAACATCAACAATGAATAAGTTTATAATGTATTGTATAAGCTTATACTATAATCTCTAACACGTCATACCAAACGAGCCCTAAGAATATTCCGTTTCATATGTTGTATAGTGTAAGGTCTGGTAGTATTAGGCGTGAGGTTAGGATATGATCACCTAATAAAATTTTAATACACGCCATCAACCTAATTATAAGCCCTCATTGAGACAATTTCATGTTAAGAAAATAAGTAGTGAGATTAATAATGTATTGGCTTTTAAGAAGTTTATACAATATTCTACATCCACCTTAATTAATGTATTGGGTAGTTTTAAAGAGAATTAGTTACTAGTAATAATCACAACTTTGAAATTACAAGAGTTTAATAAATGCAAGGGTATATATGGAAAAGATTAATAAGTGTTTCTAAAATAAAGTTGGGGTCTTATATAAAAGAACATTGAAGTTTCTCTAAGGGGCCTTATAATTAGAAATGAAGGGAGTATTATACATCGTTTGGTAATACATTGTATAACTTATCATATCATATAAATTAGTACAATCGTATGTTTGGTGGAGGGTGGTGGTAATGATGGAGGTGGTAGTGGCAGTGATGATGACAGTGGTAGTAGTGGTAGAAAGTAGTGGTGGTAGAGGAGGTGGTTGTGGCAATGGATTAAATATTTTCAAGTAACTTATACGTTACAATCTTATAAGACTTTATCCCATGTCTCTTCACTGATCATCTTTCTCTTTCTTTTTGGATCATTGTAGTTGTGACACGATGAGGCTTCTAGACAATCCAAACCGTAATCAATTGCATCTTAGACTAGTAGGATGAGACCATAGTAGTATAGGCGATGCCATTAGACGATGCCATATTAAAACATTTGTTGAGTTGGTTTTGAGTGCTTCAATTTGCTTTTCTCTTTGTAGTTTGACGCTTCTTGTATTTTTTTAGTCATTCTCATTCTTCACGTTGATCTTCTTTAAGAGCTTTGTTGTTTTGTCATCAAGCATTGTTGTTGTGTCCGAGTCTTCATTGTTTTTTCATCATTACACATTTGTTCCTCTTGAGAGAGAATTCATGTGGACCTTACATTTTGAAATTTAAAAGATTTTAAAGCACTTTTGGTCTATCACGAATTCCTTTTGTTCAAACAGAGTTCTTAAACTTTAAAATAACACTCTTAGCCCCCGACATTACCCTTTATCAAAAGTCTTGGTCCTTCCATCAATTTCTAACGATTTTTTCTGATGTGACACATTTTAACTGACAAACACTAATAGTTATAAGGGCCAAAAGTGCAATTAAGTCAACAAATAAATTAAAAAATAAAGAAACATTTCTATTGTTCTTCACCTTCATCTTCTTCTTCTATCATCTAAATCATCTTCAAACCTAAACCCAGAAGAATCCAAAAAATCCAAAATTCAAATAAAACCCATAAATAAGAACCCAAAATAGCCACACTTTCTCCCATCCATCAATTAAAACCCAACATCTTTAACGAGCTTTTTCTGCTCAGATTTATTCCCAATTCAGCACTTAATTATGCAAAAAGGGTTATAGCTAGTTAAAAGTTCCAAACTTTATTCCACATTCCACTCAGATGTGAGGAAGCGGGAGAATAAGTGTTTCCCTCCCCTATTCAGTGTGCTGAAATTTGATGTTGGTAGATCTTCTATAGGTACTTCGGGGCTGACTGGTATAGAGGGTGTTTCAAAATAGTGAGAATAAAATTTGTGTTTTTTCCTCCAAAGCAAGGTCAGAGTTGTGGGCATATGAAGCAGAGGTAAAGAAAATATCAAATGCCTTATTGTTTTGTCAGAAGTTCATATTGGGCCATATTCTGATTGAGAATGATTCATCCCTAGCGGTTGGATGAGTTTTTTTGTAAGTCGAATAGACATTGAAAACGGTTAAATAATCTCAATTTGATTGATTTCATTACGCTTGAGGCTTATTGTATATGGGTGGTTCATATTTATAGGGAATCAAATCATAATACTGATTTTTGGCTAAAACATATTGTGGTAGGGTGATTCCCCTTTGGGACTTTATGTCTTTGTTATTATTGTTTGGAATTTCGTACTTGAGAAAGATGTTCTCAAGCTTTATGTATTTGAATAAACTTCTTGCTTTCAAAAAAAATACTTATTGATTACGAATTTTCATTATTTTGTTTTATCCGTCCAACAAAAATTCACAGATATGGCCCTGATCGCCACCGCTTTAGTTGAGCAAGGCCGCGCCGCTCTTTCTTCTCCAATACACTGCAAGAATTCTTTGCTATTATGGGTTATATTAATTGTAATTATTTTAAGTTCAAGGTATCAGATGTAATTTGTTTCTTTAAGCTTGGCTAGCACATTTTGGGCTAACCCTGTTGCTTAGGGCGGGGTGAGGGACAACCATAACTCATCCCACTTATAACCCTTTCAATGGTGTTTCGTAAATATATTACACAGTCTACATTATAATTGTTGCCTAGATGTCTCCATTGCCTAAAACGGTTCAGCAACGGTTACTAAGCTTTGACCTGTGGCTTATAGTGGACTTAGACGAGTAAGCAACGATTGATAAATTGAAGTTTAAAGAAACATTATAAAACCATGGCATAAAGAAGCAATTGCATAACCGTTGTATGAAACAAACCAAAGGTATACAACATACAAGAGGTAATAAACCGTAGCTTAAAAGATAACTGTTGTAATTAACTACATGATGAAACCATTGGCCTGTTCAGCAGCGGT